>NW_020272763.1:0-32905 GCF_003268045.1 Sipha flava
TAATCATTTTTATCAGTAGATATGAAATATGTTATAAGTTATAATTTATAACTATTGATTTAAGCACGAAATTCCTTTACCAAAAATTCTATTATACAATAATATCTATTAAATAAAATTACCTGGTTATGTGAAACGAGCAGGTTATATTTTATTGATTTAGATTTATCATATTAGATTTTTGTTCAAAAGTGTATAGTCGGTGAACGAATTGCATTGTGCTCGCACATTCACGCATTTTAGATATTTACTGTAAAATAATTTTGTATAATCTTAATAATATGGAAGATTTTAATCCAAAAAGTGAATTTTATATTCGAATGAACAAGTATTATTTGGACAAACCGGGAAAAAAGCCATATACAAATATGAAGATTGAGACAATTATGGCCGAAATTACTGATGCTAAATTAAACAAGTACCTACAAAATAGATAATTTGACCACCCATTAATCGTGAGTATCGGTAACTAATTTAAATTTAAATTTCACAGAGGTGCAAAGAAAAGACGTGATTATTATATTTTACAAAAATATGATGTATTAACTGTGGCCGAGAAGAAATATTTAATTCATAAAAAAACTGACGACAAAGATGATATAAAGTAAGATATATTTATATCTATAAAGTAAATAAGTAATTAAAAACAAATTGCGTACGAAAACCATACTGCGATGGCCGCTGCGCTACAGTTCAAGAGCGATCACTGTGCTCGACCGAAGGCTTGCCAATAAATATTACGAATGTGCCCTACAGAAAGTGGAAATCCGACGCTATGGCACGTTGCACGTGAACATTTATACGTGTCGTAGCGCCACGTAGATAAATAAATAAATGATAATATACATTAGGTATGTTATAGGTATGTTGTGTCATATGAAGAATTGTTCGAAAGACTAAGTGATTATCATATACGTACTGGACATGGTGGTATGGGGAAAATGCGTGCGGCACTGTCCAATAAATATTCGATTCCAAGACCAGCTATTGAAACTTTTCTATCAATATGCGCAATTTGTAATAGTAAGAAAGGGTCAAATCGTAAATTGGTTATCAAACCAATTGTAAGCAAAGACTTCAACGAGAGAGGTCAAGTTGACTTGGTGGATTTCCAGTCATTACCTGACGGAAAATATAAATGGATTTTAAACTATCAAGACCACCATACAAAATTTATATCTTTATTTCCACTTGAAAGTAAACGAGCGGTCGAAGTAGCATCTAATTTACTCACAATTTTTTTAACTTTTGGTGCACCGAAAGTTTTACAAAGTGATAACGGTAGAGAGTTTGTAAATTCTGTTATTAACGAAATTAAGGAACTTTGGCCGGAGTCAGGGAAGTATTGAACGTAGCAATCAGGATGTCGAAAATATGCTTCGAGCATGGATGAAGAACAATAAATCTAAAAAATGGTCTGTGGGATTGAAGTTTGTCCAATTCCAGAAAAACTCTTCACACCACCGCATAATTGGCCGATCTCCTTACAAAGCATTATTTGGTTGTGAGCCTAAGGTTGGATTAACAACATCTAATTTACCACAAGAAGTTTTAAAAAAATTAACAGCTGAAGAAGATCTGGAAGAAATATACAACCAATATGAAGAAGAAATACAAGAACAAATAAATGTTAAACGATATTGCGGAATTTGTAAAATTGAATCCACAGAAGACTTTTGTGATTTGTGTAAAACAAATCAAAAAATAGAAGAAGAACGTGAAGCAGCGCATATAGGTCAAAACAAAGCCGCCAAAAGAATGTTACAGGTATCTAATTATTTATTATTTATAACAATTTGACATATATAGTAAATAAATTGGATGTGTACAATATATTTAAGTATTTTTTTTTTTTTTTGTTATTTGTTATAGATTATAATTCCTACGTTCAATATTAATGACTGTATCACAATTCCTGTTCCAAAAGTCGATAGAGGGCCTTTGGACCCAGCACGCATAATTGCTGTTATAGTTGAGAAAAAAAATGAGTTGTATAGAGTAGGAACTGAACATGGTTTAATTAAAGGATGGTTAAGTTCTGGAAATATGCAGCGTACCACATCACATTTCATATCTGCTAATCAAGTTGACAAGCAAAACGAATTAACTTTGCGTGAAACAGTTAAAATTATATCTGGAGGTCAAGGATTTTTGAGTTGTACATGTAAAAGGGCTTGTCAAACTAAACGTTGTGCTTGTTTTAAAAGTAGTATTAAATGTAACAGCCGTTGCCATAATTCATTGAATTGTTTAAATAAATAATTATTAACTATACGATAAATTATATTATATATAAGTTATTAAAATTATTATATAATTTATTTAATTACCTACATATTACTACTTTTATTATTAATTATATCAAAACTAAACTTAATGTAATATACTTACCATATTACACAATGTAACAAACAAAAATTATTATAAAATTTTGATAAATATAAAATATTTTTTCAGTACACAAAGTGAATGACCAGATTGTGAAAAAAATTACACGATGTCAAATTGGAACGACCGTTTCATGAAAAAGTGACCATATCATGAAATATTTCCGTATTTCACGAAGTGTTAAAAAGTTGTTTCCATTTCATGAAATGGTCAACTTTTCATGAAATGGTCAATTTCACTATGTGGCTACGACATATATATATATTACAATTCTTCATAACCGTTAAGAACTCTGAATTCACAAACATATTTTTTAAAAAGAGTTAGTAATTGAAAATAAAATTAAAAAATCACAAATTTCAAATTATTATAAACCATTATTCAGTTTCTTGTGCAATCATCGAAAACTTAATGAAAAAGTACATCACTTAATATTATAGTTTTTTATTATAGTTGTTTTATAGTGTATCTATAGAATTGGTTAACAAATTGAGAACTTCTTGTCTAAATAAAATATTGTAATGAGTTCGGGGTTCTGATTATTATTATTATCACAACTTAATTTAAGCGGACTGCCTACCTCGTGGGTTGCCAGAAAATACAGTATACATAATCAATATTAATATACATAATTTTATTGTAGGATTATAGAAATTCAGCTTAACATCGAAATTAATTAGGTATCTAATGAAAATAGACTTAAAGCAAAATAAAATAAAATTTACATTTAAGAGAAAAATAAAATACATAAATAGAGAAATAAAAATAAATACAATCAACGTACATATAATAATAATATAATAAATATATAAAATAATAATAGCTTTATCAATTCAGTTGAAAATTTATAATATAAATTGTATCTTTTAAAACTGACCAGTGGCGTATTTACGGGGGTCGATCTGGGTGATATATCACCCCCCAGAACCTTTTTTTTTATTCATTTCACTTTTCTTATATTTCTTTTAAATGCTTGAGCCGTAAGTCCGTAATGGATTCTTAGTATTTCTTAGTATTCCATCAGTCCGTTATCAATAGAAGTTAATAATAGACATAGACAGTTGTAGACAATATAGTTGTTATTAGTTTCAAGAAAATCGTGAACATTAGATACGTTATTATTATAGTTTAATATCCTTATGTTCATGGTTAGTTTATGTATCTATTAATCAATTATATCTGTGATTATTTAATTTATACTATATTAACGATAGTGCGTAAACCATGTATTCAGTGTTCACATTTGCTCTCAGTCCTTTCGTGTAATCGTGTCTCGTTTAAAATTAACTGATCGGTGAACAGAATTTTGACATTATTTTGTGATCTAACTTATTATGAAATAAAATAATGTTTTATAAAAGTGCATTTTACGGAAACTAGAAAAATATGATAACAAGATCCTCCTAGAAGATATTTGCCCCATTGGCTCCAAATGTACAAAATAGTTGTGGTTATATCACCTCCTAGAAAAAAATCATAGATACGCCACTGAAACTGACAGAAATATTTTTGTTAAATATGAATTACTTAATCCATTGGTTTTAAAGACATTTTTTAGAAGACAAAATGCGGTACCGTGATCTCCTAACCGTAGAACCAAAAATTGGCAAGTGCTGAGTAAATGCGATAAACTGAATTACTCATTAATTCTGTCTTCGGGCAGGCGTCTCAAATGTGTGGTAGTATTTTAACGATATTATTCTCATTGCAAACTTGATGTCTACATTAGTGGCTACCACTCACGCTACGACCTCCTGTTCCTCAGTTTGAAATTGAGTTCATCGACGTTTTTATCATATTTGTCCTCCGCTTGATAAGCCGTTTTTAATTGATATCCAAGTGTTAGTTAGGGTAAACTTGTCGTAACAAACAACGCCTATACCTCTCTGAAATAATTGCTTCCATTTATTAAATTCACCTGCTCGTAATTCCGAACGGATGTCTTGCATATTTTGATCTCTTACGTTCAAGCATTGACGGCATTTGCTAATTTCATCTGTACAATTTCAGACCATGTTTAGGTGCGAGTCATTTATCTTAGAAAGTTTTTGAGCAATAGTAAGGTGTTGTGATGAAGCTTCCCAAGATTTTCACAGCATACTCGTACTTAGGTTATGAACATCGCGTCCATTGTAATATACTGTAATAGATAGGAGTATCAACTAGTAGTGCACATATCTCTCTAACAATTTTTCGTATGTGTATGTTTACACGTTTAAGAAATGGTTGTTGTAGAAGGTTTACAGGGGTTGTTTGGAGGAAGTAGATAAGTTTCGGGTAGGCGTATTGGTTCAAAATGTTGATTTTTTTTTTTGTCACTTTTTAGAAGAGGAGAGGTGAAAAGATTTTTTAAATCGTTTTCTAGATTTATAAGAAATTGCTTCTGATCAAAAAACGATTTTATCTTTGAAATTTATTTCCAAGAATTTAATGCAATCATTTTCATCGAGCGATAGAATTTTGGAAGAATCTAGTAATTTTATTATTTTTGGAGTTGACTTTCTTTTTTTGATATTAGTTACGTAAGATTTTGATGGATTGATTTGCATTCTCACTGAAGAAAATAAGTCTTTGGTCATTTTGACCAGTGTATTAACGCTTTCTAAATTTTTAGCTATGATCTTTGTATTATCGGCAAATCTTAGTCCATTGGCTTTTAACATTACATATTATGAATATATATTACATAATATATTTCTTAACAACTAGTTATTTACAATGAGTTCATTAGTTTGAATGAATTTATAAAAATAACAAACGACTGTATACTGCCTGGGTTGAGAGATTCCAACAGCACGTGGGATAGTTCTACTTTTCGTCTGTCCCTCTCAAATAATTGGTATTTGGTTAAGATGTGTTTACCGTGAGTGGTGTGCCGTAACTGGTACACATTGGAGATTCTTCATTATTCATTAGGTACTGGTGTGTGTGTGTGTGTGTGTCGTGTGTTTGCTTCGAAGTCTGTTAATGGACGTTTACGTTTTTCTGTTGATATCAAGTGAAGATGGTCATGTATTTGTACTATTTTATGTTGTTTAATTTTGTTGTTTTCTACGTTCATAACTGCTGCTATAATTCGTTGGTGATTTTTCTTTTGTTTGGACTTTTGCATCGTGATATAATTTTGTTTTGATTCACTTTTGAAATAAAAGAAGTAATAATATTTTTGGAATTAAATCTACTGCGCAGTGCGCATCATTTATCATTATGATGAATGTTCAACAAAACTGTTTATTATTACTTAAACAATTTAAAAGAGTACAATTATTTTTATGTTATCTAGGTATTAATAATAATTAAAAAAATAAAAAGATTTTCGTGTAATGTTTTGTAATTTTTATTATTATAATTAAAAGAATATTTGTTACATGAGAAATAATTACTAATTATGAAATTAAATAAATAACTACTGTTATTAATTTAAAAATGAAGATTTCATTTATCATAAATAATTATTTAATATTTTTAATGTTACTATATTGAAATAAATTATAATTAGTTCTTAGTAATTAAATTTTGTATTTAAGTTCATAATATGTTTTAGTTATACAATAAGTAATACATTTTTGTTATCAATTCATAATTTAGAAGATTGTAATAGTAAAATAATTGATGAAATTATTGGTTAAAAAAATTAAAATTCCATATAATATTTATAATTAAATAGTTGTAAGTACATTATAATACTAAATAATACACTAAATTGAGTTTTTCAGTAAATTTATATGTACACTTAATAAACACTATTTATTTACATACATTTTTGAAACACTATTTTATTTTTTTTCATAATATACTATCCTTGGTCATTAATTATGTTAAGCAGTTTATAAATAATTTGGTAGAAACGGTTATTAGAGAAAAGAATACATTATAAACTATAATAACTGTGTATAAGAATTTATTTTTAGTATTTAAATGAATAAATTATAATTTTATTAAAAACATTTAAATTGTGCACCCAAAATACAAAATATATGTATTTATTATAGATATACATAGCAGGATAGTCTAACTAAACTGAGTCTACTCAAGCTCGATTTTACTCTACAGTGTACACTGTACAGGTAACTTTAGTGTTAATTACTTTTAATATTTTTAATTATGTTATCATCTCAATTAAAAGTAATATATTAAATCTAATAACAACACCGATCAATATTATTAGAAATTATTATTAATATAGGTACCATTATTTTTCCAGAAACCACTGTCATTGGTAGTGTAAAACGAAGTATAGTTTTCAATGTCAAAGACAGAATTTGCTTTGATATTGTATTGTATACATTTTATCCGGCCATTTGTTGAACATTATTATATTACAAGTCTGAAAAGAGTTTAACTCGTTACTTGGCAAATGGAGGATATTATTTTACATTTTGCTAGATCCTATCACATTTTTAAGTTTTATCAGGAAAAATTATTATTTCAGTTTTATAACTAATATATATATATATATATATATATATATAAAGTTAAAACCATGATACACGAGAAAAAAAAGTTTTTATTATTATTTTAATTCGACGAAACTATAAATATTTAAATGTATAGTTTACTTTATAATGAAAACTTCTATAACGTTATTTGATTATTTTTGAGTATCACAATAACTTATAATCATTTATGTTAGTTTAAAAATATCTCGATGGTAAACTTTTAGCATAATTGTATTATATTCTGAACATTTTATTATATATGTATATTAATATACGAGTACATATGATAATAACTTATTTATCACAATATTAGGTCAATAAATAAATTTAAACTATATTTAAAATAAAACTCATTGATAATTTTTTTGAGATTATGAGATATAAATATAAAACTATTTAATTTCTAATACTGATCTTCAGATCAGGTTGTAACGAGACAAAACGTATAGCTGTTGTGATCTAGCGTCTCATTAAAACCGGTCAATCATACTTACACGGTGCCTCCCGTGGTCTGTTCGGAAAACTGCATTGATAAACAACAACGAACACGGTATACCAATCAATATAGATGTCGCTCACGGAGAAGTAAGCTTAACCACACATGCTGCCCAATATTAAATCAATCTATATAAATTGATAAATTTATTTATATCAACAACTAATGCACAATTTAATAGCTATAAAATATTAAAAGACCGTAAAAAACAAATAGAGACCAAAATCAACACGAATAAAGAAATAATTCATCAGAGCAAATTAGAAATACTACAACACCGAGGACCACCTAAAGTAGCACTTATATAGCCACCGGTATCCACCATCACCCAACACTATTCCTCTCGTTGTGTATTACAAATATCTACATACGGCGTTAGAAATTAACAACACCGTCATACACGAATACACGATAAGGTGCATTATATCTATGGCCTTCGTGTTCCTAGATATATCAAATAGTGACTATGCTACATTTATATATCTTAGGGAACCAGTAGTCGTGTCCTTCCTGTTCTTCCGTTTTTATTACGAAGAAGCATATCAGAAGAAGTTACCAGTCAACAAAACACAGCCGTCTCAAAAGGATTTAAGTCCAATACTCATGCATACATGCTACAAACACCGTAAGTTTTATGTTCAAAAGATCTACCACTTTATATCAAAACCTTAATGTCAATAAAAAAACTATTTTAATTAGTATATAAGTAAAGTACATTAACTTATATAAAAGAAAATATTGTGATTGTCAACAAAAATAAATATGTAGATTGATTTTACAATAAAATTTAATGATACCGAAAATAACAGAATTGGATTCATATCATTCTATTTAAAATCCTAAATTTATTATAATATTATACACACATTTGTTTATATTAAAACAAAACAATAGTTTATAATTAAACAAACTGTATTATATCCTTTGTATAGCTATTTAATTTTAACGTAAGTTTCATTATGTAATTTCAAAATGTATGTAAATTACAATAAAAACTAAATGGTGAAAATCCTTTTTTTTATAGAGATTAGAAATTATTTTTTCCCAAGTTACAAGGGAAAAATGTAAAATTTTGTAGTTCAATAATGAGGAACTACACTTGCTCCTAGTAAACACCGCTGAAGAGTATAAAATAACACTAGCTCTTCATTATTATTTTATATTATGTTATATTATTATATTCAATATATACTGGCTATATTTCATATATTTTATATGTATTTATACAAATTGCGAAAATCGTTATTTACTAAAATAATATTTATAATGACGGAATTAAAGCATTTATATTATTGTAAGTGATCTTGTTATACTATTAGTAATAATTTACGAGTTATATAATATTGTAGTTTATAATTTAATAGTAAAGTAATATATATTATAATTTATTACATTAAATTTATCGTGTATCTATTATGTTATATTAATATAATATAAATCGGTTTATGCATATAGGAACGATACAGCAATAATTGGGCAATATGAGACTTTTAAAGGAACTAAAAAACATTTTATGCGAGCTCTTCCCATACTTTTCCACGTAAAAAATATAGAAAGGTTTAGGAAAGACTTTAATAATATACAATTTCAGTTCAAACGCAGTCCCATGGACCATAAAATTTTAGGTTTGTCTCTTCTATTTCAAAATTTTTTAGCAATCCCAAGAAATCTGTGAATTTCTAAAAAAAAAAATAAAAAAGGAGTGACTATAAGATAGTTTGGTATACATCTTAGTTTAAATTTCATTTTAAAAATACACTATGCTCGCTAATAAAAAACATTGCAAAAATATATGGTTTAAGCTACACGTTAGAAAAAAAATTTGCTTAGAAAATTATTACACACAAAGTAAGAAATGAGTCCATAAACGATAATAAATAGGTCACAAAATTCTATAGGTACTTAGACAAATATAATTGTAGAATCAAAATCTAACTATGAAGGTGTATAATTTTATCATGTTTTATAGTTTTACATAATAGGATCAAATTAATTTTCTGCATTACATAGTACATTTTTTATATTTAGAAATTTAATTTTCTAAAAGATATTTACTGTGAAAATGATTTTAAAATTTTTTCATTTAAACAAAAATCTCACAAATCATGCAACATATAAATCCTAAAAATAATTCTCTACGTAAAAAATACGTATAAAAATAAAAAAAATCATTTTCGTTTGTTACATATTATAATATTGATAACGGTATTTTATAATTATATTTTTATATGAAATCATGAAATTCGTTAAATCAAGACGTATATAATAGGTTCATTAACAAACATTATAACTTAGTTGATGTCTATTTTTTTAAATTATTCTCTGATTATTTTTAATCAAATATTCCCATTAAAATAAAGTGTTTCTCGCGAAAATTCGTTTAAACTTAACGCTTTATCCATAGGTTATCGAATAACCATCGAAATAGCAATGGGATCGACAAAATTAAATTGCGTGGAATGAAAAAAAACGGAGATGTTATTTTCCATTCTAACTATGCATGATATCAGTAAAAAAAAGAATAAATAAGGTGACCAAAAAAGCATTTAATTACAGTTTACCATGTATACATTCTTCTCGTACGGCTCTACAGTTTTATCACATAGCAGATTTATGTATTTAGTTGTCAGTAGCACATAAATTCTAACAGTAGGTAAATTGTATACCATGCTCACTCATTCTACCATCCACTCGCTAAAAAACCAATCCATAACTTAGTGTACCCTTAAACCTTCAAGATATATACGACCACGTGCACCGCTATCGCATCTTTTACAATCGACCAAGAAAGGTAGACTTTTTTTAACGGACTTAATTCCACCATACTACATAGTTGTAATTATCTTCATCGAACATAAAGGTCATTCGGCTAAAATCATTATTGAACTCAATATTTTAACCCAAACTAATATCTTAACTGATTTGAAAAATATCCTACATCACCATATATGACTGTTAACACATTATCATGATTTAAAAACATTTATTTATAATTCTCGTTAAAATGCTTAAAATATTATATTAAATATCAAATTTGAAAAAAAAGAAGCCATCACTGAATTAAAATATTACTAAAACCAGAGCGAAGGATGATGAAATAAAAATAAAAGAAAACAGTTCAATAAATAGTCTTTGTTATAATTTGAATATTTTCATTTTGAAATATGGTAATTTACTAGGGGAAAAATACTCATTATTAGTATAATAATATAATCATATAAAAAGTCAAATACTACATTGTCTAAATACATACCTACATTGATTCACAACATTTTATCTTCTAATAATATGTCTAGACAAATTAACAAATAGTTGATAACAAACTTTAGATACAATCATCGAAACAATATCTCTTTTTAAACATTTTTACTGTAAATTTGAATGCATTTAGATTTTATTTAAAATTATAGTCATAGTTTAATAGTAATAATTGTACGCATATATTTCCAAGAGTATTTACTTTTAAAAATATCAAATGACAACAGATAATATAAGGGACTGAAGTATTAACATCGTTTTATCTACCTAAATTTTAAAAACAGAAAAAATCTTAAAATAAGTTTTTAGTACACTTACTCTAAAAAGGCTTAAGAATGGTTTTTAATTTTTATTTTAGCTTTTAAATGAAATATGTATATATATATATTATTATGTAATCATAATTACGAAATATTTATTACATTTTTTTATATAATATTATTATCAAGTTTAATTTTTTTGTGTTTTCTTCGTAAAAATTGAATTGCTTTGTCATAAAGTGTTCAAAACTATAAAAATAATTTTATAATAAAATATGGAGGAAAATATATAGAATACATTTAAATATAAAATATAATGTTTATTAATTGTTACAACAAAAATTATGACATGATCTTCGATGTGTGATTATCGTTATATAAAATAATTAATAATGAGTAATTGAGTAATAAGTCATCTAAAATATGTTCTTTATATCCACCAGATCTTTATAAATAAATAATAATAATAATAAAACAATAATATTAAAATAAAGTTAACCAATTCAAAGTTTTATTCAATCATGAAATGAAATTGGATAATATCTTTAAAATATATATAACTGCTTATATATTATAATTTATGTAATACAAACATGAAACAACTGTACCAAGTTTCAATATTAATATCATACCAAACATACATTTACGGCCTAAAAATTTAAGTTTACAACTTAGATTCTGAGTTTAAATTATACTTAATAAAAAAAAAAAAAAAAAAAAATAATATACTTCAGACTTTAGAAACTTAATACGAAGTTAATTTTTTGAAGTAATTAAATAAGCATATTTACAAAATTATTCCTATTTACTCATTCATCTTGTTTCAAACTTTTCCTTTCAAATCTCAAATATATCAGAAAAATTGTCTACTACAATAGTCAATAGCTTATTCTATCTTTATTTATTCTAATTATCTCTATCTATTACTATAAAATTTAAAAGTTTATGAAAACATTCTGCCGAAACATTTAATTTTTTTTTATGAGTATATATATATATATATATATATATATATACATTTTAATAAATAAATGTATCCATTTGAAGAAAAGAAATGTTAATATATTTATTAAATAATTATTAAATTACACTAAACATTTATAAGTTAACCAATGAAGCTAACATTTCAATGTATAATTGAAATATTTTTAGACTATCAAGATACGTTGATTTTTAAATTTAAAATTAACAATATTAACTTTTAAAATAAACAATTTTATTTATAACATCATTTTTTAGTTTTCAAAACAGTTTTTAACTATTAAAGTTATTATTTTAAATGAGTAACTTATTTATTTTATTTTTAATTTAAACTATAAAACTATATGACCTGACAATTTCAATTTCAAATGAAAATTGCAAGCTTTTTTTTTTTAAAATGTGTCAAACAATTTTAATTTTAAAATATAAAAAGTTATCTACTGTAAAGTACACCTTGATTCTTTGAAATGCTAAACTGAGTAATAAAACGAAGTGCAATAAAGTTTTTTCAGTTGATGATACTTAAAACTCACGTAAAATGAACAATTTCAAAGAACTTCTAGGAAAAATAAATACTGACAACCAGTCGATAAAAGTGTATGAATTATTTAAATGCAAAATTCCTTTCAAAATATTTTTCTGAAAGACAAAAACTCAATTACTTTCAAGTCTTTATAATTAATAATTATTATTTTTAAGAATTATTTTTTTTTTTATTCATATTATTCTGTGATAAAATACATAAATATAGTTTTCTATGATTACTAATAATTATAACGGAAACGGATAACTAAATAAAATGATGTACTTAGAATATCATTATTTTGAGATTGATTTTAAAATACCAAAATAATTGAGAAGCACTTAAAGCTTTTTTTTTGGCCATATAATATAAGATATTATCTCCCTCGTATCTGAGATTATAGATATATACACATCTATATACATATTTATAAAGAAATTTTAAGAAATTTGCTCTAGATATAGTCTTTGAGAGTGCGTAGAGTTTATCTACCTAGAACAGTCTATGATTTGTATGCATTTGTACATGATTTTTTTTCTTGAGAATTTAGAGAGTAGGTACTTGATGATAATACTTTATTTGAAAAATGCTGGACAGAAAATGCGTTGCAGTTGCAATTTTAGTTTGTAGTTTGATTAAAAAAAAAATAAATAAAAACGAGGGGAAATAAATAAATATATATCCATACATTTGGTCTTAATTTGATTGTTCCTGTATTTCTGTATTTCTGTATTTCTGTTAAGACTAAACAAAACAATAAAAAATTTCAACAGATCTATACATAATATGCATTTCTAAGGTTTGATTAAAGAACAATGTATAATATAAATATTTTGTACAATTATTGTTTAATTTCTTTAAAGGTATTTTTTAAAAGAAATTTCATAAAAAATTCAAAAATACTGAAAGGCTAGTTCATTTAACACATATAATATATATTTTATACTGGATAATATATTTACTTATTTAAATTGTCAAATTCTAAGCAGCCATATAAACTTATTTTAATAGTTTTTTTTAATAGGGGTGATGTTAGTTGGTACCAGTAAAGTTGGAGATTTTTGTGATTTAAAATTAATATTTAGTTACAGAATTTTGAACTTATTATTTATTTAAATTTGTAATATAAAATATTTACTCATATTGTTCGTATTAATTATAGTACCTATTAAGAATTCAATGTACAATTATGTATAGTATAAATTTAAATTTTGGAATTAAAATAAAGAGAGGAATGCGAGAAAAATTTTGAATTATTTTATTTTGTTTATAATAACTTTTTATTAATAAACAAGGAACTGAAAGTATTATTGTAGGGATTTTTAATAGTATTTTTGATACAGATGAAACTTTTAGAATGTTTTTTAACTTTTTTTATGACTTTTCTTCAACGCCATGGATATTATTAAATTAATTCAATAAAGTGAGATTTCTGCTTATATTACTTTGGTGGAATTAGTAGTTTTAATATAAAAAACGTAAAGATCCAGTGAATTGATTCGATGTGCTTGAAAAAAATAAAAATGGCAAAAGGATTGTAATAAAATTTATTTTTTAAATACTAATAATAATAGTAATTGACAACTTGTTTTTTAAGATCGACATTAACCTACATAAAAAAATCATATTTTTTTTGATTTATTTATTTCTTACAACCTAGGAGTAGTAAGTGAAATATACATTAAAAAAAAAAAAAAAATTATTTTTCCACAAATCATTGTGCTTCTTACATTGATCTCTGTCAAGTAATAATCCTATGATCACTACCTTCAGAGTCATACGGTATTTTAAATCCTAATCAAGAGAAAATGTAACAATAAACTATAAAATCAATATATAAGTATTATATTTTTATAAAGATTTATGTGGATATATAAAACTACATTCTGATTTACCTCATAGAGAAAATTAAGAAATGTTGGTATCTAAGTTATAGTACACTTTTAGAAATGTACTTTATTGGTTATGAATGATTAGTAAGTACGTTATGTTTAATTTTTTATATGTCTTTTATAAGGGTATGTTGAAAGTATTCAGTGTTCACACAACTTAATTAATATACGCACACACACACATATATATACAGTCGACTCTTAATAATTCAAACCTTCGATAATCGAGACTATCGGTAATTTAAAGTATATTCAGCAAATTTATTTTATCTGTATTCTTATAATCTTTTTGTTAATAATTTACTATAAAATCGTGTAGAAATTTTGCATATTATTTTTGATAACTATAGAATTAATATTGTAAGAACTTTATCGTTTTATTTCTTAATTGTCACTAATCGTTATTTATCTTTTCAACAACCGTCGGCCGAATTTAGTTTTATTTTAATTTCGTTTAGTCAGTTGTAAAGTTCTTGTGATGAGTACCTCAAATTCGAAAAATACTATTGAAAAAACTAAATTCAATGAAGCAAAAAACCATTACAGATTTCTTAAAAAAATAATAATAAAAACATAATATTATTTATTATATAGATAAAATTTACATTTTAAAAAACAATAAATAACTAATACCACCTAATTTGCTGAAATAATTATTAATTATGTACAATTATAAGAAACAAAATATTTTTCTTAACTCAGGAATTCAAATTTTTATTTTTGCTCTCTAGTTATTTCGAACTACTTAAAAATTCGAATTCTTGGTAATTTGAAATTTTTCAACAGTCCTGTCAACTTTGAATTATCGAGAGTCGAATGTAAATATATATATATTTGTAAACCGATAATTATTAATTAAAATATTCATAGTTTGTAGTTTCATATTTATTATAAGAAAGAAAATATTAAATTATATTTCTAGTAGAATTAATAGACAAAATATTATACCAGATTTTTGTTATTAGTAAACTATATATCTTTTACGCATCTATTTGTAAAGTTAAAGCAGTAAACCAAGAAAATTATGTTAATTTTTTTTCGCATTACTAGTATACAATATTATTTTCACATGTCATGTGAATTATTTAGATATAATTTTATTTGCTTCCTTAATTTATCCAAATAATTGTAATAATTGTATTTACATAATTTATCAATTAATTTTATTTTATATTCTATTATTTTATTCATTAAGAACAATTAAAACTTAATTTAATATATTCATAATAAAAGTTTTTTTAATAAATAATCAACCAAATATATATATATATATATATTATTTCGCTTAAAAATATTATTAGTTTCGTCTATAATTGTTTTTATTCCAAATGTATTCTGCAAATGAAGAAAAATAAATTGACGGCTTTTATTAATTATTGTGAATCTTCATAAAAAAAAATATTTGAAAATATAATACTGCCTAAACTAAGTGCTTGAAAAGAACAAAATGTAATTAAATCATTAATCCGATTTCCACTTACTATTAAATAAATATCGTGAATGCGGAATGATTCTTTATATTATTGTCAGACTTAATGGTTTATTTAATGCTTTATATTAACATGCGTGGACATAAAAATGAGGCTGTAATATTTAACTGCTATGAACGATTGGTTTGCATAATAGATTCCAATACTGAATATTATGCCAGAAACGTCTGACAAATTTAAGAGTTTTATCAATTTAATATACAATATGGCCCTTGAATTTAGATGGTTAGAAGATATTATAGACTATTTCATGATAATATAGGCAAGATAACATAATTTTAATTTTAATAAACAACTATTTTATTAGTTTAACTAAACAATTAAATCAATAAGAAAGCAATTGTTTTATAGGGCATTTATCCATAAGTAAATTTAAAATAATAAATACTTTTTTATCTTTTAACATAATAGCTTTCATAATGATAATGTTTTTTTTTTTCAATTTCTTATTAGTTAAATATTTTAGTACAAATTATTAGTTATTAATGACGTTTTGATTAAGAATAATAGTGTTGTAGTTATATATTTAGCATGTATAAAAAAATGTATGTAATGGTAATATAAAAAATAAAATAATATAAAATAGATGTGTGTGGGTATTATTTTGTATTATTGAAATAAAAAAAAATGTTTAAGATTTAGAAGATTTATAGTGTTAAATTATTTTTATAAAATTGAAATTATTGAATTATTGAATTACTGTTTTTAAAAAAATAATTCTGTCCGTGGATCATTTTCTATTTCTAAACATCATTATATGTATAATTGCTATTAATATCTTGAAAAAGTATTTAATTAAAAAAAAAATCCAATTCTATCAATACCAGTACACTAGTATATATAATATATATACACTATGGTATACTAGTTGTATTTCATAAACAAATCTTGTTAAAATTTAGTTTTTAAATTGTAATAAAAAATTATTGTTACTTTCCGTTATGAAACAATGCACTTTAATTTAGGTAATCGTTCCATATAGTAACGGCTATCAACTTATAATACAAGTATAATATACAGTTTAATAACTAAACGAAGAATTAAAGCCTTCAAATGATACCCGACGTCGGCGTTATAACATTGAAAATAAAATTTTTATTATAATTTTATATTTCAGACTTGGAGTGGTGCAATGAATGTATTGATTTTACTATGATTTGTGTTTTATTTTTAATTTTTTATTTCTTTTTGTGTTGAACTACGAAGCTTTTAAATATGCATGAGGCTTACGACAAATTTAACAGTTGACTTGCACTAGGGTTGTTTCCGAGATCGTCATATTGGTGAATAGTATATCAGTGATTTTGAATTACGAAATATGATAGTATATCGAATAGTCATGAACATGTTTTTTTCATTAAATTATAAATATGTTCAAAACAAAAAAAAAAAAAAAAAAATCAATGAATAGCTTAACGAAAATACATTTTTGATTTTGAAACGTGAGACAACGATTTGTATGTAAACTGTAGTCATACTTTATTATTCTTTAGTATTCTTAAAAATCTATTTCATTAGCGGTAACCGGTGATTTACAATGAAATCGAAAAAAACCTTCTCATAAATTGGACAGTAGAATTTAAATATATAAGCAATACTTAAAAAGATTTACTGTACCATTCAAAAGGGAAAAAAATATTGCAAAAACCTCCAATAACGACCTTATGTTATAAATAATTATTCAATTATTTTCGCTTTCTACAAGGCGAAAATAAGCTATTCAACACTTTTGTAACCCCTCTTCATCACAAAAAAAAAAAAAAAATAAATAAAAAAAAATAAAAAAATAAACAAATAGAAAAATATATACATGCATATAAATTCAGGAGGGTCATAAATTAACCAGATAAAGTAGAAAGAAAACAACACAGGGAAAAAACTCACAAGAGCCACAAAGCCACCCGTTAAATAGGACTTCAAAACCTCTAAATAACAAGTAGCAAACCCTTAATTCTACTTACCAGTCACGACATTTATATGCTTTTCGAGGCCCATGAGAAAAATATGGTCACTTATCACATTTTTAGAACAATAGCTAGACATATTCTCACCAAATATTTCACTATGCGCATTAATAGAAAAAATTTATACACGGATATAGTATCATTATTATATAGGTATCGTGTATATTACCTATTTTTATAACACAATCATGTTCATGGTATTTTCTTAATTTGAAAACATGCTTAAAGGAAATTAAATGTGGGACGGTAACCGAGTGTTGGGTTTAATTCGCCCTATATTATAGACACACCTTTTTTTTTTTTTTTTATTGCTAATTTTCACTTGATAATTATTATCTGTATATTATTGAATATTGATATATCTTGATAAATATAAAAGATAATTCACTGAAAAAATATCTTGGATAATGATGAAAATGGTTAAAAAAAAAAAAAATTAAAAGATTATTAATTTTTTTTATCGTTATAATCAAATTGTTATGTACCAGGTATGGATAATGTTACAAAATTTAATATAAAAATGATTGATACTTACTATATAATATATATGCTATATGCTATATGATTACTTTTATAGTTTTGGTGCAGATTTACTATCCAAAAATACGAAAACATAAAACTAGACAGTAGAATTTTTACCACGCTCATAGTGTAATACGCTATATTCACAGCGGAAAAAAAGACATTTAAATTAGTTTAGATTTAAAGTTTATCCAAAAATAAATGCAATTGTATTTTAAGAACACTGGTGGATAAAAATATTTTTAATAAAAATTATGATTTTAGTCGCAGCGACATTTTTCAAATTTACTCTGCTTTATGAAGAGTTTTTATACTTACATAAAAACACTTTTAGATATTCATTACTTACTTCTTAAGTACAAATTAATGATGAATAATTCTTAAAAAATGTGATCTTAAAAATAAATTAATCTAACCAGACTTAACTAGCGGTAGGGTTTTTGTGGTTTCGTGGTTTTCAACAACTTTAGAAATCGGTTTTTCAGTTCACTAAAATGTATTTAAGTCAAATTATACCAACAAAGTAGTATGATGCAATTAACAACAGATGTTAGATTTTTTTTTGTCATTAAGATTGTAAGACCTACTTGAGCTGATTTACACCGTAGATCGTAAAATATTACCCATCATTCAACTCCATAGATATAAGCTAAGTAAAGTAAATTAAAAATTATTATTTAAAGTTTTATTTTTATTATTCGACTAGGTCTGTCCAAATGTCTATAAATTGAACAATAATTTATTAATAATAATGAATACTGGAATGATCAATATATTTTATAAATAAAAAATCTATATTATTATAATTTATTATAAGGCATTTATTTAAAAAGTAAGATAATGTCCTTGATAAATAAATCAATTAAGTACGCCCCAGATGAAAAATAGATTATTTTTCGTGATATTTCAACTTGACAGTGTGTAGATTTTAATAGTTGTTTAAGCTTTGTTTTTTTTTACACCTAGTCGGCTGGAGTAGTATGGAGTTCATAAATATACAATATGTTTATGTACATACTACATAATAATGCGTTTTACAGTTAATGCATAAAAGTTATGGCAATTGTGATCGATAAAAATAAAAATAAATTAATATAATACTAAAAATAAATAGACTAAATAATTTACGTGATCTACAATCTTAGAACCGTAGTTAGAAACAGTAGTTGTTAAAAATAGATTACAACTATCAACTTTAATAATTTATTAACGTTACTAATCTTACTAAATTATCTACAGTTAAATGTGGCTTAAAGGTTATACTTTTGTTTTTGTAGAGCTGTTACAGATTGCACTAATTTTTTTTTATCTTATTGCACTGTATAATATACAAATAAAAACTCTATAAATGTTATCATTGAACAATAGTTTATTGTTTTGTAGTAGAATATGGACGATTTCATAAACATTAGCTACGGTATTCAACTTTTATACTGGCTGTTAAATCTTTAAAACATTTCTGAATAAATGCTGTAGGCTTTCAACCAGAGACGTTTTGTGTTTGTTGTTCTTAATGAGTTTAATATGCTGTGTTTACATATATTTCTCGTCAAGTTTACGGACCCTCTACGTATGTATACCCAGCACGCTCAATTGAATTATTTGTTTACGGTCCTCTACTACATACTTGCCTCTACTTGTATACGTATGTGTGTTGACATCAGAATAATGTTATCAAAGAAATATATAATAAAAATATTGGGTGACGCCGGTTGCGGATCGAATTCGAACCGTTTGTCGTTCGGGATTGGATTTTTGGTATTCGAAATATTTGTTAATTATATATATTTTAATCAAGTATATTTATTAATTATACATAGAAAACAATAATAATAAGTATTAGCTTAGTTGATTTTAATGCGAAGCTGCAAAGTAATATATATTTGCAGAAACTAGTTTCTAAGTCATACATTTTTGTTATAGCTATTTGGAAAAAAAATTATTTATACTGTTGATTATTATTTTATATTTTTCAAATAAAATATTGATTACAGGTTATATATTTATTCATACCAACGATTGAATGGAAATGTCGAATGAGTGATCTGATATTTTATTTAATTATTTTAATAATTATATCCGGCAATCGTAATATTCTTATTAGATGTTTTTCAGATGAGTGGCGAGAAAGCCGACAAAATCAAAAGGTAGATAGGAAATAAAATATAAAATGTTTTGTAAATCAAGGAAATTGTTTACACATGAACCAAAACTACATAGTTACTTAATGAACAAAAGCGTTATCGTATAAAATAATGGAAGTTCATAACGTTTGGTACCCTAAGCTTATTCAGGGGGGTATTCTCTTGCCTTTCTCGTGGCCTTGTCCGTTGTTTTTTACCTCTACACGTTTGCCAAAAGTTAACTGGGTAATTAAATTACCGACAAAAATCCCATAGTCATTATCTTTAATTTTGCTTGATATGCGGCCACAGAGAAAATGGTTTCACCCGTGGCCTTCTGAATGCGTATTATTTTTTAGCTCTGGTCCCTAAAAAAATGAGGATTGGGAGGAAAAAGGTAAAATAAAAAAAGAGAAATTGTATAATCTAACAGCTTGAAATACCGTGAATAATGCCCTGACAATTTATCAGACTAATCAGTGCTCATTTAAATGCGAACAACAATGATTTCTGCACGTCGAACAATGAATGTTGTTCAGCCAATTAAAATTGCTACAGGACGCGGTGGGAATTGTTTTAAATGTTAAATTAATGCTAACGAACTTGGCAATTCCAAAATACTAGGGATTCCTTTGACTCGTGTGTTTATATCAACGATATCTTTTTTACTAAAAGACAATTTTTTTTTTTTTTTATTTACATTTTAACAGTAAATATAAAAGTAATTAATTTATCATAAATTCAATTAAACTAACACTAATACTGAAAAATATAATCTTCAAGATTTTACAAAATTGTACAATTACTATAACCTGTTACCGATAGTTTATATTTTTAATGGCAATTTCATTTTATTTTACTATTTATTTTATTTTTATTTTTTGTAAAAACAACCCTTAATTAAAATTCTCTAAAATATCTGTTAAGCACCTTTATACCTGATGGAATAATTAATAAGTGCATGCTCTCTATATATTGGCAATTCTTTTTATTTTTATATTGGTGTTAAAAAAAATAACAAAATAGAATTAAAAATGTAAGTAAATGCACGTTTTTATCATTAAATTGTTTTCGGTATTTCAAGTTTTTTTTAAAACTATTTTTTGAATACAATAATTTTTTTGTTGCATTAAAATATAAAATATATTATTAATTATTATGTAAATAAGTATAAATCAAATTTCGATTGGTGAAAATTAATATACTCAGTAATTATTACAATAGGAGTTTAACATAAGATGTTAAGCTACAATAACAATTTATTGGAACTCAAGTGATATGATTTTTAAACTCATTGTAAATTTAATAATGCTTTAAAGAAAGATATTTTCTTAAACCAAACATGAAAAAGGCCGCTATACCTAAACCTATTAACAAGAAATTGCATGATATTGGGTACATCAGAATATTTGATAAAAAATATGTAGCAATTTGAAATGTTTTAAACGTTCCTAACTAGCAATCCAAAATGATTAGTTAATTTTGGTAGTTTAGAAATCAGATAAACGGGATAATATAGGCACGTAATATATCCTATCAATTTTTTTTTTAAAATATCACTTATTTATTTATTTTAATTAAGTTTAATGCAATGTAAATATAATACAACTATTGTTAACACTAACAATATTTATGTTAAAATACTTAAAATAAAATGCATTCACATTAAAATAATGATATTATATAGATTATATATTATTAGATTATTATTAGTTATATAGATGCAACGCAACTAAAGAGAAATTAATAAATTATTGTAAAATAGTTAATAGATATTTCGGTAATAAATGGGTAATTTTAATTTTAGTTATTTATGATGTATTTATAAGTATTTTAAAAATATTTTAGTAGATTATAAGCAAAATCAATAATGGTACAGTAGCTTAATATGAGAAATAATAAGTCAGTATTCAAGATTATCAAAATTGTCTGACTTATTGTTTACTGGTCTCAGTTATTGATTATCAGGATTTCGTTAAAAAATATTATTAGTTTAATCTAACTTTAAAACTTTAGAAAACTAAAAAGTGTTGATTAATTTCACTTATTTTACCGGGACTATGGTTAAAAATATAAATTTTTAATAAATATTGAAAATGGTGATTTTTTTCTAAAACAGAATAATATCAAAAACATTAAGTATGTTATTTAAAAAAAGGAAAACTAAAATATTGTTTTTATTGATTATGCGATGGATAAATATATTTAAGTACTGATATTATATATTATGCTAATACTGTAAATAGTATATAGTTACTGTATATAGTTTTTAACTGGAGACTTAGACGAAAGGGAACAGTAACACGAAAAATTAAGTGAATGTATTTTATTGATTAGACAAAGATCATAGGATTTGAAATAAGTAGCTATATGAAAATTGTATTCATTTAAATTTTCAATAACTACTGTAACTTTTAAGTATTATAAACATTAAAAAAAAATATTATGAATTGATACATTTTTGTGTTTTTCCATGCTGCCGAAACTCAATTTGTCGAATCCTAATTCGCCGAAATCTCAGTTCACCGACTCCTGATTAACTGAATTCTTGTTTATCGACTGCTTGTTAATCTGTCTTCTAGTTTACGAAATTTAAGTTCTCTTACTAATATTGGATAACCGTTATTCTGAGTTATCATATGGAGTTTGACATTTAGTTACTAATTTTTCTTTTCGTTAATCAAATATGTAATATCATAAATATTGACTTATTAAAAATGATAATAATTAATATTATGTAATTTAATATTGACTTTGGTTGACATATAGATCGGTTTAAAGAGCATGCCAACGTTCTAAATGGTCAGTTGTCTGTGTCTGATCAGTATTATAGTGGTTCCATATATATTATTTCGGTAAAATATATGCATATATTTTTTTAATTATGAATCCAGAAAATAATCGAAAAGTTTTGTTAAGTCTAATTATGCAGTTTTTTATGAATAATATTTTAATATTATTTTATAAATATTTTATATTTTACTTATATCTCGTATCAATTTGATCGTTTATAAAAATGATAGGTAAATAAAATATAAATAATAAAAATAAAAATAAAATATAACTAATATACAAATTTATTGTTATTGGCCTGCTCGGTCGACGGGTTAGAGTATATTTTGAGACTGTCGATAGCATTACGCGAATTTCGACGAGATTCCGTCTACATATTGTGATTTAGATAATTATTAAAAACGAAGTTCGTTCTATGGTTTATATTAATTTTGGTTTTTTATACTTAAACATCCGACATAACCAATATAACAAATATTCTGGAGTTCGTGTGGCGAGACTTGATGAAATTAACCACTTTACAAGATTCATCCAGAACGTCCTTCAAATCTGCAGGAAGAGGTTTCGACGCAAGAGCTTGCCGATGGATACAACAATGAGTCTATTTTATCAGAGGAGAAACTGCTTTTACACGCGCAAGAAGACCATAGTAACAACCTGACATAGATTTGCCACCATCTGTACTCAAACCACAACATTTTGACCACTTTATTTTCTTTTCGGTAAAGTAAAAATCTATAGCACGAAAAATATCTGCACCTGTTGCTCGTTCAGTAAGAGAGTGGCAAAGCAATAGACCTTCTACGATTTCATTTTTTTTTTTAATATCTTACAATAACTATCAAAACAGCCAATTGTGATACATCAGTACTCTCGTCAAATTGAATGGAAAATTAGATAGTACTTCCCCACAAACAACACATTCAGGTCTAGCGACATTATCAATCGTAACTGATGAAAACCCTTGCCATAAATATTCCTCAGAATATTTCCTTATTTTTCCCGGAATTAAAAGTTTAGTATCACTAACCTGTGGTAACATTTTTGAATTTTCTGCGTCAAGATTACTAATCGATGATGGCATATTTTGAGTGCTTTGAATAGGATCAGTTGATTCAGTAGTTTTTCGTTTATTGACTGTACCAGTTTTTAACCATTGATCCATGGTAAAATTGCAAAAATATTAATAAATATAAAATAAAAAAAATAGTTTTATGAATATGAATATTTATGTACGATGTGTGTGACACGGACACTTTGAAAGCAATCGACTGACTAGTTAATAGTATCGATTTCAATATTAAATAAAACGTACAATTAGATAAAATTCAGTGCACACGTGCCGCCGTTAATAATGATATATTTCATATTATACCTATACACACTTATTCATTCATTAGAAAAAAACCGATTTATAATATTTCACAAATTACAATAACAAATATATCTAATACAACAAATTTCACTTTTTCCGACATTACGCCTTTTCTTTCCGCGGATCCCCTAATACCTTCTTGCGGACCCCTAGGGGTCCGCGGAACCCCGGTTAAGAAACGCTGAACTAAGAAGTCGGTGAATTTGAATTCGGCAATTTTGACATTAACTATTATTTGTACAATTGGCCAACAAAAGTGTCAAAAAAATTGCTAATTTCATTATAATAAATGAAGTTATTTTATTTATAATGAATTTCAAAAGTTACTGAGTATAATAAAATAAAATCGTAATGGTCACAATATTATAAAAATGTAAATATTAACTACATTTTTCATCCTAGGCCATTAAGAAATTACAAAAAGTACATAATATATAAATAATAAAAATAAAATAAATCTAATAAATACAAAATGAACACATAAATAAAAAAATGTGAAAAATTAAATATTTGTTTTGTAATAAGTTTGTTACATTTGTATACATTTTATATATGTTTTTTCAAACTTTTATGTAGTGTGATGATGGCTTAGGCAAAATATTTAGTTAATATTTACATTTTTTTAATACTCTGTTTTTTGAAAATCGTTTTTTACTATGCTATTCACAGTTTATTATTATTATTAATTGTATCGTAATAAAAAAACATTACATAGTGATGTATGTGATACGTGGCTTGAAAAATTACTGATTTATATGTTTTTTTATTTTCGTCGAATTCTATAGCACTTAGATAAATAATATTAAAAGTCATTTTTAATAATTTTAAGTTTAAATTTTCAAGGTAGAATTTTTCATATTCTGAAAAGTTTTATAAATTTTTATAATCCTTCAATTTATATTTATATAAATCGAACATCGAATGAATAGTTAATTATTTTTATAAATAGTTTTAGTTTCAATATATATCTAATCATTAAATAAACGTCACTTCAAACTAGACTTACAATAACCCACTAATAGTCATAAAAGGAGGAGTTAACCTGCCGTAAAATCGGTTAAAAAGACACTGATGCAGCGATTTATTAAGCCCCCAACCACAGAGCATTTTGTTGCTAGACAACTTCTTTCCTTTAATAATTGTCATGTAAATATTCTCTATATCATTACATCCTATTTAATTATTGTAAATCTGTTAAATATTGTAAATTTTCTATGTTTTTTTTTTTTTTTTTTATTTATTTTTAGAACCTTTAGTTATTTACTATTACAGTTCAACAATTACAGATAGTGATTACATAAACCAATTAAGAAATTAAAATAACATTGAGGCAATAGCAATTGGTTATAACTAAACGTTAAGTATACAAAAGGTGTTGATAAGAAATAATGATTATTAGTTTGGATTCGGGAAGGTATAATTAAGGAGAGACGGTATTCTTAGATAGTAATGAGTTTAAGAGTGTGGATAAAAGTGAAATTAATGGAGTAATGAGGGAATGTAATTGTGTAACAAATTGAGATAAAATATTTGATATAGATTCGTTATTAGAATTGTTTTAGTTGCTTGAAGTTGCTTCTGCGTATGTTTTGGCCCTGGATTTTTCTTTGTGTCGGGTGTGCGTGGACAGGGACTTCACTGTGACTGGTAAGATCATATTTGAGGGCACTAATGGTGGTCAGGTGGTGTGGTCTTGAGGTGACCATTCTTATGATTCTTACGACAAGTGTTCATAAATTTCTTTAATGAAGGACAACCTTTAAAGTTCGCGGTATGTGCGCCAGAGCATAACGCACACTTTGCAGGTAGTTCCGAAGATTTGACACAGTCCTTGGTGAAATGGTTGTTGCCGCATTTGACACAACGTGGTGATTCGCTACAGTAGGAGCGAGTATGACCGTATCGCTGACATTGTTTGCATTGAGGAGGGTAACGAGATTGATACGGATTTTCGACAACTATTTTGGAGTTAAGGAAAGAGGATATTTGGAAGATACTCCGGTTAAAATCCCTTGCTTCTAGGACAACGGTGAATAGAGATAGAGCTTGTTTACTAATTCTGTGGCGGACGTTTAGCACACTTATGATTGAGAAGCCCAAATCCCGGAGGGCCTTCTCTATATCTTCAACAGGAATAGTATAATGCAGATTACGGATAAAAACTTTGAAAGGGCGGATATGACGGGGTGCCCACGTATGGCATTCTAAATCCGATTCGTTGCAGTAATCGACTAGTTTATTGTAACCATCAAAATTATGAGGTTTGATAATAAGAGAGGAACCCTTGGCGGTAGCCGTAAAGCCATCGGTACCCACCAGAGATATTAGATCTGCTTTTAACCTTTTAACGAGGAGTAGTTAGTAACATTACTTATGACAATTGGCGGTGCAGACATGCTCGTAACCTCGACTTTTTCATCACCAAGGTGTTTCGATGGTAGAGTACTAGGTTCATGTTGAGTCGAAGGTGAGACTGTGACGGGAGGGGGACTAAAAACCTCGGGGAGGTTATCAGCCATGGTGAGAGGAGCAAACCACATAAGATCTACTTTAGACTTAAATCGAGATTTAATGAAGAGGAGGACGACAAATTCCGTTTGGTCGACTTCAGTGTAGTAGCGCGGGACATGACAGATGGGTCTACGTATTATCGTGCAAAACACGTGAACATAATTAAATAATAAACTGATAATAATTGAGCGTGTGACGTAGTGAACGTGCGTGCTCGACGGCAGACGACACATAACTGATTTTCTATATTAATAATAATAAAAAAAAAAAGTTTAAATAATTAATTCCCTATTAATTTTTCTAGAAGTTAATTAATTGCATTTAAAATGACTTTTAATATAGCAATTGCACTTGAAACCTTTTACAATATCCAAAGAAAACTTATTAGTTAGTTGTAATTATATAATAAATGAATACAGTCTCGATTTTTTTTTACTAGTACTATTTTATAATGTAATATAAATAAATAAATAATTTTTTTTCTTCTCATTAAACAATACAATTTTTATCATCAATTATTCAAAATTAAATTATGATTATAAATATAATAAAAATAAATGATACATTAACTGATTTTTTTGTGACTATTATTACATAATATAATCTAAATAAATAAGTTCAAAATTAAAATTATACTAGTTATATTAGTCCACAAATTTGGATATTCCTCCACCAAGCTTGTGATATATGAAATGTACACCCAACAGGAAGACTTGCTAAGCTGAAAAATGTATAGCTTGTTCGAAATCGACAACAACTGTTTTTGGATTAAAATCAAGATTGAACGTTACATATTTACTAATAAAAATTCGAAATAAATATTCGTATGTACTTAATGATTTGTTTGGAAGTTAAGAAGATATTAGCGGAATAGTGCTCATTTTTCAAATCGTGTATTGTAAAAAGCTGTTAAAATATTTAATTTAATATTTAATATTTATTAAATATTTTTATTTTTTATGTTAAAATATTTAGAACAAAATTCAAAAGTTCCATCGACAAATATTTTGTCACATAAAAATTCTATATTTGTTTTTGTAGAAAACATATTATATTTAACATACTGTCGTTTATAAGCAATAAATTTTCACTCTTGTATTAAAATTATTATTATTATTATTATTATTATTATTGTTGTTGCTTGCACTTCAGTTACATTTTTTCGGTAATGGTGCTAATGTTTTTCTACAATTACGAAAAACGCTTCATCGTGTAGTATAAAATGCACATCGTTTAATGTCAAATCCAACACACTTGATTGCAAACTAATTTTAATGGTCGTGATGCAACTTGTTCTATAGTTTTAAATTTTAAAGAATTAGTAACAACTTGTCTATTTATATTAACACTAGTTTCGTGGTTATGATATAAGTTAGATTTTAAAAGCACTGTTTCATTTGCATCAAATAAGAAATTCGAAGTACACGATTTAACAGTAAATCTCTGCTTAATAACATTTTTTTGATTGAGTACATTTTCGAAACTTTAAATCATTGTTTACCCTTTTCACTAAGAGCTGGTTTAAAATGATCCATATTGTTAAACTGCTGTCAAACAACTAACAAGATATAAGTATCGGAGATCATCAATTTGTTATCCTATATTGTATGCAATGTTATAATATTAATTATAATATAATTGTATATTGTATGCAATGAAACAATTAAGCTGATAAATATCCTATGCTACTGAAGACTTGTTTTCATATATTACACAATAATCAGTCGTACTTGCGTGATCAAATGTAGGTAATAATAATGACGTTTCATAAAATTCTCCTTATTGTTATAAAATATACTGTAATCAGTCACTTTAACAAATAATAAATTAATTAATACATAAGTTTTAAATCTTAAAGCATTTTAATGTATAGATTTTTTATGTTAATGGAATTAGGCCGAACAACTATATTTTCATATCTGAAGGTAAGTAAATTTGAATAGTGCGATTGGTATATTAACTGTAAAATATATGAGACCTAATTGTTACACTGACCGTAAAATATAAGAAACACAATTGGTATACTTATATAAAACAAAAAAATGTTTAGATACAATTGGTACATGCCCCGTTTTTTTAATATGTGTTTATAATTTCTGTTAAAATTTGTTTTCTGTTAATTTTAAAATATTGACATTTTCTGAAAATATTATGATTTAAATAACGAATATTAAAGTACATGTTCCACATCATAAAGTAAAAATTGAAACCTTGTTACAGTGAAAAAAATAAATACATAAATTATATATATATTATTACATTGTAATAATAAAATAACATTAAAAAAAAACGAATATTCAGAAAATTAATAATTTTATAATAACATATGGATTAGACATAAAGTTTGTTTCTGAAAGATGGTAAAAAAATATTATAACAATCTACTAAAATGTATTTAAATTAAACGGTTATAATAAAAATAAAATATATAATAATTCATTGTAGAACTATAGCAGATTGAATATTTGGTGAGTTAACAGCTAGAGTAATAACATTATAAACAACAGACTGTTGAAGGCAGCAGGCATTTTTTGTTTTAGACACATTGTCCTCTGTCATGCTAAGAACTGTAGTTGAATCTGAAGGCATCTCAAGTGGATTAAACCGAGCATTTAATAAATTAAATAATGCATCTTCATTATCTTCTTCTTAAACTTTATTACTAAAGTTTCATTGAATCTTTATCAAGTATACACGGTTGCTGTTAGTATCGAGACAGTATTTGGTTTCAAAAAGTATATTTTATTTAATAAATTAATAATTTTAATGCTATATAATTTTCTGTAAAATATTATTGGCATATATGAATATACTCGTATATAAATAATAGAATAAGTTTGCATGATAATACAAAATAAATTAAATTGACTGCACAAAATAATAAAATAATACTTGCGAAAAAATCGTATTAACCTTTAAATAGTTTATAATTTATAAATATTGTGGTGGTATGATAGATAGGTACTCAGTTGCTATAACAATATATTTATATATGGTTTGCCTTAAGCAATAATCATATAGATAGTAAAATTTATAATATAAATATTGTTTAGCGGAATAGATTTATTTTGAAAAAAATATAAAAAAAGATGGAATTTCGTAATTTTTATTGGAAAAAAGCAAGACCATCCGTTATAAACTTATCGTTTAATATTATAAGTAGTATTGACTGTATGAACAATTTTGAAAACTAACGGATTTTGTATATCCGTTCGAGTTGATATATTAATTTGTTTTACATTTTATTTATTTCACATTCAGTGATTACTTTGTTTAAAATAAATGGAGAGTGTTAACCGATTACTCTAACAGTATGTTATTTCTGAAAATATATGTGCATTACTATATGAGATTTTTTAATACCCAATTGACTAATGGGACTTGTATTGAAAGCTGTATTAATGAAAGTTGTATAGTACTTGACTAAGTATTGACTAGAATTTATTGGACTTGTGTCCCTATCAAATAAGTTCAAATGATGCAATGACAATGTAACTCTTTGTAAAACAATAATGACTATAAGTATTAAAATGTCTTTGTTCTATTATAATTGACTTTGGTTTAATAAAATCTAAACATTTCATTCAAAGCTACGTAACACATAATCTTGTATCTATTGTTAAAAGTTGTTCAGTATACCTTACAGTTGGGTTTGTACGTTGTAATATACATGATAAAAATTTCTGAACAATTTATGTTTTTAATTATTTAATAGGACCTGAGATCTGATGAAAATATGTTCTACGGATGATATTATACATTTTATATAATTTATATAATTCTTCAAAATTTCCTGTATCATATTTATCTTCAAATTTTTAAAATATCAGAACGAAGATCTAGTTCTGAAATGCTTAAATATTTTTCGAATCATTCTCTTGTATATTAGAAAATTTTAGTTGTTAAGTGATCCATCACCATGAAATGAAGTCAATTCTGAATAAGTTCAGTAGCTGACATTCACTGTGTGTTTTTATATAAAAACAATAAGTATTAAATTATGTTTCAAATTTTTTTTTTTAAAAATGAAAATGAATTGACTAATACATTATAAAAAACTTAATCATGCTCTTTAAGTTATGGAAGTAAAATCATTGTTAAATAATTAAACATACAATTTAAGTAGTAATAATTTGATGAAATTGGTTAAAAATGGATCACTACTTGACTTTTTTATGAAATACACAGTACAAACAAATAATAATAAATTCAAGGTACGTGCGAAAAAGTATTTAAAAATATATAAATGTGTTGATTTGATTTTATTCATAATGTAAAATATAATAGGATTATCTTTGGTAAGATATTTCTATTACCGATTAAAATAATGAATTATAACTACAAAGCCAGATTTATTTATTTTTTATTTTTTGTGCTCATTTGAACATTGGTTGGATTTGGTTAGATTTGATCATTGAAAAAATACTTATACTCACGGATATCAGTGTAAACCTTTTTGATTGCAGTAATATATTAATGACGTCAGTTAAGTTTCTTAAGTTTCTTGGACTTGCTAAAAATCTACGTGTACCGTAACGACGAGCGACTTTTCCGATCAAAGTAACAAAACTCATAGAACCTTGACCGTCCTCGTTTGGTAAAATTTTCAATACAAAACATCGTAAGGTCCAGTAGCTCAACCTTGAAACACGATTATAACTTGATGTCATTGCTTGCACATTATGTGAATATTATATAAATAAAAATATCATACATTTGCATGGTTGGTTGTCATAACGTTTTCAAATCTCCAGAACAATAAACAAACGCAAATAATATTATTGAATTTAATATATATATTACTTAGCACGATAAGTAAATGTTATTAGATATATGAGTATGATTATATTAAGTATCATAATAAATAGGTACAAATAAATAAATAAATAAAAATAAATCACAGTTTTTGTCGGCGTGAAGACTAGCCAGCTGCACACTTGTACTTAATACCATTGATTTCATAGTATTATTTATAAAATCAATGTTAATACTAAATATAAGTCTTATATGATTCTTATGTAATTAAATAAATATTATATTCAATAAATTGTGGTGATTTGCACACACAACAATAAAAAATAATAAATTATATGATCAAATAAGCGAAAGCATACCAAATAGATAATTTTAATAAAAAATAAAACGGAAAGGCGATTTGCACTGATTCCTTATAATAATATAATTCTAAAAATATTGGTAATTATTGCATATTATTATAAAAAATAATCAAAAAATTAATGCTGATTCAAAATATTAATAGGAATAAAAACTGCTACGGTTTTCGTATATAACAGGGGTGGGCAACTGGCGGCCCGCAAGCCTTTTTTATCTGGCCCGTGTTATATTTTCAAATTACATTATACAATTATAAAGTTTATCGTTTGTACTTTATCTTATCGATATAATAATTGTTATCTAGTATTAAACATTGTTAAATGTCTAAATGTCATATATACCAAATGGATACGTATAGCTTTCAAACATAACTGTTTGTACCGAACTATTTAACTATATCAGTTTCTTCGTATCATTCGTGTAGTGCTGTCGTGTGTGTTGAATTTATTATTTCGGTGTTTATAAATGCTAATTAAAATTCATATTTTAAATTACTTTTTTTTTTCTATGCTTTGGCCAGCTGGATTTTAATTTTTTTAAAAATTGGCCCTTTAGTAACTTTGAGTTGTCCATCCCTGGTATATTATGTTATATAATAAATAATAATAAGAACCGCGATTGGTGCATGTAAATTAATTTACCTTAATATTAAATTACCTTTGACTATTAGAGCCAATAAAAATATAATAGTAATGCATAATACTTTACGGCGATCGGAAATTGTAACAAAAAAAAACTACGTGTATAATAAAAATCACAACGAATATGACAATAA
>NW_020272764.1:0-31055 GCF_003268045.1 Sipha flava
TTTAATTTTTTTTATTAATATCTTGGAAAAATATTTATTTTTTTTTTTGGTTATACATATCATTGTAATATAATGATTGTATGTAAGGTTCTATTACATAAATATTACTTAGGAGTTATTAATAAATTAAACACAGAAATAGTCGTAAAAGACGTACGGTTATTAATAACTTGTGATAACGATTAACGAGTAAAGAAATATTAATGAAACTGACTTAAAATCAGAAATTTTGGTTGCAAAATATTTTTATGACAATCAATTAAAACATTAACAATCAGGAACATTTAAAGCAGCTAAAGAGTATTGATAAAAATCTGTTTTCCCAAATTTATACAAAATGCTTCATTTAGAGCTCGCAGTTCCAATAAGTTCCGCATCTTGTGAAAGAACATTCTCAGCAATTCGTCGAATAAACACATAAGGTCAACTATATTACCAAATCGATTTTCCAAGTTAGCAATCATAGCAATTGAAAGAGATTTGTCAAAAATTCTAAATAAAGAAGACATTTTAAATAAATTTGCTAATACTGAGCAGAAGCTTAAGCTGTAATTGTAATAATGTAGTTATAAAATTCCTTTAAGTTTTTAATTTTTAAAAAAATTTAACTTGTATCTAAAATTATACTTAATAAATATGTTAATATTTTAATGTTTACCTCAATATCATTTTTTTTATTATCTGTCTTATACATTGTATATTAATAAAATAATATTATAATTTAATAATGAATATAACTTGACGGACGAGTTTGGGGCGTGTGGGACAGAGCCTCCCATATTTTTTACTTATTTTAAACATATTAAGACTGAATTCCCCCCACCAACTTTAGGATCTAGTTACGCCTATGCCTGAGAATCCTATTTATAGTCTACAACATTATGCAGTATTATGACTATAATATACTATAAGAATACCCATATAAATTGACAATTTTATAACAAAATTGGAAATTCGTTTTTTTTCATTTTCCAATTACCTATGAGACTATGAAACTGAATTATTTTATTCGTTGTAGTCATGTATAACATGAATATATTTTTAAAATTCTATATTTTTTAAGATTATAAAATAAACAACGTTAAGAATTTTTTTTTAAGTACCTATTTGAAAGTATCTATGAATACTTTTTTAAAGTATCTATATTTGTACTTGAATACTTTTCTTATCAAGTATTCAAATGCGAATTTTAAATAATTTCGAAAACAGGTATCTATATTTGTATTTGAATTCTTTATAAAAGTATCTTTTACAAGACTGATAGTAAAATAATGTAGGTACTGTCTAATATTCAACACTGTGCATAGTTTGTACTAACGAGTGCAATTATATGTTGGGATTGAAATTAAACATTTTAATACTTCCACAACAAATATCGATCAAACAGGTACCTTATATTTACATTTTATACCTATCTACTTACTTCAATTTCATTGTTTCGATATTGTTTTGACCATTTTCACAGACGTCAACCACACTGGCCGAGGTACTGGAGCTTAATTTGCTTTGAACATTAACTGCACTGTTGCAGGCGATTTCGTTATTGTAATATGTTGATGTGTTCTCACTAGTCGATCGAACTAGTTTGCATTTAGTTTGGCCAACTGGGTCTAATTCGCCCATTCTCTAAACAATGAATATTATTTTTAACTATATACGGGCGAACATTTTATGCTTTTTAACATTTTTATGCTTTACAATATTTAATATTATATTATTGAATGGGTTTTGTATTCAGGACTTAAAATGGGGGGGATGCAAGGGGACTCAGTCGTCCTACCTCTTATAGCGCTACTAAAGCATCCCCTTTAACATCCCTTCAAAAAGTTTACTGAAACGAACAATTGTTTGTTAAAAATAATCATACACAATAAAATGATTGAAAGATTGGCTTTACAATTTAGTTAATGTCATACAACATTCTACAAACCAAACTAATTAATATTAAAAATAATTTATATATTTAGTACCTACCTAATATATAGGTTTTTCTATTTTAATTTAATTTTAATAAAATATATTTACAATCTGTCATTTAAAACGATAAGTAATATACAAGTCAATACATTCTTACAGCACACAAATAGTTTGTAGAAGAAATTGTTCACTAACAACAACTTATAATATATGTACCTATTTCTAATTAATTATCTAGTAATTTTATAAGATTATATGGAACGCTGAGACAGTGGCTTACCTATGGGGGAGGGGGAAACAGGGGAATCAAAAGTTTTTTGATATCACTTTTTAATGTAGTATAAAATATCAATATTCGACCGAATTGGGATTAGGAGTGATGATCATGTGATCACATAGTGACTATTTTATAATGTGGTTATCATTGATATCAAGTGATCAACATGAGTTTTAAGTATTTAGTAATAATTTATAATAAAGTTTCAGATTATATTATAAACAAAAAAAATTGTGCAATTAATGTATCCTTTCCCTCAAAATGTTTCACAGGTACGCCACTGCGCTGAAAATGAAATACAAATTAGATACCCCTGCCATTTTTTGTCACTTAAAACCCTGGTTGTATCATATTCATAACTATTCACAATGGTGGAAATTCTGTAGGTTATTTATTTACATAAGGAATGAGTTGAAATTGTAAAAATCAATTGGTTAAAATTAAACCATGACGTTTTATAGTGCGATGATATTAAAATGTGAAATATTTTTCAATGATAATATTTCTTGCTTACTTCTTGGTCGATTCGTTCAAACTCCTGCATTAGCTGCCTGTACATAATGTTTCTTCTAGTGATTTCATCATCGGGTGGTAGCTGTTTCCGCACAAATCTAGGGTTCACTTTGTACACGTGTATTATAATCCTTTCGGCCGCTTTGCGTACAGCTTCTGTCGGGTTGTGAATAGCCGACATACCAAACTCGCATAAAGTGCGACAGGTCATTCCGCTGTTTTAGAAAGGAAATAATTAGAACGACTCGAAACATGATGAATATCGTGCGGAAAAAATAACGCAATTTATTAGTTAAAACCCAACCTATTTTTGTCAGACGATACGCCTTGACTGATGATCAACTGCTCGACCATTTCCAAACGGCTGAGTATAAGTCTGGGATGTATGTTGCCGGTTAATAAACGAGTCAAATGAGTCGGTATAATATTAAGTTTTCTGAAAAGATAAAATATATAATTAGCTAATTGAACATGGGGTGATTATCAAACAGGTCTATTCCATTCAATCCATATTTTGGTGAGAATGCAAGGTCTAGTAAGTCGAAATTCGAATTGTATTAATCATCCAATCAAATTTAATGATGTACGTGTACTTTTAAATGCTTATATTTTGTCAAAAAACCGTGTACCTATATGAGTTTATAAGTAGTAACTAATGATTCAGGACTCTGATGAAATAATTTAATTTTTTTTTTTAGATACCTTTCTGGGATATAATATAATAGAATTTTTAGATATAATAGAATTACCATCAGTCGTTTCAACAACTGTTTGAACTAGTGAACTTGATTTTTTTTTTCGAAAATATAATTCATAAGATATCAGAAGAATGTTATATTTATTGGTTATTATGAAAATAAAAATAAATTATGACTTCAATCATAGAAATACCCGATTAAATTAAAAATGCAAACCACAATCTTAAGAATCTCGAAAGAAACTTGATACAAGTTGCAGAATATTCAGGGCCATATTTAAGGGGGAGACTGAGACCCCCTCAGCCACCGGGATTTCAAAAAAAAAAATTCAAGTCTGTTTAAACTCTGTAAAATGTGCATTTTAAAAGATTATATTATAATTTTTATGTGAATTATTAGTTTTAAACTGTTTATGTTATGTAATTTACGAGTACCTATTTATACATCTGACCATTTCGGTCGTAATAATTTAAATTTAGTATAAATCGTTTCATTATTATTATGTAGGTATTTTATTTCATTTATTTTGTAAAAAAGAGTATGATTAAAAAATAAAATAAAAATTGTTTGTTAAAATTTTAATTTTTGTTTATTATTAGTTGAATCATGAAATTTTGGAAATTTCCCCTTACCAAAAAAAAATCTGAATACACCCCTGAGATGACTATTATACTATTTTAGTTTACCGCGATTGCTTTGACACGTTAAGCCTAGACTCCTGTCTCCGTGTGCACAATGAACGAAATCGTCGTAACTCACCTTATGTCAGGCACTTCTGCCACGCTCAATATGGTGTGCATCCCGATATTATGAATACGCGGTGTCGTGTCTCCCGCTTTCGCCAACAATTCCGGAAGCAGTGTTTCTATACTCCGGGAAACTTCACCCGTCGACACCCTGTATACATAAAAAAAACACGTCCGCAGGTGAACAGCGTGTGAGTCTTAATTATTCGAGTAAAGATAAATCCCGAATCGGGTTATACAACGGCTCACCTTCCGGGGACAAATTCGGAAAACAGGAATCGTATTATTTCTGCAGACAGATTGTAGACGGCAAAAACTTTGTCCCTGAGCGTGCGGTGCAAAAGTTGAACGGCTGCTCGTGTCATTTTATTGGGCGAGTGTCGCGCGTCCACTCCGTCAAACATGAAATTCTTCATTGAGCCTTCCATCAGTTTTAACCCTTCCACTTTATCCGAATATTGTTTTGAAAAAAAATATTTTACCTAAAATCGTTTAACAACAACGATATATGTTCCGTAAAAACATTTGATAATTTTAAAACAGTAAATTCTCGTCATTTAAAATATCATTAGGGGAATAGCCAAACAGAAGTTTTCGGAGGAGAAAAAAAGAAATTAAAAATGTTTGTTTTTATTTAGTGGGTACGCTAACAATTACAGTGATCCCTTTCAAATATTTCCCAAGCCTAGAAAATGTTTTAAATATGGTTAAAATAATAGTTTAAATGCAGCTTACTTAGGTATGAATATTTTCATGTAAAGTGTACAAAAAAATTAAATAATTGCCTCTAAAATATAACTTATTCTTCACCTTTGGGTATACGGGTATATCAGTGTTTCCCAACCTATTTACCACCACGGACCACTTTGATTGGGCCGGTGAGAGGGTGGAGCAGGGAGGACTAGAGCTCTGGGGCCCGTACGTCCAAGAAGGCTTGTCGACAATATTTTAGACAATATTTTTATTGTAATAAAATATGTACAAATAGTATTTATATTTTGGCCATACAAGTGCAAGTAAAAAGGGCCTGAAACCAATTAACCTCGGGGGCCACAAAATTTCTCATCAGCCCTGCACTTTGATAATATTTTATTATTCACGAACCACCTCAATTTTACGAAAACTAGGAAGACCTTTTTTTTGGCTCGTTAACAAGAATACACAAAATTAATTAAAAAATTAAAAATGTACTACGTGGTAATCGAATAACGGATAACGAATTCATACTAAATCAATATTCATAACCCATTATTAATCAGTACTCATAAAGTATAATTATATAAGCAATGTTGTATAAGCGTTGTTATAAGCGATGTTTGCAATTGACATAATTATTATCGATCGCAATAATAATATAATTTATTACTCTGATACCTACACACTTATAAAAGTGGAAAATATTTATCGGTCATCGGCAGCAACAACAATAATAATATTATACGATTCCTCAATAAGCCATAATTTTTTCACCATTTAAAAAAAAAATATATTAACTATAATTTCTTATAGAAATCGAAGAAAAAATCTATGGGACCGTGAACCACCTATGACTGGCCCACAGACCAGTGGTGGTCAGCAGACCACCGGTTGGGAAACACTTCCAATGAGAGTTACAATTTGATTCAATACATCGACATTCGGCAATGCGAGAATCAACATTCTTGTTTATATTTTATTTATTTGTGTGCGTGTGCATACAATCGAAAGTCCAAACACGGCGATCGGAATAGCAGTCTGTTTCTTATCTCTTTCGCTTAACTTTGATGCACCGACACCACTAACCGCAGCTGATGACGAAGAGTCCGAATTATTTTGCGTTTGACAACTGAAAGAAGAAAACACGTTATTTCAATATATGTTTACCTATCTACTATGTGATTAAACGTGGTTTTATGACGTAGGAAATGTTCAAAAATAATGCAAAAATGTATTTAACACTTACAATCTTTGAGCAGGGATAGCTTGTTCGTCATACGATTCGTAGCTGCTCTTGTTGAACTTAGGACGCATAGGTTTAGGTCTCTTTAATGAAATTGCTTTCGTGACGATCGTTTGTTGTAACTTGGGAGATCTTTGAAAAAAAAACTGTCTATTATTAAAAAATAATTTTTATTTATTTTTTATTCGTTTCATATTATATCTTTATATACGAGTATATATTATATAGTTGATAGTAAATATGTAATTATATATTAAAATATTATAACTTTATAATAAAATCCATTTATATAACTATATTTAAGTGAAAATTAATTTTAGATAAAGTTAAAAAAATTTCTTTTATATATAGGGTAGTCGTTGCATTTTATTATTGTCTATATCTAATATATTTAATTATTACACTAGGTTCTAGTTCTACCTTTCCCTGGAGTTATTTTCAGGATAATGAAGTGGTGATACTGGACTATGGTAAATGTCCGGTTCATCAGGTGCTTCGTTTTCGATTTTTTCTGATAGGATTTCTTCTTGATGTTGCTTAATTGAAACTTCTTTAGGCGAGTTGATCGGAGATAATGACGGTGCACATTTAACGGTTTCGTCTCTTGATCCAGGAGTCTTATCAACGAGATCTTCAGGTTCCTCGTCATTGATTTCTAAGGGCTTTTAAAATATAAACTATATAAATACTATTTTTAAATTAAAATTTTAGCGTTATGAATAAATTACTATAATATTCATACGTAGCTTTGTAGGTGTATAATTATATATATATATATTTAATATATACAAATTATAAGCCAAGGGTGAATGCAGGAAAAAATTTCGGTGAGAGGAGGGAGCTTTAAAAATGTAAAATGTTGATAAGTAGCAATTATTCATTGTATAATATATATTTATATATTTTATTTACAAGTTGCATGGGAAACTTTGAAATAATTATTAAATTTGTTAGTTTGGTCATATTTTTGTAACATTTTTTCTGATATTTCGGTGAGGTGGGGTGATCCATATTCCCCTCTTGTGTTCGCGCCTGCTATAGGTATATTATCCTTAGTATAGACATGTTTTATTGTTACCATATAAATATAAGTCTTTATTATCAGTGACACATTTTTGATAATAGGATTTTATCATTTTTATTTATTTGGATAAGATTATAAGAAAACGAAAGATGCACCTGGACAGTTTCCTTTTATGGTAGTTTTCAGTAACTGAGAACTGCCAAAGACTGAATATAAATTTTAAAAGCAAGTTTTAGAAATTAATATATTAAGATAATTTAAAGTTATAACTGTTATTTGTTTAAATTAGAATCTAATACTATTATTGTTATAACCAGATCTTTCTTAAACTTTGGGTCACCTTTGTGTAAGCCTAGAGTTAAATACATGATTACTTATAATCCAAAGGGTGTCATTATGATTCATTAATGGTAAAACAGAACTATTGCAGTATTTTCAGTAAATTCCATAACTAATAACGATATAATTTCTGTATCAATGAATTATTTGTGCATTAATATTTCGATATCTCATGTGGATAATTTGATAATGAATTCATTTTAATTTTAACAAGTTTTTTAATGAAGAATTAATTTTGAAAATATCATCGCACCTAATACGACTTACTCCATTTTTTTCCAAAAGTTCATCCACTTGTTGTTCTATTAAGACTTGAGCTCGATACTCTTCCATTTGAGTTTTTTTCTTTTTCGCTTTGCCGTAATCTTCGTTTTGTATAGCTTGAGTTTTAGAAAGTTCTAATTTACCTAACTTTTCTCCAGCTGACCTTAACTCTGTTATAGCTTCTTTTAATTTTCTCGCATACTCAAATCGTTCGTCTAAGTAAAAAATATGTTTTTTGTCTAATTTATGTTTATCTAATTATTTTGAGAACTTGATGCTGACCTTGAACAGCTGTAATCTTTCTTTCTTCCAACATTCTGATGATTTTTGCAATATGTTTATCCACGTACATCTCAAACGCCAAGTCATCGCATATTGATTTGTGGTGACTGATGTCTCCTTGATCTGAGTGTTGTTTTTCACCAGTCACTTGTATACCGATCAAACTCACCTTAATTACAATAATAAAATAAATTGTAAGTAAGAATATAATATTAAAATCTATATAAAAAAACAAACCTGATTGAAACGGTTTAATGAATTCTTATGGTTTTCAAACAAAATCAATTTTACATAACTAGTAGCACTAGCTAATGGCAAACTAATGGTTTTAAGTTCTCTGCTTTTCACTAAACCACCATCGTTATCATTAAGTGTAATATAACCCAAATACTCATAGTTTAAAGTTGTTAAGTTGTCTGTTTCTACAAGTTCTTCTGGTCCGATCCATATCTCGATTTTATTAGCTTTAAATAGTATTATTACATAAGGCATATTTCAATGAAAAAATAGCTACTTTCACAAAGTACATATATATTTTTTCTAACATAAGTTAAGTTGTTAATTCTAATTTAGTAGTGTTAACTTTAATTAATATAGAATAAAATTACAATAATATTGAATACTTACGAATTAAATATTGATGAGCTAATATTTGAATTTGTTGTATTACGGTGGTTTCGAATAGTTTGAGCACCAATTGTTGCGGATATTCGCAATTTTTGGAAGATCTCCATCCTTTAACGGTTGGACCATGATTATTAAGTTCAGAGCTTTGATAAAGTGCGTCTTCGCCTAATTATAAATTTAAACAAGTGTTATAACTAATTTTAACTCATTTCTTTTTAAATTTAATAAACTGTCTTAATTAAACTAAACAATATCATTTTTTTTGATAATTAAACTTTGCTTTAACTACTTATTTCTTATTATACTTTACTTCATTCATATCACAATATGGTGATAAACTAGGGTATACCAATTTACCATACACGCATAGATAGCAGATCACAGTATACATAAATCTACAATACGTAGTAGTAATACTTATACGTCACCAGTAGCGTGACGAAGGAATTTATTTGAGGCATGTGGGTTTGGAAAGTTTAATGTTTTTAAGCTGTGAAAGGGATTTCAAAATTGATTTTGAAGAAATAATGAAACTTAGAAGATTACCCAGTGTGTTAAAAAAAAAATTTTTTTTTTAAACAAAATATATTTTTTCCGAAGTTTTTTTTTGTGCGTGGTAGGTCAGACAATATAAATGATTGTGCCTCATTAGTGAATTAAGTTTTCCACGCCACTGCACGCATCAATCGATCGAATTGATGCATTAATTTATAATGATAATGCGTATATTTTACAAAATGTAATGATAATAGATATTAATATTATAATAATAAATTTATATAATAAAAAATACTGAAATCAAACTTTGTGTCGGTTTTATTATCTCTAGTACATAGTAATAATTTATAATAAACAAAACCCAATATTCGAAGATTAACGGCGTTTTTGAAAATTTTTTCCAAGTTATAACAGGGATGAAATGTATACAAAAGCAAGTTTAATTTTATAACATGAATGATAAAGTCGGTAACCATCGGTTTTCAAGTTAAAAATTAATTTAACTTGCTTATTTTCTAGGCAACACAACTTACTTGTCTTGTAAACAACGACGAATTCCACTTTCCCAGCCGAAGACATCGTTAACGCTGGGCCGGACGCGTTTAAACTGGAAAATACCGTAGTCATATAAAAATAAATAAATTTTATAAGTTCACTATAACCAATGAAAATATAGGAAATTATAAATACTCAATCGATATTTCTGGAGTACACCTACGCAGTCACAGATCACGAAATCAATACACATCGCTGTGGTACAATATAATTTTACCTGAATACACAATATACGTTCGGTATACGTATTAACGTTATTTTTATAATAATTAATCGAGGTTGAAAAAAATAAAATAAAAAAGGGTAAATATAATTACACATAAATCGTAAGGAAACGAATGAAAGTATTTAAATCGATTTACCTGTTTTGAGCGGTGGCTGCAGTTGCGGTTGACGGCGACGTTATTCGATTTTCTTTTGATGTATTTGAACCGTTCCGACCATTCGAAACTATTATTCATTACGTCGACTATATTTTATGGTATGGGTTTTTTTTTTAGACTACTTAAAAAAACAAATATCAATCAGTCATCGCAGCCTAAAACGGTTCGACATCACGGGAACGTATCTATTTCCAAACTTTCAGACCGGCTACGGCACCACCGCCATTATTATTATTATTACACCGCGGCGGCGTCACATCGTCGAGCGCATTTATTTTTATTTTTAATTGTATTTTCTCGTGTTCTCTCTGCGCGGTAGTGTCGCAGCACACCGCGCGAATGCAACGTTAACTCGCGCAATCAATAATCTGTGCCGTGCGCGCCCTACCCGCCGACGACACGCGTGCCGAGGGGTAGTGCATAGGTCCATGCACAATGGACACCGACGCGCCACGAAACGTCAAAGATAGCGGCGACCGGCACCAGCGTCTACCACTGTTCGTGTACAAAGGGGTACCCTTAAGTAAAGCTTTAGGAGTGGTAGGTTAATAACATAAATAAAATGTCGCAACGTATAATCAAAAATCATCAATAAAAGTAGTGTATTTTCATACCATTATTTTATTACATCCCAATGGCTAAATTAATAATAATAATAATAATAACGAACGATGGCAATTGTTAAATTATTTTTTTCAAGGGAAGGTATGGAGAAGATTTATCCGTCTAATGGGTACACATAGCTTTAAAGATCAAAACTTATATAAGAAACGGATTTTAGAATGTTTTGGATACCTACCTAGTGTTTATTTTTCGTACAGAGATCATATATGATTTTGGTTGAAAATTTATTAGGAATTGGGAGTACAGCGAGACCCTAGATAAAATCAAGACTTTAGTTTGGATAGAACTTTGAATTGGTCTAATCACAAAGTTGTTCGGAAAAACGCTGGTCTTTTGACAGAAACAGAATATTTCTTTGGTTAGGTGGTTAGGTCCCGTGCGATTCCATCTTAAATAAATGTCGTATAAGGTTTTCACGTTTTTTGTTCGAGAGAAATACATTTTTAATTAAAACTTAATATGTATAGAATATTAATAGATTTTATTTCTAGTAAATGCATTAATACACAGACTGCATTGAGTTTTAACGGTGACAAATTCTCAAATTATTTGCTGGTAATAAACTGTCAATTCACTTGAATTGGATTTCATATTTACTTAAATAATTTAATGTTAAGTTGAAAGAACTGAAAATGTTTCTCCATAATTTTTTCAATATTTTTCAATAAGCTAATTTTACTTACTTAATGGATACTTAATAACATTTTTTATAAATACATTTTTGTTTATGTATATTATTATTATGTATATTTTGAATTTAACAAAATATAATCTATAACAAAATACAATGCATAATATTTTAATATAAAATACATTTTTTTCAGTAAAAATAAAAATAAACTTTTAATTTCTTTTTTGAAAATACAATTAGGGTACATCAGTAAATAAGTTTAAGGAACATTAAAATATATTTTATATATTATTATATTGTAACACAGTACTACAGTACTTAATTATTTTAAAATAAGAATTAATTTAACACAGTGTTAAAACATTTTTTTAAATTAAAAGTAATTTTTTAAAAGACTATACAAAACATAAACACGTTTTAATTATAATTATAATTAAAGGGTGTATATTTAATATTCATTATAATTAATTTAAATTATCATAAAGTAAATTATGCTGTATTAAATCATATTACGTCACATTTATTAAAGAACTATTTGCTAAATCACTCATTCATCAGTGAAAATGATGACAAATTGTTGTCTCATGGACACAATCAAAAGAATCTGAAAAATTCTGTATCTAAACAGACAAGCTTAAGATAATAGTTATATTCTATAACAGTTAGATCTAAATATTTTTTTAAGCAGAAGCAGAATTCTGTTTTAAGTTTTATTAAAAAATAAGGGTACATTTAATTTAATAATATACACAATTCACATTAAGATCAAAACATCACTAAGAAATCGTAAAATAAAAAAAATTGTCATCAAACATCTGATAAATCTTTATAAAAACATTCATTGTCAGTGTTATGATAGCTGTTGCCAGTGGCGGTCAAATGATTTTGTCATGGGGGGGGATGTGGCTGATTTTTTAATATGCACTACTATTAATCATTAAAATATAATTTATGGTTATGCCTAATATCAATTTTTTTAAATTCAGGTAAATCGTTACTTTATTTATAGCATATAGGTAGGTATACAATATTACTAATATTAACAATATTTGTATTATATTATTAAATCTATTTTTTTTGTTTTTTTTTGCTAATTCATCCAGCACTTAATTGGATGTTATATTTATAATTCCCCGATGAACAGCCATAGTGGCCAAACCATTGAGACGACTCTAGAATAATAAAATTACACAATTAACAAATATATATATATATATATATATACATTATCACAATCACAATTTATAGCAGTCATAAAAATATATAATGCGCACACAGTATGACTGTACGCGACACGAGTAACGGGACGACAGTTAACACTGTGGTCTGTGTAACAAAATATTGTGACAAACGTAATAATAATCGACGAATTTGGCCAACTATAATGACATAGCTACGTATTATTTACCGATGGGCCGGTCAAGGGAGGAGTGTGTTGTTATTCACGATCACCGAGCTAGGTAATTCCCGTATATTTTGTATAAGCAACTAATTACTAAATATTAATAATAATAACAGCCTTGTTCCTAGAACGAGTCTAGAATCTAGATAATAATATACGCTCATGCCTCATAAGCGTTATTTTAAGAAAAATTAAAACAAAATGTAATACATTAACATTATTATAGTACAATAAACATAAATGTAATTGTTATAAATATAAAGGAAAAAAAAGCCATAGGGGGGGGATCTATCCCCCTCATCCCCCCCCGTTTGACCGCCACTGGCTGTTGCCATAGGGATGTAAACTGTACATAAAAGGAAAATAAAGCCAGATAAATTGTTAAAGAATATCGGAACACAAGTGTACATTTATAATTTTTTTAATAAGTTCTATATATATTTAAAATGGATTCTACACATTTCAAAAATAAATTTAATGCTTATGACGGCGATATGTATTCTCAATATGATTATCAATTGGATGGAGCTAAAGAAGACCCAGAAGAGATTCTCAGACAAGCATTAAGGTCATCTTATAGCAGAAGAGCCTCAGTTAGTATAATAGATATCAAATGTCAATCGATATAAATGTATTCAAATAAACTAATAAATTAAACAATTTATTTTTCAAAAGATGTCCACCAAAGCATCAACAGGTCTGCCACTGCCATTTGCTACAACACCAGTTTGTATAAAATAATTTTGAACATAACACAAATTAACTAATATATATGATAATCAAAAATTATGTTAATTTTAAAGCAAATTAAAGATCCACATGCATTGGTTTTAAGACCAGAAAGCTCTAGAAGTGGATCAGAGACATCAAATAGACCAGCAACAGCTGTACGAGGTGCTGGTTATACATCGCATTCATCTACTTATGATGTTTTAAGTCAGCCTTCAAGAAGTATGATCATGTCTGAACCGAACAAAGAAGAAAGGTACAATAAAATATCAACAGTACATAGTAAAATGATTAAATTCTTAATAATAACAACAGATATATCAAAAAGAATAAACAAAATATTTTAGGGTGGAAGATAAAATAAAAAAACTGGAAAAGCGTATTTATGATTTAGTAGATGAAGCCTGTATGGCTGAATCTAGAGGTGATTTTCAGTTGGGATTAGATAAGGCAAAGGATGCATCAAATAAGGAAAGGAGTTTAATTAGAATGCAAGAACAAGCTGGGTTGAATGATTCTCACAATATTGATTTAACGTTTTTGGTATGTTTAATGGCTTTCATATTTTATTTCAAAATCTAAACCAACACATAATTGAAATTATATCAATTGTTAGGTTTTATTTACATTGGGTAATCAATATGCTGGAAATGAAATGTATACAGAAGCTTTAAATACATACCAGGTAATCTCTAAAAATAGATTGTTTCAAAATGGTGCACGAATGAGAGTTAATGTAGCAAATATTTATGAAAAAATTGGACAACCTGAAAAAGCGATTAAAATGTATCGTATGGCTTTAGATCAAGTTCCAAATACTAATAAAAGTTTTAAGTAAATTCTATATTCTCATACATATTAGACAATAGCTGTTTATAATGAGCAATTAAAAATTATCATTTTTTTTTTTTAGGCGAGCTATTACACATAATATTGGTGTTGTATTTTTAAAACTTGGTAAATATGAAGACGCTTGTTCAAATTTTGAGTATATTATGCACGAAAAACCTACATTTAAGGCAGGAATGCACGCCTTAGTTTGTTATTATATGTCGGGTAATAAAGAAAAATCTAAACATTTATTTAAACAAATATTAGAAATATCGCTGGACATAGATTTTGAAGATAAGTACGCTGCACATTCTGTAAGAAATATTTATATAATTTAATCATATGAAATTCTGAAATAATATAAAACATTAATAAGACTTTTGTTACAATACTTTTTAGGACGAAATTGAAGCTACACTCCTAGCAGAAGCTATAAAATCCGATCCACTCACTAAATATGAAAAACAAATTAAATCAAATTTTGAAAAAACAATTTTGAATGCTGCACACCTGATATCTTCAATTATCGAAGATACGTTTACTGAAGGTTACTCTTGGTGCTTAGACACTATTAAAACATCACATTATTCATACTTAGCAGGTCATTTGGAGATAAACAAGGCAGTAGGATTTTTATACCAAAATAACATTGCACCAGCGATTGACACTCTCAAATCATTTGACAACAAGGACAACAAAGTAGCGAGTGCAGCTGCTACAAACCTTTCTTTCATACACTTCTTAGTATGTATATTAATGCCTTTTTACCACAAAATCTATAGCTAACAAACTGTTTCTAACTTATAGAAAGGTGATTTAGAACAAGCAGAGAGAACTTCAATCACAGCACGTGAATCAGATCCACACAATGCTTTGGCATATGTTAATCATGGCAATTGTTATTTTGTCAAACAAGACTACTACAAGGCAAAAGAACTTTATACACTAGCACTCGAGAAAGACATGATGTGCTCAGAAGCTATGTACAACTTGGGCTTAACTAATAAGCAACTTGGACATTTGGATGATGCTATTGATTGTTTTCAAAAGTTGCATGTCATTATAAGTAATCACCCAGAAGTAATTTATCAAATTGCACTTTTAAATGAAATTATTGGAGATCTTGAACAAGCCATTGAATGGTAACTACAACATAACAAATATAAAATATTTATAAGAAAAAAAATTCTAAATAATTAGGTTATTTCTTATATCTTAGGTACTTACAATTATTAAGTATAGTTCCTGATGATGTTGGTGTTTTACAAAAATTAGGCGATATTTATGAAAATATTAATGACAAACAACAAGCATATCATTATTATTATGAGGTTTCAAATAGTTTTTTTTCTTTATATATGTTAAATCATATTCATTTAAACTTATTTTAGTCATACCGTCATTATCCTTCTAACTTAGAAGTATTGGATTGGTTAGGAGCTTATTTTGTTGAAATGAAAGTTCCAGAAAAAGCAATAGATTACTTTGAACAAGCTTCTCTAATGCAGCCTGCTGAACCAAAATGGCTTATGTTAATTGGCTCATGTTACAGAAGAGCTGGGAATTTTCAATTAGCTCTACAGACCTATAAAGATATACTGAACAAATTTCCAGATAATACAGAGTGTATACTATTACTTTATTGAACTAAACAACAACAATTATAAGGAAATAATAATTAATTAAATTTATTAGGTCTCAAGTTATTAATAAGAATATGTACAGATTTGGGACTAAAAGAAGCTTCAGAATATAGTGAATTATTGAGGAAAGCTGAGAAAGCCAAAGACATTAGAGAACGTATAAGTACAGCTCGTACTGGGTATCGCAAAACAATGGAAACTAGAGGTGGAACTGGTATGGTTACAACATCAAATTCAACTGACTATGCTCAAAAACCTACAGCTTCAGGAGAAACAAATATCTATGTTCACGATAGCCCAAAAGACCCAAGTATATAAAAGTTACTAATTACTAATATACACTATAAGATAGTTAATCATTTAATTTAGTTTATGTTAAATTTCTCATTTACTTCTGTTCATTGTTGAATACAATATACAGGGAGAGATATTTTTTTTTACAATTCATTTATAAAATTTAACAATAAATTAAACAGTATTATCATTTCTTATGAACTTTTCAACTATACTGATCAATATTTTATTTCATAGTACAGTAAAACAATATAGGATATCAAAAAGGCTAATGGAATTATAATATTTTACCAAATATATTAAAATGAACAAATCTTTTTACTACATAAAGTCATTATATTGATTTTCCTATATAATAAATGAAATTGTTATAAAAATGTCCATTGTATTTTAAACTTTAAAATTATTAACATTAAAGATTTAGTTAGTGCTTCATCTCAACGACCACGAACATCGAGAGGAGGAACTGCTATGATTGCTACATCAATGCCTTTAACTAGTGCATATTCACGTCAAAATATTTCAGATGAAATGAATATTTATGTCCATCAAGAACCAAAATCGACTAACGGTAACTTAATATTAAAATTTCATCTAACAACTTAAAACTAAATATAATTGTAAATGCATTTGATTTAGAAATGTATAATGATCCATTAGGATCCTTACAAAGACCACGTACATCTACATCAAGACCTATTACATCATTGGAAAAGGAATTTGCAGATGAACAAGTTCAAGACCTTTTACCAGAATAGTTAATATATTTAGCACATATAATATAATTTGTTTTATTTACATTTTTGCACAAAATAAAATTTGTTAATTTAACTATTTAAAAACTAACTTGATTTAGATGTAATTTAAAATAAAAAGTATCCAAAAATCCAAGACATCCAAGAAGTTTGAGCTTTTGGTTGATCTAGCATAGTTTCAATATTACTTTTATCTGACATTAAATTATTATTTTGTTCTATGCGTCGTTTTTTTAATTCTAATGCTGCCAATCTTTGATCATTTAAAAATGAAGGCATTCCTAAAGGAAACAATTTATTTTAAAGCATTACATTAATATAGTTTAAATAACATTTTATTATACCTTTAGATTGGTACCAGGATGTAAGATAATTTGAAACTGTTACACCGGGATCATCAAAATAAGTAATTGAAAATTCAACTCCTGGCTATATAATACATTTGAAATTAAAATTATAATAAAATATATATATTTTTTATTACATACTTAAAAACAATTATTTTTATAAATCTTACTTTATCAAAATCTTTATGTGGTTTTATGACAATATAAGACCAATAATTTTTTACTCTCCATTTATTTTTGTTTTCAGGAAAATTAGGATGTTCAATACTTTGACAAACAATTAGCATTAGTTTTTCATCTTCATCAATTTTATAACGTCTTTTAAACACATAATCACGATTTTGAAACCACTTCTATAAATCATTAACAAATTATTTGCATTACTATAAGATCAGAAAAGTAATAATTTAAATAAATATAATTATAAAATACAAAATAGAATGAAGCTAAATATCATGGATACATTGATCAAAATTCTACTTTTACTCAGTAAAAAAATTATTTTAATATGTGAACACATATAAGTACGCTAAATATATTGGTTACCACAAAATTAGTTTTTGTTGATGTCTATTATATGGAAATATTAACATTAATTATTGTGTGTAAAAAGTATATGTTCAATTAATTTGAATTTAAAATAACATGAAATTATTCAAAATTATTCTTCTATATTTTTAAATTTGAAAATAAACATAAGAATAATAAACAAACAAACCTTAGAAAAATTATATTAGCTCTATTTTTTACTTTTTCATTGTAGTAATAACTTCAAAGAAATGTTGATTTTCCTTTTGATAATTGCATTCATATAGTCTACTAAATAAAAATATAAGAACTTCTATAATGGAACTTAAAGTAAATATTTATAATTACCGGCCAACGGAGTTCCCAATAAATAAGATCGCTGTGGGTAAGAGGTTCTGAGTCGAAAATGTCTAAATCTACAGACATACCATCCCATTCTTTTCGATAATTGATATCTAATTGAACTTGCATATAATCTAATGCTGTTACATCATCAAATGATCCATGTACTAAACAGATAATTTAATTATATTTGGTTATAATAAATAATTTATGGTATTTTGTTTTACAATAGTATTATTTCTCATTTACCTTTATAAATATACAAATTTTGATTTGGATAGTCAACATTTAGTTTTTTCCAAACATTGTAATATGAACCACTAGTAAAAGGTTCCCATCCATCTTCTGTGAAAACAAATTAAAACATACTAAAAAAATTGTCATATACTATTTAATTGAATATGAAAGTTAATATATAATGTTGGTATTATTATTTAGTTGTTACCATTCATATTTCTACATCTAGAACAGTCGCAGCTATTAAATGAACAATCATATTTTTTTTGTATACTTTCAGTCTTTGATACATTTTTATCATCCATACTAGAGACAACTTGTTGTGTATTACAAGCACCTTTCTCAATTTGAAGATTATTTTTAGAGGTGAATTGTTTTTTTAATTTTTTTACAACTTCAAATTCTTGACGCAGTCTATAAAATATATTTAAATAATAAAAAAAAATAAAATAAAAAAATAAATTTTTCTTTTACTTAATTAGTTCATCTACACATATTCTTTCTTTAAACCAATCAAATGTAAAAGCCATTGCTACACACATAATCAAGTTTCTTCTGTGTTTAGCTAAATTTTGTTTAAACTTATTAACAACAACAATCATTTTTTTACAAGCAATCATTAGTTTTTTATTTCTTGCAATGTGAACAACAAAATCTTGTTTTTTCAAGAAACTTCTAGTGCTCTTTTTTAAAATAGACAATAATGAAGGATCATCTGATAAAGATTTTTTACAACGCCTTGTGAACGTCCGACAAACAGCTTGTGCGTGACAACTTGATGGCATTAATATATTTGGCTTCCACATATTTCCCATGAGTGACATGTTGATAACCAAACAATTATTCTAAAATAACAGAATGAAATAAGATCTATACATTATATGTAAAAAACTAAACCCTAAAATTGAATATAAATATTTTTTTTAACAATATTTATATATATTAAACCGAAGAGCAATGTTTATTTTGGAAAAATGCTAAAAATTTCTTTTGTATTATTGAATATTGTTTATATTTCACAGTTTAGTCTGTAAAAAAGAATGTAATATTTATAATTATAAAAATATACAGTAGAGATTAGTTCAGATGCAGATAATTAGATTGTTAGGAAAATATAATATTTAAAACTCTAATCAAGTATAGGTACATATGATTATTTTATTTAGTAATAAATAATGATTTTTATACTTTATTTTTTTTAAAAAAAAAGACTATTTTCAACTCTAACCATAACTTGTAATCACAGTTAGTGATACTATAGTTTAAAAAAAAACTGTGTTCTGTATAAAATGCTAAGTATGATAGTTAATTAAATTAAATTTTGCGATATGTTCAAAATTTCAAAATGTATAGATTAAAAAACAACAGCTGATAAGTGAAATTATTCACCAAATCACATAAATACACTTAATTTGAAATAATTTTGTAATATTTATCGTAATTACATTACTACCAGAAGCAATAGATTAAAAAAAAAAAAAAATGCAGAAATTAGTTTGCACGAATTAAAAATAGGTAAATAATAAATAAGTGTAACTTACGAAAACTTTTTTTGTTACGGTAGATTAAAGACGGTCATCATTTTGTCATCCATAATAATTAAGTACCGATTAACAGATGGGCGAAAAACGTGGTCAACCTTTGAGCGTTCATTACATCAATATATTACAATAATTAAAAATGAATACCAATAGTAAATTGCAAATGGTAATTGGCTACGAATAAATACTACGAAATGAGAGCACGACGGCAACAGAATTAACTTTAAACGTATACCGGATTTACTTCAACACAAATAAATATAATTTTGACTGAGGTCCAACTTAGAAAAGACAAGGTTATCTACTAAACTACTATCTATAACTGCACAACTGGGTACGGCAGGTATAAGCATGTGAAAAATCAGTGTTTGATAAAAAACGAACAAGACGTTTATTTTACATCACTGTATGCCGGGCGCACACCACGATTATATAGTATTGTTCTGTGATTATAGATAGGATGATTACATCACAGACTATATGAAAATATATTTTTATATACCTAGCCTGTGGTTATATCATAAACATACAATATGTTTATGTTAAATATATATATTTTGTTAAATATTATAGTCCACTACATGAAAACTGGAGGCTGACCTCCACGATCCAAGCGGGATATTTGTTGAAGTGGTAATTAAACACAATACAATTTACCGCACTTTTTCAAATATGTATACCCTTAATTTGTGTATTATAAAACATTTTTATTTTTTCGTACTATAACCTTTAAATTAATTATTTTCCCTAACACGTATGTCGAATTATGATAACACAACATAATAGATTAAATCAGAATGGAAACTGATAAGAAAAATACACAGCGCTTATGGGCGCTCAAAAATATGAATAAAGAATCGCAATAGTATAGAATTCAGTCAAATTGCCAATGTAAAACCCTTTTAAATTTGTTTTTGTAATAAAATACAAAATTTATTCATTATTCTGTCTTTAACATAGTAAAAATGTGTTTCGTTCGTTAACTTAACAATTAAAGAAACAATTGTTTATATAAATATTAAAAATGTATACAACTAGCTTATACAAACCCTTTTGCTTATTCTCACATTAATAAAACATCAATTTACTTGCCATAACTTTGTGCTAGCAATATCATAGGAACATTTAGATTTTACAACTTTTAGTTGATGTCTTGATAGATACAAAAAATTGTCAATTGTGTAAAGTATTACATTAGATGTTTTCTGCTTCTAAAAATATAAAGCATATTGTATATGACTTATAGTAGGTACCAGAATCAGTGGTATTGTACATACCAATTTTTTTTAGTAACAATATTATAATTTTTATCTTATTCCTATTTAATAATAATATTCCTATTAAATGACCATTTAATAGGAATATTGATTCGTTTTGAATTAATTAATTATCCGCTTAAGTAAATTGTTGACAATAATTATCATTTTCCAAACATCAATAACATAAAACTATTAGTTTAAAATTAAACATAAAGATTTGTACAACGTCCAAAGTTTATAAGTAAGTTTAGTTGTTGTAATAACTGGTATGTATAATATTTAAACTATAATTTTTATTTATTTTACAATATAAACTTATTTAATGTTAACTAAATAAACCATGACTCATCATGAAGCTTTATTTGCTGTCAATATTTATGCTACATTTTAATCAGTTTTGGTTTAATCAAAATTATATTGAACAAAAATAGTTCAAGGATATGGTCCAATTTGACCAACAACATAATCATCATTGTGATGGCAAGTTTTCCTCAAGAATGTAAAAATGTCATAATCTTTATTGAGCTGCTGAACATTTTCTCTAATAATCTGGTTAGGTTTTCTCTTCCTGCTTTTAATTGCATAACTTTGATTTATCGCAGCGTTTCTCAACCGGGGTTCCGCGGACCCCTAGGGGTCCGCAAGAAGGTATTAGGGGATCCACGGAAAGAAAAGGCGTAATGTCGGAAAAAGTGAAATTTGTTGTATTAGATATATTTGTTATTGTAATTTGTGAAATATTATAAATCGGTTTTTTCTAATGAATGAATAAGTGTGTATAGGTATAATATGAAATATATCATTATTAACGGCGGCACGTGTGCACTGAATTTTATCTAATTGTACGTTTTATTTAATATTGAAATCGATACTATTAACTAGTCAGTCGATTGCTTTCAAAGTGTCCGTGTCACACACATCGTACATAAATATTCATATTCATAAAACTATTTTTTTTATTTTATATTTATTAATATTTTTGCAATTTTACCATGGATCAATGGTTAAAAACTGGTACAGTCAATAAACGAAAAACTACTGAATCAACTGATCCTATTCAAAGCACTCAAAATATGCCATCATCGATTAGTAATCTTGACGCAGAAAATTCAAAAATGTTACCACAGGTTAGTGATACTAAACTTTTAATTCCGGGAAAAATAAGGAAATATTCTGAGGAATATTTATGGCAAGGGTTTTCATCAGTTACGATTGATAATGTCGCTAGACCTGAATGTGTTGTTTGTGGGGAAGTACTATCTAATTTTCCATTCAATTTGACGAGAGTACTGATGTATCACAATTGGCTGTTTTGATAGTTATTGTAAGATATTAAAAAAAAAAAATGAAATCGTAGAAGGTCTATTGCTTTGCCACTCTCTTACTGAACGAGCAACAGGTGCAGATATTTTTCGTGCTATAGATTTTTACTTTACCGAAAAGAAAATAAAGTGGTCAAAATGTTGTGGTTTGAGTACAGATGGTGGCAAATCTATGTCAGGTTGTTACTATGGTCTTCTTGCGCGTGTAAAAGCAGTTTCTCCTCTGATAAAATAGACTCATTGTTGTATCCATCGGCAAGCTCTTGCGTCGAAACCTCTTCCTGCAGATTTGAAGGACGTTCTGGATGAATCTTGTAAAGTGGTTAATTTCATCAAGTCTCGCCACACGAACTCCAGAATATTTTCATCATTGTGTGAAGACATGGGCAGTCTTTACAAAAACCCTCCTTCTTCATACCGAGGTTCGATGGTTATCTCGAGATAAAGTCCTTACTCGTTTGTTTGAACTTAGGCATGAAGTTCAAATGTTTTTTTGAAAACCATCCTTTTCGGCTGTCATCTAAATTTAATGACCATGAATGGCTTCAAAACTAGCATACTTATCCGATGTTTTTTTGAAATTAAACAATCTAAATTTGACTTTTCAAAACTATATTCCAAGTTACTGACAAAATAGAATCTTTTATGAAACAGTTAGAATTTTGAAAGTCGTGTATTGAAAATAATCAACTAGAAGTTTTTGAAACACTACATGATTTTCTCTGTGAAACTGATACAAACTTATCACGAGACATTAAAGACCAAATAAACAACATTTGAATGGGCTCAAGGCAGCATTTGAAAAGTACTTCCCTAAATGTGGAAAAGAAGATCACTGGATTGCGTTCCCGTTCAGTGAAAACTATTTCAAATCTGCAGTTTTATCAGTTCAAGAAAAAGAAAAACTGATTAAACTGAAAACAGATTCTTCACTTCAGGCAGCATTTCTTGAGAAAAATCGCTCATCACCTTTTGGGCTAACATAAATGACGAATATCCTGAATTTTCCTACAAAGCATTTAATATTTTACTACCGTTCACGAGCACTGTATTAGTGGAGAGGGCCTTTTCGTCATATACGTTCACTAAAAATAAGTACCGTAATAGACTATCTGTGAGTTCAGACTTACGGGTTTACCTATCAACTGTGGAGCCAGATTTCAAAAAATTAAGGGCTAGCAAACAAGCCCAAGGATCGCATTAAAACTAAATTTTTAACTTAATTTTTATTTATATATATAAATAGATAAATTGTATGGCACATGCCGATTAAAATAAATAGACATTTCCAAATTTTTCGTTTTCCTTATTTCGTTAATTCGTATTTATCTTATGTAAAAATTATATGACTAAGTAGCTTGTTTCTAAATATTTTATTGTCATATAGATATGTTGTTTTTTTTTTGCTTATAATTGTTGAGCTGTAATAATATAACTAAAAGCTAATATAAAAAAAAAAATAAAAAAATAAATATGACAAAGTTGACATTTGGGGGTCCGTAAGATAGTGGCGATAAAGCAAGGGGTATGCGAATGAAAAAAGGTTGAGAAACGCTGTCTTAGTTTATCAATGATTATTATTGACTTCAGTTAACTAATCATTATATTATATTATATCATTATAGAAGAATGTTTCACAGAAACACATTAACACATTAAGCAGATGTTACGGACGTAAATAAATGTAGGGTAGTAGCCTTATAAGTATCATTGTTTGCAGGACTACATACCATATAATTAATATTAGAATTACTCTTATATAATTATTATAAATTAGCACCAGTAGTACGGATGCAATGGCTAAAGGATTATGTGCGTTTTCAAATAATAATACGTAAATACAATCACACGATAGAATATTAAACATGTGAAAAAATGCTTATGCAAAATGCAGAATTCACGAGCTTAACTAATTATATAATAAGTAGGTAATCAAGGGTTGGACGCATAGTAATAATAACTTGGATCTCAGAAAATTGTCTGGTATATTGTACGATGACATTGTATCCATCTATGTCTTGAGGTATTGCTGGCCGTTGAAAGCTTCTCATCGCAGCCACTCATCTGACAGCTTGTATATAAGTGTAATTACAAGAGGCCTCTATGCTTTTTAGGACAACATCAATCAAAATTTAAATTATTAAAAAAAAAAAATAATAATATATGTTTGTCTAAATTTAATGTATAAGTACAATTAATTATAGATATTAAATAGTGAATGAAATACAACTTACTGGATAGTTGTATTGTTGTGAATAGTTCTTACAGATGTATTGGTTGAATCAGATCTTTGATTACCAATTGCTTCTCTCAATTATGGTACATGTAAGTCTATATTGTCGGCCCCATGGTTGTGAGGATTAAGAAGTGAAATTCTTTTGTCCATATTATCCCGACTTATTGATGTACTGACAGTTGACATGTATTTTCAATAATATAAATTAATATAAATATAATACATTTTCACTAAAATTAAACCCCTTTAAGACAATAAAATACATGTTGTAGTAATAATTTATTTACTACGAATACTAATACTTATTTTTACCTATGCAAAAACATAACAAATGTACTTGCATTAATTTTATCCAATATCACCTTTCGTAAAATATAAATTTATTCTTTAATCAATGGCACGACGTACCATGAAAACCATTAAAACTATTTATATTTAAATTACTTGAATATATATCAAGTTTATTAAGATTTATGATTACATACTAGAGCAGTGGTGGAAAATTTTCCTAATGTAACGTACCAGTGGCGTATACAGAAAATATTTTCAGGAAGAGTTACTATAGACAGAGTTAATTTATCACTGCTATCTAAGAATTACTAACAAGACACAGTAGGTACTTATCTACATTTCATTAACAGAATGTCTCAAAACGATTTGACGTTGGACGCAAATTCTAAATAAGTATAAAGCACTATTAAAATATAACATACGTTTAAAATAATTTTTAAGTTTTTTAAAATATTTAGGGGGATGGCTGTAGCCCATTATGTCCCCCACTATATATGTTACAGTTAAAACCCGAAATTTGTCGAAACTAATTTTAACTAGTCAAAACTAGTTTTCACAAATCCCTTTAGTCAATTCTGGTTTTAACTAGTTAAAACTAGAATTTACTAAGACCATTATCGTCAAAACTAGTTTAAACTTATTATTATTTAGTTAAAATTAGTTGTATCTAAAATATAGTAGTGAAATCTAGAATTATCTAGTGAAAATTCGTACTGTTTTATTGATAGGTAAAACTAGTTTTAACTAGAGAAATGTAGAAATATAAGTACATATTAAATACAAACATTTATTGTATTATTTATTTTGACATGATAAACTATCATGGCATTTAGAGTTACATAGAATTTTATTTTTTTTAAATAAACAACGATTTGTTCTGCAGAATGTTTTACATGTGCATTTTACAAATCCTTGCCCTGACCCCGTTGATGCTTTTGTTACAGCTGCACGGAGGGAAATATGATTTTTCGGAACTTGATTCTCTGTGATGAATTTTTCTTCACATGTTATAAATTCAGACCTGAAACAATTTTTACTGATTGCTCATTAATATCTAATTTTATTTTATTTAGTAAATAAAAAGTTTATTGCAATGTACACACATTACTGCACGACTATGTTCGATTTTTCTAAACCTAATATACCTATTATACCTATTATTATACCTATTACCGTTGATTATAAATAATACTGTATATTGATAAACTATTCGTATTTAATATCGATTTCGTTATATGAGTTCGTAGTACATGTATATATACTATATGACATGTCTTATTTTTTTCTTTTACTCTCGGTTTACAATTTTTATGGAAGTAACGGGATTAAAACGGGACCCTATACTAAAAACGGGGAAAAAAAGCGTCCCGTTGAAAGTGTGTCGGGACTACGGGACATAATCATAAAAAAAGGGACAATCCCGTTTTAAACGCGACGTATGGTCACCCTATCTATATACCAGAATCACACACCAGCTAAACACAAGTCCCGGTGAAATCGAATATATTTTAAAAAAAAACTCTGTAACAGAAAATCTCTAGATTATGATCAAATTTCAAATATCACCATCAAAAATCTACCAAAAAAGCAATTTTACTTTTATCTTATATTTATACGATGCTTAAGGGCCATGGCCCTACCTGAAAATAACTGGCCCCACCACTGACCTGACCTTAAACATAATAATATAGTCATTTTTTATAAGCAGAAAATATTAAATAATGGTATTTATCTTTTGTTGAAATCTCATTTTTGGTGGCCTTACCTTATAATTGTTGGCCTTCCGTTGGTCCTACATAACAAAAAAATCCTAGAGCCGCTACTGGTTGTTGATATTCTTTCAAACTTATTATACAATAAATGAATTGGTAATTATAACTTTTTAAATTCTTTATAATAATATCAATAATAACTAAACTATCCATTTTTACAGACTTAATAGTGGGACCTTCCGGTGAAACGACCAGGACAACTAACTAAATCCAGCAATTGCTCTGTTGTAAACGACCGTCTGTAAGGAATCCTGAATAATCATTAATTTTGAAAAAATATCATCCAAAACATATTTATTTTAGAATAACAAACACATATAACAATCAATTAGTCCCTTACGTAGGACCGAGACCACTTGTATCGGTTTTATGTACGGTGAACATTGGTCTGACGCTGAAGTCGACTCAAAAATATAGATATCACTTTTCCAAGGATTCAACAATAACTTCATTAAATGGTGATAAATTAAGATTACAACTATATTTTAGAACAAAAATCTAATAAATTTCTTTCAGAATCACCGAATACAAATAAGATAAGAGTAAAATTTACTCTTTCTTTTACAATTTTAACCTCATTGGGAATATATAACATTATGACACTTAAACTTCATCATTATTGCTTTTTTATACATTGAAAAAAATTTAGAATTAGCCGCTAAAAATAAAAATAATGTATACAATACATACTTTCTACATATAATTTTCATATACATGCACTCAAACTTATTAGCTATTAATTCACAATTTTCCTTCCCAATTATTACAGGCTTAGGACTGGCAACAAACTATCATCATTGGCTTGGTTAAAAATTGTTTTTTTTTCTAAATTACATGTATGCTAAATGTATATAATAACATGGTCAGTAGTCGACATTTTTTTTACTAAAAATTGTTTTTTTTTTCTTTACTGATAGTCATTAGTCCATATTATTATTATAACTAATTCAATCAACTTTTCATTTCGATTTTGAAAAAGTGAATTTTGTGAATTAATAGCTTGAGTGAAAATTATAGAAAGTATGTATTCTATATATTATTTTATGTTGTATTTAAATTATTATTTATAGTATTGTATATACACATGTAATTTTTTGCGCAATCGTGGTGTAATTAGTCAGGTCAAAAAAACGAAAAAATGCGCAATCGTGTTGCACCGAATTTTGTTCAACTATGCTAACTGCTATGTACACGAAAACACTTATATATATAATATATTTAATGCGTACTGTTCGTGAAATAAATATTTAAATAATCCAAGTTGAGGAAACAAAATTGCGTTCATAGAATAAATTTGTTTTTTATTAAATTTTAATAAAAATTGTAATAAAGGTATTGCTGTTTATATTCATTTAACCACGTAAATAATAATGCATTTCACACATATAATTAAACAATTTACCAAACAGGCATTAACAAGATGGTATAAATATTTATTTATTTAATTTAAATTTGTTTTCATTTTCAACTGAGATTTTATAATGCAATTGTAGTGTATATATAGCAACTGCAATACACTTATGGACTAAATTAAGACGTGGAATGAAAGATTATTATAAAAAAAATAAATGAAAAAAATATAATCATGATAAACTATTTAAATTCTTACAAATGACTTATTTTAAAAATTAAAACCATTAAAAATAATGACAATTATGTTTTATTCATTTAAATTACTATATGAGATTCTTGAAAATGTACAAGAAAGCAAGAAGTTGGGAGAATAGGAGGGGTTGGGAAATAAATGTATCACAATAAAAATCCATGTTTAAAATTCATCACGTCTTATTATTTTCATAAATTATTGCTGTTTCAAATCTATTAACACTTTTCAGGTTGTAAATCTGTTTAAAAAATTTTAATTGAAAATGTTATCCAAATTGAGTTCACAGAATAAGTATTGAGGTAATTTTCATCAATAAATCAATAAAAATCAACAGTGAGAAAATCTATTTTCTATAAGGTTAGGACCATATATCCTGTTGTCCCCCAGGGAATCTTCGAGACACTAAAAGGGTTCTGTTTATTAAAGTTAAAAAGACGATGGTCAATTTAAATGTATTGATGAATTATTGTTTCTATTATATTTAACTAGTATGTGTACATGCGATGTGTATAAACTGTTATACTGCATAGTGGACGGCAACGGGTGACGATGGTGAATGACAGGAGCTGTGTGTGGTGTATCGGGATAAATAATTACACTAATAAAATATATAATATATAAACACCACAATATCAGCGCTAACTCAAAATTATTTTTCATAGTTTATTATTTCAATGTTACAGTTATCGTTGACCGTTTTCTTTAAGTAGATGCTTTTCTTATATATGTATAAAAAGTTGTTAATAATAAAAATGAGTTACATACTAATAAATAAGTGCAATTACTTAATCTTATTTATTTGTTCCTTAAAACCATAATAGTACTTAATTTTGTTAATAATTATTAAATCAATTTGTTTTTTTTTATTTCATTTTGACTAGAAAAACATATGGCTTATGTATATTATATATACCTATTAACAATAACTAAACTTCATATTGTTGTCATTATACGTTACTGTTATACGTCACATACTCGTACATATTCATATTCAACATTTCAAATAACTACAATTATTGGTGACTCATTTCTTAATTTTGTATAACACCAATGCAATTGTGTGCATTTTATATTATCAGTTTCATAGATGGAATAATACAAATATATAGTCATTTAGCTATAATATTATAGCCACTAATACTGTATATTGTATATTTTAATTTTCCCTACTTTTACTCAACAAGTATTTAATATATAATAACAATAAAGTTTGACAAAGCGAACAATAAATAAAATTAATTGAATAATGATTATTATAAATAATGTATATGCAGTATTATTTCAATAATTTACATAATCATAATAAACACAATACAATAATTTTTTATAATATGTAGTTAAAACAAAAGAGTACACTAATAAATATTTAATGAATTTAATAAGATTTAAATAAAATTCTAAAAACTTATGTTTAATTATTTTTTTATATTTTCTAAATGAAAATCATTGTTTTTTTGTTATTTTAATGTTACTCCGGATTGATTTTAACATGACTTGAATTGTTTGAATCAAATTTTCTATCATTTTCAGAGTTCATTGATTCTTTCATATTCATCACACAAATATTGTGATATTAATCGAAACTTTAACTCGTTGTCATTTAGTCCATTTTGGTTTTAGAGCTATGGTTTAAAGGACCAAATTATCTTAAAAAATGTCGGTCTATCCAAATCTGTTGTTAAAAGTAAGTGTTGCTATTTAAAAAAAAAATGCAAGCTGTGATGCGCATGCGCACAATAAGAGTTAAAAATTTGAAAACTATCAAACTATTTTCTATCTCCTCCCAAAAACCGCATATCAATTCGATGTCATTGGACAAAATAATTTAGTGTTACCTTTAAAAAGGATTACACTGTATACTTGACCCAGTGAATAAAATTAGTGTATGAGCGATGACTTGGTCAATTTCGGTACAAGGTCGAACAACATAATGAGTTAATAATGTGTAAATGCCACCAAGCGAGCGATTGAAAGTTAACTAAGAAATCGAAATATGTTCTCAGTATATAGAGAATGGACGTTTTCTGTTCTAAATCATTTTTATTTTTTTAATATCAGAACTGCGACAAAATGTTCAAGTTTTATAAACTTAGGAATAGAGATATTCAATGTAATTGGCTTGAAAAATTAAAAACGATGTTTCATTGCTAAAAGGCGAAATGGTTTTCACTGACGAATGTGTACAATGTACACTATATCTAGTGTCGTCTACGTTTGTATTTTTTGTGAATTGCTTTTGTTACGGTTCGCATAATTTTGTAATTGACTAGAGAGTTAAATTATGTACAACAGATAGAGCACTATTGTTTATGGTGTGCTACGTGTACTATATCTGTGTATATATGTCGTAGCCACATAGTGAAATTGACCATTTCATGAAAAGTTGACCATTTCATGAAATGGAAACAACTTTTTAACACTTCGTGAAATACGGAAATATTTCATGATATGGTCACTTTTTCATGAAACGGTCGTTCCAATTTGACATCGTGTAATTTTTTTCACAATCTGGTCGTTCACTTTGTGTACCGAAAATATATTTAATATTTATCATGTTCTTATAATCATTTTTATCAGTAGATATGAAATATGTTATAAGTTAT
>NW_020272765.1:0-9143 GCF_003268045.1 Sipha flava
TTTTTGTCAGACAATTCCATGAACATTTTACAAGAAAATGAATAAAACATTTATTCATTGGCTTTGAAGCAGTACAGTGAAGAAACTAAGAGGTAAATTAAAAAAAAAAACTGTTAAAATATTAATTCTAAGTCTAAGTCCCTTATTTAATCTTCGTGTAAAAAAATTTAAAAGCCATGTTTAAACCCATAATATAAATAAAAAAAAATTACTGGAATCAAAAGTTCAATTTTATTAACAACAGGAAAATAGTTAGAAAAATTGCACACATTGTCTATAAAATATAAGCATTAAATTACTCAAGTTATCAAATATAAATGGTTATGGAATGAAAATTTAATCGATTTATAAATACAGAGTGGCTCATCATATTTTATTGATTCATATCCCGGTGTGCAACAGTGTGACTTCCACTACTATGTGATATTCTATTTAGATCTCAAATGTGACCTCCCCGTTTTATATCCATTAGCTATCTCCTGAGCATTACTAAAAACTTATCGCAAAAGACTTCCATACGTAGGCACATTTAGATTGAAAATATAATGTAAATTATTAATCTGTATGCAAAGTAATGTTTGAGTCCCAAAATTGAATACACATTTCAATTTCTATGTGTCATCGCATGAAGTTCGGGATAATCTAGTTACATTAAGGATTTCCATGCGTAGTTCAGTTTGTAATGAGTAATGATCATGTTAAGTAAAAAATAAAAGACCAAAATATATGTATATAACCTTTTTTTGCGGTCAATTATTTATTATTTATTAACGAAACATAATTTGAAATACCAAATTTTTTTTTTGCCGGATCCCTTAGAGATAATAAAAATGATCGCGGACTTCTTCGTACAAATAAAAATTAAAAACAATAATATATAATAATACTTTATATATTTTAAATTTACTTTCGCGGACCGCCTCCAGTATACTTGCGGAACCCAAGGGTCCGCGGACCACAGTTTGGGAAACTCTGTTATAGACTATAGTAATAACTATAATGAAACAAACGGAACCGGTTGTGCCTCTAGCGATTAACGGACCATGGATTTTTGTTGAATTGGTAAATCTATATAAATTAACTACAAAATATGATTATATTTAACGTTTTCATTATGTCTATAATGACCATAATAGTATGATGAACAAAGTAAATCGAAAAACGCGCATTTATTGGTATGTTGTGTACGTTGCGTCTGTATAATAATAAATTATAAGAATTATCACGAAGGGTTTTACCCACAACATCATATCAAGTTGTATCATTCTAATTGCCATCTTTTCGAATATATTGATATTGTAATTAAATATTGCATATTTTCATCATCCCGACGGTCGCTGTCGAACTGTATACTTATGATTTGGTTATGGTTTATGATTTATTATTTTATTTTGTGGTCGTTGCTCGCTATTTTATTATATATAATTTTACGTTTTATGTTTTAATAACTATGACTATACCTATAATATATTCTACATTACTACGTTGTATATTTTTATTTTATTTGAAATATCTAATATAAATTATATAACGACAATAAAGTAGTAAAGTATCTATTACCTATTAAATATGAATATTATATTTAATAATTATATTTATATATTATAATATACCATAAAAATAAAAATGTATTGCAAATACAAGTATGTTTACCATCAGTTTCGATATAAAAAACCATCACCGCTTTATTTATAAACGCATCATTGTATAATATTACTTAATGTTTGCTTTTACTTTTAGTATACTAACTTATTTATTACCAAATGTCTCGATAGAGTATCCCAGTAGTATAAGTCTAGGAATCGGTAGGAAGGGGTGAACGGTTTGAATCTCGGCGAGCGTAAAGTAAACTTACGGTTTTTTTTTTTTTTTTCTGGACAATAATCATTGCGAAGTCTAAGCGCAGAAAATGAGAAGTTCCGTTAATCTTTATGTACTAACATTGTTAACCTCTCAATATGACATTATTGACCACTCATAGTAATCACATGTTGATATCGTATACAGTAACTTCGTTCAACCTGGCATTAAGCGTCCATAACACATCTCTGAGAAGTCAACAGGCACTTATTCGTAACTTCTTAACCGTGTCAGTGTGACAACTATGCAACTACTATGCTATAGGATTTTGCATACCGGGATATCAGCATTTAATAATGAAATTTTTTATTTTTATTTTTTCAATTGTATTTTGTGTTAGGAAGATACATAAATAACTATACTAATAACTAGGGAACAGTTTTGAATACTCTAAAAACAAGAAAATGCCTTAAAAAAATACGATTTAATGGACTTATAACATAGTTTTTTTTTAAAAATGCTCTTAAAACTATTTTTAAAATTGAAAAAAATGTATTTATTTATATATTTTTATTCTTAGACATTAATTTTTCGTATTATTTTCATAATTTTCTATTTCTCTTTTCTTCTTTTTACTCTGAAAATCATTTCCAAAAAATTAATATACAATTTAGTATAGTTACATTCGTTATACTTTAACTTTGTGTTTCATAATAGTACTGTATAATCAGGTGCTGCTTAATATTCTCAAACATATATTTTTAACGTATATCGGCCAGTGTCGTTTTGTATCTTGAGAAATTTCGTTCCATTTTGAAGTCATAGGTGCATACTTTCATAGGCGAGGGCACGGGTCGAGCCGGACAAGCCCCGGCTTGACCGGAATTTTTTTGGGGGCATAGTAAAATTCAAACTAACCATAGTAAAATATCTATATAACGTATATTTTAATATATTCGTGGAAATCAATTAATTGTATTTATATAATTTGATTTTAAAGAATTTAAAGTTTTACTTAAAAATTAAAAAAAAAAATTACATGCCTAAAAATGAGCAATATAATACTTGATTCTATATATAGATATAAATACTACATTGTTATTAATTTACAACAGAATCTACTATGCTGAAGTGTTAGAAAAAAATTAGGTGCACTGTCTAAGTATTAGGGCACTAATTGTATCCAGGCTTGACCGGAAGTTGAAGTCTACGCACGCTTATGCAAACTTCATATGAGCCAAGTCATCAGTGGTTAGTTCTACAGATATTGTATTATCTCGAGATGTTGCTTTTCCTTCCAAAATATTTGAAATACGTTTCATTGTTTTAAATCCCAATTTTTTTTTCAATTATAGCTTTTAACTTTTTTTAATGTATTTTCTGGTACCTACTACAGTTGTCTGTTCCGATTTAATTTTGTACTTGCGCAACAATATTAATTGCGTCAACCAACGGTAATCCAGATGCATCCAATGTAGTAATGTATTTTGATACATTTCCATAATTTTCTTTGATAAATTTCAAGTTTAGTCCTAAATGATTATCATTTATTAGTTTTTTGTGCATTCTCAATTGCTACAGCATCTTCTTTATCAAACTCCATCACAAAAGATTTAACTAATTGATAATTTTCATAATAGTATATAGCTGCCGATAATCATGTACCCCACCTAGTTAGTATTGGTTGAGGTGGCACTGATCTCTGGCACCATTTCTTTGAATTTCAACACTCGAGATGAGCATTTTAAAAATTTTTTACGTATTTCCTCACTACTCTATGTAGAGAATGAACCAAAAATGTAACGTGTTCTATTTTTGAGTAGAATGCTTTAATTTTTTTTCTGCCTTGACCATATAAGGTGCTGCATCGCTGAGAAATAGGAGTACAGAGTGTTTAATACCCTCTGGCCATAACAAGCTCATAGATTTGTCAAATAATGTAGCAACAGTTGATTATGACATTAGCGACATGCCGGCCTTTTATATCTGTAGTCTCATCTATACTCGTTCACAATTTTTTATTTCTTACGTAAGCTCTAATAGAATTCATTATAATTTTTTAACTATCATCTACATTATTCTTTTGCATTGTTGATTCATTTAGAACAGCGGTTCCCAAATCGTGCACCGCGGTGCCCTATGGGCACCGCGAGCACTTCCTAATGGTACCGTGGCCTACAGTTCATAACAAATAGTTTAAAATGTATAGAATATTTTTTCCTTATTATATTGTAAAAACGTTTTATTGAATACTGTAATATTTTCTATCGTAGGTATATTCAAATATTCTCATTTTAACTTTATAATATTTTTATGTTATAATTATGATCATAATAACAATAATTATTATTTATTTATTTTTTAAGTAAAAAAAATCCGTTAATCTATAATTTAGCTAAATTTTAATAAAATTAATAAAATTGGTTATCTGTATGTATATTTGTTTTATTCTGTCTTTCACGTTATTCATAGAAGGGCACCGTTATTAAATTGGTTAAAAAAAAGCTCCGCGGAAAAAAAATTTGGGAACCGCTGATCTAGAACATGTTGGCCGGTACACTTAGAAAGAAAATTGCGGAAGTTTTCATTTTTAAGTATAAAAAAAGAAAGTTAGCAGATACCATCGTAGTACAAAGATCTGTAGTAAATGCATTCTTTTTTAGAACATTATTAATTAATGTCTGAACAAATTCACTTTTTTTTTTTTTATTTCTAGTGCACGTAAATGTTTTTCTCTACTCACATGTTGTGCCATGGTAAATTTTTTAAACAACAAACATCTGAAGTTTTGGCTTTAGACATTTTTAAAAACAAAACAAAACTACGAGTACAGAAATCACTTGAAAACGTTAACAACGAAACTATACGTTATACTAAACTCGAAAGTGTAATACAAAATTAGGATTTATATAGCTTATCTTATTTTTATCTAATTGCATGTATTATTTATTTATGTACATACCTATGTCTACACGTGTCAACAATAATTCACATTTACCTGAGTGGTAATACATATACGTATTGATTTTATTCTTTTAGAATGAATGTTAACTACATTTTTATTGAGTCTTATCCATTCCTTTATAAAAATGATTTTAGTAAAAAAAATTAGACATTGACTTCTATATTCAATTTAACCAGAAAACACGTCACTTTTAGATATGCAATAACTCCAGATATGTAAATAATATATGATATATAATATAATATATATATTGAATGTCATGTATATGATATATTATATATATATATAAATTATATATATATATGCTAGGGCTTAAATTGGACCACTTACATTTGGGTAATTTCCATTTCCAGATCGATGCTCCTTAATATATGTTTATAATATACAGTCGACTATCGATAATTCAAACCTTCGAATAATTCGAAACCTTTGGTAATTCAAAGTAAATGCTCGGTCCCTAGAAAATTACGCGATAATTCAAATAAAAACAATGCCTTTAAGTACACTCGGTAATTCGAAATTAAATTTTGGGAAAACTTGCAACTAACATATGACAATTCGAAATATCATCTGTTCAACGCTTGGCAATTCAAAGTATATTCAGCAAATTTATTTTATCTGTATTCTTATACATTTTTTGTTAATAATTTACTATACAATCGTGTAGAAATTTAGCATATTATTTTCAATAACTATAGACTTAATATTGTAAGAACTTTATCGTTTTATTTCTTAATCGTCACTAATCGTAATTTATCTCTTCGATATATGTTAGCCGAATGCCGTTTTATTTTAGTTTCATTTGGTCAGTTATAAAGTTCTTATGATGAATGCGTCAAATTCAAAAAATACTATTGAAAAAATGAAACTAAATTTAATGAAGCAGAAAATTATTACAGATTTCTTCAAAAAATAATAATTTTTTATAATAATATTTTAATTTACAGAGTCTAATTGTTATATAGTTAAAATTTACATTTTAAAAACAATAAATAACTAATACCACCTAATTTGCTGAAATAATTTATAATTATGTATAATAAAAAAACAAAATTTTTCTCTTAAGTCAGTAATTCGAATTTTTTTTTTTTGCTCTTTCGTTTTTTGGAACTACTCAATAATTCGAATCTCGGTAATTCGAAATTTTTCAACAGTCCCGTCAATTTCGAATTATCGAGAGTCTGTATATTTTATTGGTATAAATAACACATATAATGTTCATTTTATGGGATTAGGAGGATACGACATTATTATATTATTATTATATAATAGTCAGGAAGGGAAATATAATTATTATTCTCAAATCGAATTCTCACCATGCATGTTGAAATAATATATATTCGTTGTTATGTCCAAAGAATTCTAAGTTGTGTAAAGTGGTTTCGCTAAAATGATGCATGACGTTGATGTACAATATGTACTTTGTATGGCAAAGGGACACAGTTGCAGGATACATAGGGATGTAATGTAATACGTATACGGAAGAAACTGGATAAGGATATTTGCTATGAGTACGAAACACGCACAGTATATAATAATATCCAAAAGAATGTTAAATCGATGCCAGTAAGTATGCGATTTACTTAACACGTGAAGGTTGGTGGTGATGCTCTTTTTTCCTAAAAGAATAGAAATCGTCCGAAGATTATAGTTTTGGAAGACATGTTTTTATTGATAAATGTTGCACCAGCTAAAGAAACTGTGTGAAATTATTTTCCATGTTTTTCTATGGATGGCTGGTGTACAGATTTTTAAAACTACGGAGTACCTAGATCGAGATTTTAATTTTAATCACTTGGAGTTTTTTTTTTTAAACGTTTATGATGTATAAAATAAGAGGTAAAACATACATCGATGAAAAAAAAAATGAAAATAAAAATTAAATAAACTTAATTCGTTTAAAGTTTATGGACAAAGTGATAAAAATAAAAAAACTTTTCTTTAAGTCTCTACGCACGTATGTAACCCATATACGTTTATTGGATCATGTAGCAGTATATATTATAGTGCTAGGCGAAATTTAAAGAAAGAGAAAAAAACCATGGTACATATATTACCTACTGTACGGTGTATGACGCTAAGTGTTCTCGAAACGTGTTGTTAAATTACACACGAGTATTTTTATTACGTTTTTCCTTTTTTCGCAAATATAACAAATACTAACCGCACTCGTTCAGTCCCTCCCTAATAACATTACACGTACGCTTGAGTACTCGCATACGTGTACGCACAAATGCACTAACACTCACATGCGTACGCACGAATACGTGCCCGAACGTATATGCTTCACCTTTTCGACAATGCGCGAAGATCAGTTATTCGGATTATTTTTTCTTGTATATACATATAGCTATTTATTCGTGCCCGACCGTCTTATAAAGGTTTATGCGCCTCCGAGCGAGGATAAATCCTTTTTTATCATTTCCCCAATTTGTGTACCAAAACATTTTCCACAACGGACGCATCCTTCTTCCACACATAGGTACATGTATATTCGGATATTATGGATATTATTTTCGTATATATTCGAAAAATACATTGGATACATGTAAATGCTATGTATGTTATATATTATTGTTGTAGGAAACCGTTTATGTATGTTTGCGGCATATCAGGTATACGTATCGGTATATGTATATCATAGCTGACTACCACCCCGGAACATCAAGTTTTATTTATTTAATTTATTAATGTAATGTAAAACGCGCAACTCCTGTTTATTAAAGTAAAAAAAAAAAAGGCGCATGAATCTCGTCTCGTCCTGCTTTTCTTGACACAGGACGCTTTTCCTTAGTCGCTCACGTTCACTTCGCTATATTACTAGATATTTTTTTTATACTGCTACATAACATTTACAATGAAACGTACTGACATCTGTCTACTCCGAAGTAAGTGCGACCTTGCATGAGTGTACGTGTATTTTTCAGTATCATAATTTGTTTTGAGCGATATTCGTTTACTCTTGTAACACCACCCGATAACTATTCATATGTGTATCCGGTTTTCTCGAAACAACGGTATTATCATTATAATTATTATTATATATACCCGGTTAGTTCTGAACATTACACTCTAATGCCGTTCGGCGGTTGCGCGTACATAACAATGTGTTGTGTAACGTACGGCCCTAAAGTATTAATGTAATATCTGTACCTTAAGCTGTACAATGTTTGGAACGGTGAATGTAGCAAGTTTTACCAACGTTTTCATACATACTCCTTCGGAATAATATTGAATTTTCTGGCAAGGGATTATTGTTGTACGAAGGTTTTCTGTCGCGTTTCGATCTTTACAATCGTGATCACACACATTCATGGTATAAATAGAAACTCGACAACCAACAATCAGAACAGTAATAATTGAATACGATCCTACTCGAAGATTTTTCTTAAAAGAAATGTTTAACAAATAATTATTACTTCAGTAGAAAAATGCACACGTATTTAGTTGTAAAACGCAGTGCAATCATGATAAAAAGCGTATGGATATAGTTTTTACCTTTGTTATACGAGTGCTTTTAAAAGTTTTAAAAACATTCGCGAAAGACAGTAGCAATTGTTGCAATCGTTGAAAAGTACTCGGAGAAAGGAAGAACAAATGGAATTCAAGGGGGGGGGGCGACATACTACCCTTTTCTAACCCTCCCCCTTAAACATACTGCTGGTATAATGCATGCGTACACGTATTGGTACGGTAATTCCGATTAGGAAGCGCGGTAACCGCATGCTCGGCGCAAGCGTGTTACAAAAAAAAACGTCGCCGCCGGAACAGACGTGACAGTGCCCCGTCCCTTCGGTAGCGTGTTATCCTCAGTAGCGGCTCGTAGTTAATATTCTGGGAAAACTTAAATTATTTAACATCAACTCCATACAACAGCGAACAAGAAAAACCCTTTTGTTGGAAAATTATTTATATATTTCAATAATAGATAACTACATAATATGATGTATGTTTATAAAAATCAATAAATTGAATACATGTATGGGTACACTCAGCACTGCACAATACATTAAAGTTTCACAAAACTCATATTATTTCAGTGATTTTTTTATTCTTAAACTAGAGAATCCACTTAGATATTTTTTAAAATAATTCGTTTCAGTTTGTTTGATTTATCGCACGTATACTGTGTGTGTACTATGAGTGCGTAAACCCTGAAATTAAATTGCAAATCATGCATTTATTAGGATATTATGTTACCGAGTATCTTGTGGCATGAACATTGTTTGGTCGTCTTATTATTGTTTACACGGTAAACTCTAAGAGCTTGAAATATTTAATTAAATCAAAACTTAGGGATGAGATGCCGAAGGTTTCACAAATCTTGTTGAAACTAATTCAGTCATAAGTTACGTTTTATAAGAAATGACTAGAAAAA
>NW_020272766.1:0-36443 GCF_003268045.1 Sipha flava
AATTGTTTTTAAATGATATTATGAAATTCGTGTTAAACAGCATTTTTTGGTTCATGGAGAGAAACTTAAATTTTTTTCATTGTAATCATCTTATTCGCATAGGCGCTGCAAGGAATTTTGTCAGGTTGGCAATGCATCCTGTGTACATGATGATTTCTAAATAATTTTAATTACTGTTTATGTTAAACACGTGCGCATATTTTTTCAAATTGTACAACAATACAAAGTTATTTTACGGGTAGTTTTTTTCGACGACTACAAAGTAATGCGAGCTACCAGAAAATCCGATTGTGATAACAGTAGCCTTTATCCTACCCATTTAACTATTTTTAATCCACGTTTTTCAAGCTGGGTAATCGTTTTAGAAATAATTCCAAAGCTTGCTGTAATACATATCAAGTTTGCGTTTGATTCAGTGATTCTCATCCTTTTCTCATTCATATCACCTTTAGCCACTAAAATCAAACACCGTGTCATTCTAACATCAAAATAATAAATAACCTTAACTGTGTACCTATTTTAGAATAATTCTTGAAATAACAAAAAAAAAAATACAGAACACAGAAAAATAATAAGTACGCCTACAATTTATTGAGTTGCAAGGTTCAATAAACATTGACATTTTTAAGTTTAAATTTATTTGAGTTTAAATTAAATTTAAATTTTAAATTTAAAAAAAAAGAAAAAAAATATTAATGATTTGTATAAAAACTGATAAAAAAATTGGCCCCTAGTGGTTTTTACAAAGTTAAGGAAGTCGAGGGCTGATGGTGAAAAGACTGAATCTCATATTGTCTTCTGGAGTTGTAGAGCTATAATATACTATAATAATACTACATATCGAGCAACTGAAAAATAACTGACTAAAAAACATCGGTTAAGTTGATAATGCAACGATTTTGCGTTAATAATACTGAACATGTTTATCAGATCTAAATAATAAATATAAATAATATAATGATATAAACTTAAAGGTATGCTACTTACATGACAGTTGTGGTAATAATATGATTTTATTAAAATTAATTATTTTCATATTTATTTTATTTTCCCGTGGAGATTTCGTGTCAACCCTACACTGCATGTCATACCGGTTAAAAACCACTGGTCTAATTGTTAGTCATCCAAAATATTTTTTTTAGTATTAGTTAGAAACAGTCTCAAGCACCCCAGAGACCATAAGCCTACATCTTTACTTTGCATAGAAAAATAATTTGTACTCTCAAATTACAAGTATTAAGCATGATTCATACTAGTCAGACATGAACCGACAGACACCGTACCGTACCGTTTCGCAAAATAATATATTGTGTGTATTTAGGTAATTCACATTTGAACGTTTCCTTTGCATTCCGTACCGATTCGACAGACTCCATCCAGCATTCCTCGGGAGCATAATCGCGAGGTCAGAATATTGCAAACCATAGATCGGTTCCTCTGATCCCCAACCCATTTTAAAAATGAGTTCATGCCGTGGTCCGACCTGAACGTAGGATTCGACGCCACTGAATGATAGAATTCACCAAAAACAAGTCTGTCCTTATAACTAATTGAATTTACTACTGATCTTCTTTTTTTCAAATATTTCTAATTTAATAAAAGTGCAGTACTTTCGAATATAAATCATTGTTTTTGTAAATTCAATTACATTTATAGTACTTTATTTAAAAAAAAAAATAATTTTTAATTAAAATTAGAAAAGAGCTGAACATAAACGTGTACGATATTACTCCAAAACACATTACACGTCAAAAAACAAAAAAATTTCGAAATATAGGCAGCCTCCGGGGGGGGGCGTGGTGGGGAGGGGGGGGGGGGGGGGGGGGGGGGAATTATAGGTTTTAGCAAAATCTGTACACCTCATACAGTAATCCCCCCCACCCTACCAGAACAAAATTTTAAATAATTTAAATTTTAATAATAATAATCGTAATAATAATAATGATAATAATCATATAATCACAATATAATAAATAAAAAAAAAAAATTACATAAAAAAAGTTTTGGGGGGGATCCATTCCCCTAATCCCCCCCTAATTATGCCTCTGCCACCAATTCGTGTTCATCGTAAATAGGTAGTGTAATGGATTCTACAAAAATCGTTCCTGCTATAATAGCAATTCGTCGTGCAGAGAACGAAAAGTGTTGATAACAGGTCGATAACCAGTATCAATTTTGATAATAAACAACTCACGAGATAAAGATTCTCATGTTATCTGTTCTGCCTAACCTTTGTGCGTATTACATGTGTGTGTAATGATAATCGGCATTCGGAGGTGCACGAAAAAAAAAAAAAACGTTCGGGTTTAAGTTACGAAAGTGATTGAAAATTATTAATTTGTTTGAAAACCGCGATATGTAAATGTTATGAACAGTTAATCTGCATAATAATCAAATAAGTTAAGTACGGAAAAATGAACAATGTGCTAAGGACGTGTAGGGGTATTGTTTCAGTGTCACGGTATATCAAAGTGAATAGACAATCTGCACAATTTGTCGAACGAGAATTTCACTGTACAAACTCATGTTTTGATAAAAATCCCAAAGTAGAAGTGATAAGTGTTGACAGTTTCAATAATGTACAAGAGAAAAATAAGCAGACATTCTTGGATATGCTGAAAATGTACAGAATGGAAAAATTTCGATCGGGTCACGTCGAGTTCATTAATACTGCAATCAAACATATGGATGAATTTGGCGTAAATGAAGATTTAGAAACGTACAAAAGACTTATACAAGTTTTGCCAGCTGGCAAATTTGTTCCTCAAAACTATTTACAGTCGGAATTTATGCATTATCCAAAACATCAACAATGTATTGTTGATTTATTACAAAAAATGGAAGATAATGGTAACAATTTATTTTATTGGGAAAATTTATCATTTTATTTAATTCCTACATTATAATATTTTTAGGAGTTATCCCCGATTGGGAGATAGAAGACTTGCTTGTTAAACGTTTTGGTACTCGAGGTATTCCTGTGCGACGTTATTGGCGCATGATGTACTGGATGCCAAAATTTAATAACTTATCTCCTTGGCCTATACCTAAACCAGCTCCTAATGATCCTTATGAATTAGCGTTATTAGCTATTAAAAGGATTTGCAGTATAGATATTGAATCAGAGGTTAAGGTTTACGAGACTAAGCTTTTGGAAGAAAGTATAGAAGATACATGGATAGTCAGTGGTCAAAGTCCTGACCAAAAAAAATTAGTTGCCAATCATCCAGAAAATGTTCCTATTTATATTGAAGGTGGATTTAGAATATGGTTAAGGAAACAAAGCATTATTTATTTTATTCTGCGAACTGAACCAACACAATCAAAAGAAAATGAAAAAGAAGATGAAGATGGTAACGTATATTAATTTTATTATCCATTATTTTAATTTATTTATTCTTAATTTTTTTTGTAGATGTTAGTAATTTTCAAGTACCTTTTTTTGATAAACCAAAAACAAGTAATAAAATTGTCAGAAAAAAGACTTTACATGAACAAGAAGATGGTACAATACTTGCTGTAGCTGCAACTGGCACATCCAGTAAAAACTCTTTACTATCTTGGGTATGCAATGTTTACAAAATAATTTATCTTGAACATTTTGATGTATGTATTTTTATATCACAGATACGATTATTGGAAAAAGATGGAAATCCAAAACTATCAAGTATACCAATTTTATTTACAAGTAAATCACCACTTGGAAATGTAGAACCATTGGTCGAGCTTGACGAATCTAAAAAACAAGTAGAAGAATTGGAAAAAAAAGTTTCCATAGAATAAAAAACCAATATTAATAAGACGTAAGAATAAGTATATGATAGAATGTATTATTAACAATATATGATAAAATAATATATTATTTATATGAATGGTTTTAAGTTAATTAGTTTGGGTTTATTATTTGGCCTAAAATTGAGTTAAATGATATTGCTACAGGTGATTCAGGATGGATTGAACCAACGTATTTTGATGTTTCTGAAGATATTCTTGGATCTATTGGTATTGTTCCTAAAAGAGGAATTTGAAAATATTCAGCTAATGATTTTCCGCCATTTGATGAAAACAAATTTGTACACTCCTGTATAATAAAAACAAATAAATGTAAATTTATAAAAATAACTTAATTATTTTGGTTGTTTTATAAATGAAACAATAATTTAAATAATTAAAAATTATTTAATATTGAAGAGATTGTTTTTCATACAATAAGATTGATTAAAAATATATATTTATTAAATTTAGAATAAAATTTAATTTTTTAAAATTAGAAGAGAAAATATTAATTTTTAAGTTCAGTTTTATTACTAAAAAATGTAGTTCTATTTGTATCTACATAATTGCAAGGCCATTTAATGTAGTTATAACTACATTTGGTACTTAGTTTTATATTATAATGTTATAAATATAGAAAAATTTTAAAGACTTATATTTTAATAGTGATTGCTCACTTCATTGGTAATGTTTTAAATTAAGTTCATGAATAAATTATTTGATTTAAATAATTAAATAATAAAAAATAATATAAAAATTATAAATTATTATAAGATTACTTAATATATAAATAAACAAAAGCTTAAGCTTGAGAATTATTATATTTGTAAAGTACTAAGTACTGATTTCAAATTAAAAACTCATAGAGTATAGGTATAAAGTTAATAAAATTGCGACTGAATATCAAAAAATAAAGCAAAATTAAATTATTAAACATTGATAAAAATTGGTTGTTCAATACAGAGAATGTTTATTTTAATAGGAGAAATTATTTCAAATGAATTATTGTTGGATATAGATATATTAAGAAACATACATTTTAAACTAAGTGAGTTGCAATTTTATTTTTTCATATTCAGTGCCAATTTTTTTTAACTTTGTATATACCTGATGATGAATTATTAATTTGAAATTGGTTGTACATTAGAAATATTATGATACTCCCGGCTAAGCTTTTATTTATTTATTTGTTTCTATAAAAATTATATTTGATTATTTATTTATATATTATTTTATTTAATCTCAATAATATTATAAGAACACATTCATGAAAATTGTATTAATAATTTAGCTTTATCTTATAGAATTTCTAAATAAAACAATAAATATTGATGAATCAATAGTCTTGCCTCATAATATAAATTTAAAAACAATTATTTTAGTTTATAACCTAAATACTCAAGTTTTATTTGTTCTACTCTTAAAAACTGAAGATTTTAATATTTTTAATACTTTAAATTTCTGTTTTTATATAATTACAAAAAAAAAATTAACTTACTGTACAATTAGGACAAACATAACCGCTCATATTTTCAATGATGCCTAGAATCGGAATATTTGTCTTACGACAAAATGACAATTCTTTTCTAACATCATCTAGAGCAATTTGTTGTGGTGTTGTCACAAGTATAGCTCCATCACATGAAGTTTCTCTAAAAATATAAAAAATATAAAATTGTCAACGCATTCATAAATAACAAACTAATCAACTATATTACTTAATATTTTCCATAACTGTAATGTGTTCATCAGATGTACCAGGAGGTGTATCTATAATAAGATAATCAACATGTTCCCAAAATACATCAGAAAGCAATTGTTTTATGAATGCTGTTTTAATATAAATACAAAAATATTATTGAAAAATATGTGAATTAAATATTATATTAATAACTTGAAATGACAAACCAGTCTTTTTAGGTCCTCTCCAAACTATACTATCATTTCTTGACTTGGTCAAGAATCCAATTGAAAGCACACCTAATGACTTTGACTCGTCGGTATAAACAGGTACCCAACCAGCTGCACATTGATGTACCTCTTGATTTTCAAGTTTTAACAAATATGGCACTGATGGGCCACATAAATCTACATCTAATATGCCAACCTAAAATATTAGAGAAAAATTAATTTTAATGAATCAAATTGATTAGTATACCAGTTTCAATCTGGAGTATGAAAAGTCAAGAAATAAAATTATTAAAATCTTATACACCATAAATTTAGAAGAACTTTTTAAAATATCGTAAACATTAATCTGCAAATTTAAATAAAAATATGTCATGATGTTATAGATCTACAGAGATAGATAGGTAAACAAATTATAAATTAAATAGCAAATTATTATATTCTTGAAACTACATAATACATATATATATTTACTGGCTGTAAGTCAATAAAAACAATTCTAAACAAACGGTCCTAAACTACAATATTCTTTAATTAGTAATATAACATCAAAATTGAATTCTTATTTGACAATTCTGTCGAATATTAACCAGAAATTCATCAATGGTAAAATATTATAACAATAATCTCACTCGAAATCCTTTGGTTACTAATCCTAGTGCTAACTGTGTGCTCACGGTCGATTTTCCAACACCTCCTTTACCGGACATCACTAAGATAACATGTTTTACATTAGGTAACATTTTGTCAATTAAATAAACTTCAACCTGGACACTAAAAAAATGATTGTATTTCTTAAGGGTAACCTATATTCAGCGTATAAAACTTAAAATCCAATAAAAAATGAAAAAATTGTAATTGAAAAATTGAAGAACTCAGAAAACTGTAAACAATCAAAATCTAAAAACTAAATAAAAATATCAAATACAATTCATTTTGATAATAAAACATTTTAAATTACAGATAAGCTATCACTGATAATTGATAACTTATCAAATAAAAGTCTTTTAAGTTTCAATATGAACCAATCAAGAAGGAGTTTTGTCTTTCCGCCTTTCGGTTTTTCAATTACGAGGGGCACCATTTGGGGGAAGGAGGGTTTAGGCCCACACACCTTGAAAATTTTTTATCTACAATTGGCCAAGGCATTTATAGTTAATTAATACCTATTATGGCATTGGGCTTCAGCTTTAAATAATTGATTTTTAAAATTATGAATCATTTTTATAAACAATTATAAATTATTATAATCAGTCCTTACTTTTCATCAAAATTTGTACTACACATCTTTAACATATGATACAAAGCTCCTCTCTACCCCCTTCCATATGATTATAATTTTTAATAATAGTTTTTCTTTTTAATCGAATTGCACATTATACATTATAATTAAACTAAAAACCAATCTGATATTATTTTTTAAACTGAAAATATACTTTTGTCTGGTTTAAATCTGAAAACTGTTTACAAATTATTTATTTTAAAGTGCGATATATAACTTAAAATATAATAGATATATTTAAGTCCTCATCAGCTATCTTACTTAAACTAACTTCCCGAAAAACACCTTCATAATAGTCTTATTTATTAGTATTTAGTAAGTACACACTTCTCGAATCCCGTAGTGCACACTTGCAATTTCGGACTACACACTTTGTTTCGGGGTTCACTAAAAAATAGGGACTGATTATAATAATATTTTATTTATCTCAAATAAAATTAATAACATAAATAGTAAATAAATAGTTCTTTACGCGATAGAAATAACATTTTTTCTGCGATAGATAATGGATATTGAAAGGTCTGTGCACAGTAATACGTTTTAGATTGAAAAATTCTATAGTGAAAATACAAGAAATGTTTTTTAACGGTAATGGGAAAAAAATTGAAATTCTTAAATTATTTGCACACCCTTAAAAAAAACTGAAATAGCACTTCTGTCACATAAAAGGACAGAAATCATAGAGTAAAGTATTAAATATGGTATGACACAGGGCAGCCGGCCGGCCGGCTCAATATATGGACCGTCGAGGTATAACGAATATTAATTGACGATATTAGTATATTACTAATAAATATATTTTTAAATTTTAAATACCAAACAGTTTAAAACTACTACTATTAGTTGCCGGTTGGTATGACATTGTAATAAGTTAATACTTCGTAGAAAGTATGGATCACACATAGGCGTGTCTAAAATTACAATTGAGAAATTCATTGGGAAATAATTTATTGATATCCGTTGAACACGAGAAAGACAAAATATACAGTGGTCCGTACAATTTTTTGTACAACTTTTTGCTGATAGTCAGTCCGCTACGTGAAGTTAGCAGGGAAAGGTAAGCCCCCCCGTAACTTTTTATTGGTCTTGGCACTAATTTTGAAAATGGCACCATTAAACAGCACTAATTGAGCACTAAATATTGGTATTATAGCGGATTTTGGTGCTGATAGTCAGCCCGCTACGTGAAGTTAGCGGAGAAAGGTAAGCCCCCTCGTAACTTTTTATTGGTCTTGGCACTAATTTTGAAAATGGCACCATTCAACAGCACTAATTGAGCACTAAATACTGATGTAGTAGCGGAAATTAGTGCTCGAATTTTTCCGCTAACTTCACGCACCTCATAAATACGCAAAAAAAAAAAAAATGAAAATTGTGCTGATGAATTAACAAATGCAATTTTGTAGATAAAATTCGTATAGAAATGTTTCAATGTGTTGTTAATCAACTAATCAGCAACTTGACAAATCGTTTTTCAACTAATATGCACATTATAGCAGATACCTAATTCCAAAAACCTTTTAAAAGTCAACTATATCCGCATAGGCGGAAATCGGGGGGGGGGGGGCTTGAGAGGACTAAGCCCCCAGAAATGTAAAGTACAGGTCTTAGTACCCCTAACCCTAAAAATTGTAAAGTGACTAAAAATACAATAATTATTATAATTGTAAAATGCATTTTTAATAACTGAATTAAAAAAAAAATATTCTGTGATATAAATTAAATCAAATTCCTAAGATTTTACAAACTTATTGTCATGACTTGGAACGATCGAAATTAATGTAATATTAATAATATGTAATAATACCCGCATTGGTTGTTTAATTTAATTATTTAATAATTTCTTTTTAGAATACCTACTCCAAAATTGTGTAAGATAAGGCACCTAATTGTTTTTTTGGTTAAATTGTTGATTATGTCTAAATGACAAACTTTATAAATTGTTTTGTTGAAATAAATAATTGCGTATAGGGGTACCTATAGGTGTAATAAGCAAATAATGCTCAGTCCCCCTCCACTAATTTCACCAAATTTCCGCTTATGTATATCCGGAATATTGTTTAAGCACTTTATCTGATTTGGTTGGTATCGACTACCAGAAATTAATTTCCAAACTACAATCATTTTCAAATATCTATGAATATATTTTAGGCTTGTTAAATAAAAGAACAAAAACCATTTATAAAACACTTGAAATTAGTATTAAAAGTGATAAAGATGATTTTGTTTTTAATACGAGTGTGAATTATGACTATGACATGAATTATCAATACAATAGTAAAAATACCTCACAATATCAAATGGTAAGTACATCGTATATACATTTATAATTCTTATAAAATATATAATAATACCTTTTAGTTATTTATATATTAAAATGTAATGCAATTTTATTAAACCATATTTATTTCAGAATGTAATAAATGTCTATCACAATGAAGATCGTTGTTTAATATGTGTTCATAAACTGCTAAATTCTTTAAATATGCACTACTCTTCTACATTCAGTAACTTATACTCCGTGTATGAATACATTTTAACTCTGTCGGACACTCAGGTAAAATGAGAGAGGTCATTTAGCAAATTAAAAATAATTAAAAAACAGACTGAGACTAAGATCGATCATCTTTGGGGCAGGATCATTTAGAAATATTTATGTTGATGTCTATTGAGCGAGATATTTTGGAAAATGTAGATTTTTCAGATATTCTCGAATATGTAAAAAGTATTTCAGATTTAATGAAAAAAAAGCACACTTAAATATTGATGGTTGATAATTTTTTTAATATAAATTGAATTTCTATGTACAAATCTGAATATAATTTTTTGTATATCACATGGAAAACTTTGAAATAACTATTAAATTTGTAAGTTAGGTCATTTTTTTGAAAACCTAACCCTTCTGCGTTTATGCGTAGTTTCAATTATATGTATATATATGGTTACTTATGTTTTAGGGGGTGGTATTGGTTCACGTATTAATTCACGAAATACGAAGCTAAATTTTTATAACCGAAAATCGGGATCCTGTTGTCCTCTCATAACATAATATATTTATTATAGATATATCTGCAATACGCCTATCTATATTCATGTATTCGTCACCGTTTAATAATTCCATTCAGATACCTTTTAACATCTAACGTTGGAATATTAAATAATCACAATCATATATATATATATATATATATATATATATATATATATATATATATATATATTATTCACACGGCATAGAATAAAGTTTTGAGTTCTACATATTATTATTATTAATTATATGAGCCTGGTGGATGGGCGGATGACGAATGATGGGTACAAACACATTACACAATGAACGTGATTTTTGTTCATCTTCTTTCTTTATTTTTTGTTTCGTATAGCTGGTTATTATATCATACGGTTTTCTAAATAGTAAATAGCGTCGAAAAACTTAATACACACACTATGTATATTGCATATATATATATACATGTATACATTTTGTGTTTATGGTTTTTAATCCCACGACCTCTCTCGTGACCTGTAAACGACGACGAAATCACCATTACATTGAAATATTATACTTATATATCTATGAATATTTAAAATATTAAACATAATTTTATAGCTATAGATAAAACCAAATTATTTAGTATTATTATGTCGATTTAATCATATAGTATAATATATAATACTGCTAGTACACTACTGGTATATTTACTCGCATACCTACGTAATTGAAAGAAACCTAAACTATTTACTTTATGAATCGATCAATAAAACTATGGTTCATTTACACAGTAGCACTGTACACGTTCATATGAGAGATTTGTATACAAGTTTGCGAAAAAGAATTATAGTCGACCGCTGTGTATATATAATATAATTATTAAAGATACAAACATAAATATTATTTAATACGATTGTATTTGTATCTTTAAAATATGTAAAAACACATGATTATTAATAATTTTTTAACATACATTTGTGGTTGATAAATTATTAAGTTTAAAATGTTTAAATATTTTAAGTATTATTTCGTTTTTATTATTTTGTTATGAATTTTAACACAATTAATAATAATTTGTATGTAATATATATATATATATATATATATATATATACATTTCTTTTTTATAAATTAAATTCTATTTTTTGTATTTATGTTTGCAATCTTAACATTTTTTAGCTTATACTATTAAAGCTGAAATTAGTATTTAACATAATTACCAAAAACAATTTATACAAATGCAATTTTGTAATTTATTAAAATTTAAAAGTTATAGACAACTATGTTTAACTAATACCTATTTTAAATTAGACGTAATTTCCATACCAGAATACACTCGAATGTATTTTTCCATGAAATAATTCAAATCATTATTTTTAAATATATACATAAAAATACAAGAATATGATACGACATATTACCTAGTATCTGTCACGTCACAATGAACTATTATTATAGCAATTATAAGATCAAGGAACAATATATTATCCCCACTGTAGCCCTATATATCTCCCATCGCTCAGAAGTATTTTATCCCAAGGGTGAAGCGACGACCATAACACCGAGATTCTGTACACCCGTTGATCTTGAAATAAATATTTAATTTCATCCAATTATAATATTTTTAACCTAAAAGGTTATTACTCAAAAATATAAAAATGAATTAAATGTCTAATTTGTGATATGTTTATAGTGTAATAATATTATAATAGTTTATTGTATATATTGTATGCATATTAAATATACTTTAATATATTTTGTAATGTATAGACTTTATTGTAAAAGATCTTCGAGTTCTCGAGTAAACCTCATCAAGATAATACTTATAATTAAATATTATGAACATTAAATTTTATAGGTATATAGTCTATGCAATGAGTTTTCATATCATACGGATTATTCTAACACATGCAATTGGATATTAGTACATTATGCCATGGTGTTCTATAAATAGCTGGCTGTTGTTACCGAGTTCCTAGTGTAATGCAGTCAGGTCCAGTCGACTAGTCATAATAAATCATTAAGATTATATGAGTTACAATTAATATAGGAGCATAGAAAATTATATTTACCATAATGATACAACGAATGACAATAACACCCTTCAGTTATTTTTTTTGTTGTCCACAGAATTTGATATATTTATTTTGTTATAATTATTTTCTTCCATCCGATAACTTTTGTCATTAGTAGTTGGAAAAGATATGGGTCCAAGACAAAATCCATTGGTTATTTTTATATGTTTATACATATTTTAGTTTATTTAGTTCTTAGCATCGGTAATAAATAGTCATGTAGTATTCGTATTACTATGTAGACTATAAATTAATGCGAAGGACATTACCATTGCAATTTTAAAATATTGTTTTATTTTTATTTCGAGAACTTAACGGTAAAATCATATTATACTCAACTACTTGATGTAAGAAATAATATGATTAATATTTATAATACATATATTGTGTATGAACTATGAAACTCAAACGTTGTGATTTATTGAGAAGAATAAAACTGATTATTCTTAAACGCTACTGAAGCAATTATAATAAATTATGATTCGAGTTTTTATTGTCAATAAAATAAAAATAAATCAGATCATTAAGTTTTCTTAATTTTAAAAAAAACGTTATCTTTTTATTTAATTATTAATTTAAATCAATATTATTTTCTACGATTTATAGATTGCTTTGAACAGAGTGCGAGAGATGAAAAATATTTGAAATATTTTAACCAATCCAAAATAATGATTATAAGTAGATAATCATAATAAAAAATACGTCTGTATAACGGTATTATAAATGAAAAAACTTAAGGCATTAGTTGTCAATAACTTTTCACTGGCTTGCTTCTGTAATCTTAATTTTAAACTCTATATTGATTGTAACGGTTTTTTAAGTTAGAAATCATATACTCACTACGTCGTCGCCCCTGTCCCAATCAGCCAGAGCTCACCATCTTGCACCACCACGTTAATTAAAATTGTTTTCAATCGCTTACGCACCGGTAAAAGTATACCTATTGTTAAATAAAATAAAATGTTAGTAGCCATCGTCGTCCTGGTCGTCGTATAGCGTACTCGTCATTAGCTATCGATCGGGCGAGCAGCAGCTGTTTCGGCACGGGTGCGCGTATCCCTCCGGTGGTTATTTTATTTTCATTTTTTTCTCGTTCACTTTCAATGCGGCCATGTGTTTGTCGTGAGAGGGCTTCGCACGTCTCGCGTCTATTCTGATATCTATGGTACGCCGTTTGCGTTGATTTTGGCGAGCGCCGAGCCCAGTGCTTGTTTACCTGCTGAGTGTGTCGGTCGTCCGTCCGCGTTGTGCGTCTCCGTCGTCGTAGTCTTCTAGAAGGCGGCTTCTGTAGTGCGTTTTGCCGATCGATTACAGTCGGCCGTAGCACGTTCGCGCACTGCACCGTACGATTTTCCGACGATCGTCGCGGATATCTATCAAACACTGTGCTCACTTAATTCCCCGGGCGGTCCGGGTTCGCCGATGTCGCGCAATGACCGTTAACGTGCGACGATTGCCACGCGTAAACTGTACCGCGGTCCGGATTTGGTCGTCTTTGTGTGCTCGATAAACGATGGAGAAAACGGTGAGTAAACATATACGCACACAAATATATGTCAATATTTTTGTCTGCAGTCGTACACGATACGTGGTCATTGTTTTTGCGTTGTACCTACTATTCCCCACAGTAACAGATAGTGATGGGAACAATCGAGTGATTTCCTAACCTAAGCATAGGGTTCGACGCCACTGGTTTTCATCACTGCTAATAGGTTCGTCTTTGCCTTTCGACTTGACTCGATTCTAACCAACTGGGTTTATCACTATTCACTACAATACTACCTATATTTCTTCCGGAAACGACAATTACTACCTACTATCTATAATCAATTCCCTTTGATAGCAACAATAGTCAGTATTCCTGTAAGGCAAGGGCGGGCAAACGGTCGATCGCGGACGATTTCAGAGTCGATCATGTTAGAATTTATTTTTAGGCCACGTGAACGAAAATTAATCGTGGCGGTTATGAACAAATAATATCGATAAGTATTATCTGTATATTTTTAGTAATTAGTAATTAGTTTATAATATTTTATGTATGTTTATATACACTTTAAGCAAGTATGTTTCTTAATAATTATAATTATTTAATAATAAAAAAAATTTTCCAAGAAAGTCGATCTTCAAAGGTGAAGTATATTTTTAGTAGATCGTGGCCGAAAAAAGTTTGGCCGCCTCTGCTTTAAGGTATTGAATTGAGAAATATTCATCTGGAAAACTGAATACTTTTTAGATATGCTGCATGAAATAAATAAATACCTAAATAGTCTAAATACTAAATAACTAATAATAAATAATAATAAATACCAAAATAACTAATTTTTGTGCTATAAACTGTAAATTTACTGATTTTATTTGTTTTACTTCGTGAATCAATTTTTTTGATTACTGTCAATTGGGATATTTCTAACTAAACAGTTAGGTACATTGTAATATATCATTAATAAGAATTCCGTAGACTTGTGTGTTGATATATCTTAACAGTTTATGTATATTATAATACTAAAACCTCTATATATTGTACAATGGATCTAAAAAGTTTTCGGGTTTTTCATTCAACTGATTTCAACATTAACACTATTTACTTTAGCAAATGTGTTAAATACATACTGATTTTTATCACTAGTTCTCTTTGAATTAAAATTAGTATGTACAACTGATATGTAATTACAATAATATATAGAAATTTAAAATATATGTTAATTGTAGTATTGTTTTTAGTTGATATAAATTTAAATGATATAGTATGATAATAGCTATCTGACATATAAATATTAAAAAATTTTATATATAATATCATTGATTATAAATACTAGTATTTATAATCAATGGTAATATGTGACCCAAAAATAATTATTATTAGTTAAAGAAAATATGTTCTACTTATTTAGTAATTAATGGTAATTAATATTAATAATAATATTAATATAGACGTATTTTATCGTATAATTTTTTTTTAGCACAATGTCTTTTTTATGTGCTTTATTCTCAATAAAAAACAAAATGATTCTTTTAATGATTATTATATTTAATCCTAGATTACTATAAAAGACATAGACTTAAGAAATTAAAATTTTTTCTCGTGGAATTGAATTAATGTTTTTTTTTGTAAATGCGAAAAATTTGAAATCAACTTATTTGACAGCTACCAAAGATTTCTGGCAGTTGGGCAACTTTAAGGAGTTGCGATATTTGGCTATTATTAGCGTATACAGTTCCAACAGTGGTTATTTTAAGGTCGACAGTTTTGTGATTTACTGAATGCCTGTATTTGTTGTTACATACGTCATTTTATAATTATTTCTATTATCAAGAGTAAGCTGGAAGAGATACGAGAGGGGGAAGTACTATATTCGACTTGTTTCCCCTGTTTGTGGCACCTTCACTGAGATTTTATTCAATTGCATACTTGCATATTTGCTTTCAAATTAAGTTCATAATTTCGTATTGATGAAGATGCAAATATCTTATACATACAAAGATACAGATAGGTCGACTTTGTTGAAAATTTAAATTAAAAATTATATTTTCATAATTTTATACTGGTTGACAAAAAAAAAAAAAAGTAGCAAAAAATATTTTTTATTTTATACATATTTCTTTATTATTTATTAAATTTTACTAACTTTTTACTATACATATGTAGTTAAAAATGATATTAAAATTAAAAATGATACTTGTATAAGGAAATACTGTGATCGATTGATACGACCGTGCGTTAGTTTTTTGAAATAGTAATAAAAATAAAAAAAAACATGTACGAAAAACTTTAATTTCAATATTAATAATTCCTGTACTTCGTTTTGTAAATAAAATATTTGTTATTGAATAATACATGCTTTGAACTATTGAATTAGCGAGCATATTTTATCAGCTATAGAGTAAACTTTATAAAACTAAACACTTTTCTACATATGACCTATTTAATTCGTAGTATACAATTTACGGCGAAAAATATTGTTTTTGTACTTCATTCAAATTTGATATATGGTGGAGTGATTGCTAAGTACTTAGTGTTATTGCTTAGTATTTCCATGGCCTAAAACTTCAATCCCATAACCATGATTGATAAATCAATGTTGTCGCATCATAATTGATCTTTTTATCAAACAATTATAAATAACCCGAATAAATTTAAACGATGATGATACCCGTGCTCGGCGTCCACAGTACTGTTATATGGATCATTCTACACCGTGGCACAGTTCTCTGGTTGTTTTTGCTGCGAAGGTCTTGAAAACGGAACGATTTCCGACCAAAGGAATATCGCAGGTACCATTAATTCTCCGTAATACTCGTACCGTGCGAGGGCTTGCGAGTTGTATTCTATGTCGTTGCGTGTAATAATAACGTGCTCTCGTACAACCTAAGGTCGGTACTACTCAAATATTGGCTTTGTGTAATTTCGGTGCTGTTGCTGCTGGCCCAGTTATTGTTTCGGCTACAAACGAGTGTCATAGCACCTCCTCGAGCGCGTTAGTAATTCGTAACACACGAAAACGGAAAGACTACGTGATATTATTTCATCGTCGTCGTGCATCGCGCCGTTCCGAACGATCCTGGAATGAAAAACGTGACCATAACACACACACACACACACACACACAACGCAACGTCTTGGTGTCCATCAATTTTTCATTGTTTATTATTATTATTTTTTCTCTTAGAGTCACATTTTCGTTTATCTTTGTACATAATAAACCGTCGAATAGAATGTGGTGCGACGTAGACGTACACGGACAATGCACATGTGCCGCGAACACGTCGATAAAATACGGTTTGTTCGGGATTCCTCTACGAAAATAATCGTTCGGTTTTCCGCAACGCCGCCGGCGACGGGTATATTATTACGCACTACCGGTGCGTGACGATATAACGTAGAGGCAGTGCTGTTACTACTGCGTTACGTCTGCCGTTGCTATTATACCTGTACGACTTGCGCACATTCACTTTTCCGCAGACGTTCAGAAATGACTGGGCGAAAAAAAAAGGTAACACAGCCGAAATCAGAGCAACGACGTTCGAACAATGCCTAATTACAATAAACACAGTGGTTCGAAAAATGTTACGTACAAATTGTGTACGCCGTTAGAATTGCAGATGTCTATACTTATTGTACTTATTGCACGCGGGCCCAACTCTTATAATACATTACGCTTTATGCCTTTATGTTCCGTATGTACATATTGTTCCGTACTGCGTCTCTATTTAGGACTGTCACAGAATGGCTGTTCACTGTCCGCAACTAAAACTGGTATTATTAACCGTGTACACGGCGTTATACATTTATTTGTTTATGGATATGATAGGTCGACGATAAAACTTTTTATATCTGCATTATGAATACAAATGAATGAAACGTTACCAACACAATTATTATTATTTTTTTGGTAAGACGTATCCATGACCCTCGTGTTTCTTACGATTCGAATTTGTAATGATTCAAAAGACGCCTTTTATTCTAATTCCACTGCTGAGTTTATTGGACACCAGGTGTACAACACGTTGTTTTTCGTAGTTGCTATTATTACGAACAACAAATTATAACATAGTTTACAAAAAAAAAAATAGTTAATGTGCACATGTGTCTGGCATCTGTAAGAGCACCTGAGTAGGTCTTATCACCCAAAAGATGAAAAACGTCCGATAACATTGTATTTTATAGGCAGGATATGGCGATTTGGCTATGACAAATTTTTATGGAGGCGTGCTGAGACAAAAACCGGCGTCTTATTTTGTTCTACATCAAAAAACCAAAAATGTGCCATCGTCGATAAGACTGTAATTAATGAAGATTATGCATAGCTTATATTTAATAGGTAAAAACGAGAGTGAACAAACATTTTTTGATTAAAAAATTGGGTAGTTTTTGCTTGACATATTAGTAATCGGTTATATTTTGAAATTATCTTAACTCTTTAGAAATTAACATATACTGAAGAAAAAATAAATGAAATTCGTGTTATTGTATCACTTCACATAATTATGTTACACAAACTAGATTCTAAAACTAATATGTTCAAGTATAAATATGTATTTTACAGTACACTAGTACTTGCAGTGAATTGATTTTATAGTTTAATCTAAGTACAAAATGCGTGATTTTATTTTTGTAGTACGCATTTTCATTTATTTATTAAAAAATGTATTGATTTGTTAATTATTTTTAAAATCAATGATAGTTTAATTAATTAATAATCAATTTTAAGATTATAAATAATTTATTTGCTGCAATAATTTCAAAGGGTTTAGCAGAAATTAACTTCATAAATAAAGTAATAAATATAACTAATGGCTATTTTAACGTGTTAGCGGTAACCGATCATCCAAAGTGCACTAAATATTATTATTTAATGTTATAATGTAAACCGATTATGTAAATAAAATTATAGATTTTAAATTATGCCAATTATAAAACTTAATTAGGTGTAATAGTTTTAAATTTAAATTTTATGAAATAAAACATTTTATAAATGTTTTCCTATTAGTAAATAAAGATAAACCAGTTTTAAATTATACCGACGTATTATAACTTAGATACATCATACGGATTTGTTAAAAAAAATAACTTCTAAACCGTTTCCAAAAATTAAAAACAATTGTTTGTTTGTCCTTTTATAATCATATATTTACATAAACTGAAAGGTCCAAGGTTATTTAAGTGAATATCAGTAGTATAAAAATTAAATTAACTCTTTTTTTAACTCTACTTTTATATTAATTATACAAGTTTTAAGTATTTCTATTTTGTAATTAATTTGTTCATTATGATGTTTTTTCTAGATAATTGTACCATAAACAGTGTCATAATGAGTTGCGTTCCGTGTGGAGATCCCTGTAATTCCGTGTCTAAAGACGACTTGGACCGATGGACGAACAGTTTAAAAAATGTGTTAGCCAATCAGACTGCACTAAAAATGTTCGAAGATTATTTGCACTTGTGCAAATTGGATTCTGCGGATATTTTGGAGTTGTGGAAGATGTGTGACCGTCTTTTGCGCTACGTGCACCACAAGAAAATCGAAAAGTATGTATCGATAACCTGCCGCTTTTTTGTCACCGTGTTGAATTTCAATTATCATCCATGTAGTAATGTTAATATTACGTTTTGAAATTTCCAGCGAATCGTCGAAAATCAATGAAGACTACGATGCTATAATAGAGTGCGCTGGTGACGTAGAAGGACTGACGGGACACCAGTTGCGCCGATTAGAAGAGACCAAGAACAGAGGGCCGAAAAAGATAATATCCCGCGTAGAGAAATTACGGCAGACAGCTTATGAACTAATGCAACACGATTATGGATTGTTTAGGAAAAAATTGTTAAAAGATCACAAGATAGTGAAAAAATAACGTTGTTTAAAAGGAACCACTATAAGTTTTATTTCTGTTATTAATTGTATATTATTATTTTTCAAGTACAAAATATATATTTATATTGCTTAGGTTTTTAAAAATATTTATTTGGAACGTGTTCAATTTAATAGGAATGTAGAAAATTTAAAATCACGGATGTATGATTATTTAAATATCTACGATAAAATCATATTTATCGTAAATGTCATTATATTTCTAATATGACTTTGTACATTCATATTTACACTATAATTCAAGTTAACACACTGATGAAAATCAACAGGTAGACATTTATTTTTTATCCATAAGATCTTTAGCCTCGTTTATCTTGGCTGCAATGTACGGCGAACCACCTTTATCCGGGTGATTGATCAACATGATTCGTTTGTGAGCATCCTGCAAATACCAAAAATACATATTCACATACAAGCACGTTGAACTATTATACTACAGTATAATTATAGTGGGAATTAGCATACGTGCTTCTAAAACAAAACTATGTACGTGAAAACATATAATATAATTACAAAATGAATGTCACAACTATGAACTATTTCACGCGATTAAGTAATAAAAGAAAATAATTACCGGTATTATCAATAAATAAAAAATGAATAAAATATTTTAACTATAAAGTTATATGATAGCAGATTAAGAAAATATTTTCTACAAGTATCAAAGGGTCTAAATAGTCCAAATGTAATTTAATTTCTTTGTTATTCTAGTTTTTCACATTCCACCCAAAATGTAATAATAACCTATTTTTGGAACAGAAATAATAATTGAAACGTTTGAGAACCCTGTACAAGAGCCATTATTTATAGTTTAAGAAAAATAAGGGTATTTTATTTTCAGGTGTAGTGTCAAGAATAAATACAGTTGTACTTCATAATATATACATTCCATAATTGATTAGCAATATTTCATATTAAAGTTATAAGCTATAATCAACTATGATATGACTAAAAATTATAATTAATTATTATTTGTGAAATTATCATAATTCAAATAATGTGTTACATTAAATGTATTAGATTAATAAATATATTACATTTTCATTATTAAGACTTTAAATATTTTTAAAATAATTGAACAAAAGTTTTTAAGAATTAAAGTTAAAAAAAAAAAAATAATAATTGCTAGAGAATAATGAGTCTATTTTGAATTTGTAAGTTTTGAAAAATAATTGTAAATAAAAAAAATTTTAATTTAAAAATTTAGGAAGATACTAGATGTTAATTATTGGTTGCACTGTTCCTCAGACAGACAAATAGTGATAAATATACAGTGTAATTATTAGCATATTAGGAGTCATTGAAAAAAAAAATATTTGTGTAGCTCATTCAGTAGCTAATGATAGATATTTATAAAATATTAAGACTAATGTTGAATAAATATAAAGCTAGGGGCAAAACCAAAATTATCAACATAATTATTGACTGTTTCAAAATGTCAGTAATCTTATCTAATTTTCATCATCGTGGGTATACTGATTGTAATTTTTTCACCTAACTCAATTCACATATCAATTCGATTCGAAACAAATGGCAAGATGATATAATTATCAGATTTATTTCTTTTATTCATGATTATTGTTTTCCCCCATAGTCCTACAATTGATTTCAATAATCAAGAATATGCCAATTGCATATCAATAAAAACAAATATATGTATAATAATATATTTCAATGAATATTACATAATGAATAAATGGATAGATTTTGAAATTTCATAATGAGTAAACAAATTTTATATTTACAATTTAGTAAATTTGTTTAATCATCAATAGGATACTAGTGTCTAATTTTACAGAGGTTCTTGAACTATGCATTATATTTTAAGAACTAGATTTTAAATGTTTAGGATTTAGAAAATTTATTCATAAGAGTAAGATCTACCTCAAGAGTTTTAACTGATGAGGGATATAATTTGTAATTACAAAAAATATAAAATATTATCAAGGAAAAACTTACATACTAAAAAAAAAAAAAAAATTGAAATTATTAAAAATAAAAAATAATTGAATAGATTTGATTGAAATAGTTATATCGGTACTTCTAATAAGAAGTGCCTAATTGTAAGTTTTAGAATAATAAGTCTATATACAATATATGATGACTAAAATCAAACATACAAAACAAGTATTTTTTAAACTAATTACTAGTTAAAATCGCTAATGACTAATCAATTATAATATACTTAATTACCTTAATCTTATTTTTTGTCGCGTTGTTTGAAACATCAAGAATAAGCATGGCTTCTCGTTTGGACATAGTAGGTTCAAATCCACCTTTATGATATTTACTATTCGACTAAAAATGTTGGAATCAAATTGTAGCGAACAATATTTGGGCCAAATATTAAGTTAAAATATATTTTTAATGTGGTTTAAATTAAGTTTACCAAGATTCCTGATTCAGATGACATTGTTTTTAGTACTTCACTCATTTTTTGGGCAACTTGTGGAGCAACTCGCAAAACTTGTCGACCAGCAAACCCAGCCGCAGCCAATCCCAGTCCAACAACTACAATGCTCGCCTTGAAATAAAATGCACATTAAATTATAAACTAAATTTGAGAGAAACCTTAACGTTAATTTACCATTGATGTGATTAAGTTGAACAAAAATGTTTGACGTTTTCAATAAGAAGACTTAACTCCGTTGACTCTATTTTCTATCATCTTAACAATGTTGTTATCGTTACTGTTACCACAGATTATTTTATCTGATTTACCATAATGTTAAATGATAACCACGGTTTTAGAAGTTAACTTCTTGATCGTGATGGTGACTATGAAATTAGAGTTAAGACCATGGCTATAATCCAAGGTCAATAGATAATGTTATACTCGTATGATAATATCATTATCATATTGTTCTGTGATAATATTGTGTATAACCGGTGGTCGAGGATAAGGTAAATATTGACGAATGGATCATCGCATGAAAAATGTCAGACTGCTCGCTTAGATAATAAACATAACAATAATCATTCTTTATTTTCTATGTAATAAATAGTGGTCCAAACCGTTTATAAATACTGACGATGAAAACCATACACAATACGAATGAAACAATATTAATTGTTCCCGCACGTCGATTATACAATATTATTATATCAATTATAATAACAATATATTTATCATTTTAGGGATTCGGTAGATTTCGACTATGGTATTCACTATTCTGTGATCGCCAACTATGATATGTTGTTCTTGTTATTACTTATTGGTTTGCGTTGTCTGTCATCGGTTAGTCAACAGTTTTGTGTATTCTGACATTTATTACAATCGTTATTACGATTTACAAGCAATCTTGGTTAGTAAAAAATAATATATTTATTTTTTTTTTATAAATACCGTTACAATTGCAACAAATATCACGAAGATTGTAATGATTGGTGCCCGATCTCAACTAACTTGTATGATTAGCAGGTGTTTGCTATAGTACTAAAATCGTAATACATGACAATGTGTATATGACCAAGTGGTACATGTTATATTTCTGAATAATATGATAGTATGTAATATGTGGTTATACATTAATTTGATAAGATGTTTAGAAAAAAAATTGGATAAATTTGAATAATGTTAATTGAAACATAACGAATTTAATTTTGCACCCTATAATCTATAAGAGTCACTTTTTTTTTTTTTTTAAATCAGTATTTTCATTGGTAACCAGTACAATCGATACAAAATATTCACTGATTCTGTTGTTATGAGCTACCATGTAAAGCCTAACCATGTATAAATAGAAAAAGATGTGTAACACAATATTATATGTATTGCGTAAGACAGTATATCTTTATATTTAACTAATTGGTCATAAACCGAGTAATATTTAAAAGATGTAATAAAATGTTAATCCATATTTCTAGAATAATGAATTAGGTCAAACGAACAAGGCCTATCGCTGGATATTACCAAAACAACAAATCCTATGATATCAATGGAGCAATATAAAAGGATGATGAAAACAAACACAAATCAGATGAGTTCTAGTTACGGAACTAAAAGCAACGTCACATCACTCAGTATCAGAATTTTTTTAAATACATTGAATTATAAAATGACGTATTGAAAGTATTAAAAAGTTAATGTCTAATTAATTAAAATTAAATACATCTTCGACTGTACAATTTGAAATCGAGCCGGTGGCACGTATCACTGTTATAACTTTGATATGCCAATAAACATCCAATGTAATTCAATATAATTTATTATATTTAATTTAAACATGTAACTTATAATAATATTATTTTTTGTGATTTATTTAGATATTTGACTACTGATTAGTCATTAGATTTTTATGTCTGTTGTATATATATTGTAAGTAGGTGTATACAATTCATTAATATTTATTTTAATATTATAAATATTTGTTATTATATATTAATTTCATTATATAATTATTGTTGAAAATTCATGTATAAATACACATTGTATGTATAATAATAATTTTGACAAAAAATTTGATTAATCTAGGTAGGTAGGTAGTATAAAGGTAATCTATTTTAAGATAAGTTACTATTTACATAGATAGGAATCTATCCATATTATTTAAATCTTTTATCATGTTTTCATCTACATAACAGAAACAAATATATAGATGTATCATCATTAACATTTTTAATAAAATGTATCAATTTCATGGTGTAAATATAATGTAATATGCAGTTAGTTAGATACCTATTTAAAAAAAAAAAATATTTTATATCTTAAAATAGTATTATCATCAGTATACTAATTTTATTAATAATTTATAATTATTTTATATCTTTGTTCTGTTTTTAGATTTTCAAAAATTTGTCTTAACTTTTTCAACACATTTTAGTACTCCATTAGTTCTATGATACAAATAAATGTAAAAAATACAAATAAAAATGCTTAAGCACTAATTTCTAAGTCATATGAATATAATTGTGTTTCAACAGTTTTTTCTAAATCAAAGTAATAGTTTGGATATGAATATTTTTCCTATAGCAATCAAAGACCAACTTAATAATGTAGAAAAAAAAGATTGATGATAATATTCAATTTAAAAATAAATTTGTAATTTTATAAAACTCAATCATATAATTTAATTATTATTTATTCACTTGTATTATTTTGCATTTTTAATTTTTAATTTATTTATTTTAGGTATAAAACTGTATCAAAGATGATTCGAAGCTCCAAAGAATCAGGGATAGAAAAAGGCTAGTATTGGATAAAAAAGTATGGGGCTGTACAGTGAAAGCAACAATGTATTTAAATGAACTTCAAATGAGTTAATAATAATAATAATTATTTTAGGTATAACGTTATCATTGTTAGTTGATAACAATAATCTAAACACAAGTATGCAAAGAATAATTTCACTTTTTTGTGATGATACTTTGCTTTTCAATTACTCTTTAATTTGATTTAAATATGATAAGACATTTAGAAATCTGACTGGTTAACATGTACTTGTTGGTATGGATATTATAAATTTGAACATAATATATTATTATTACAACTCTCCTTACCTCATATACCTACATCCATACAACATCCTTGTAATTAATAAAATTAAAATATAAGCAGTATATAGTTCATTTTTTTTGAGAGAGACAATCAATAAGAATATTTTTTATAATCAAGCTTAAAAAATGTATAACATTTTTTTTTTACAAATGTATATAATTTTTCTGTTAAGTATTATTATTTAATTTAGTTTATCAAGGTTATTTATACATTTGTATATTTAATAAAATAAATCCCTATCTTATTTATTAATTTTACCAGTTTTATAGTATAATATATTATCATAATAAATAATATTATTTACTACATAATCTAAATTTTTAAAAAGAATTGAAAATGAAATTTGTTAAATTTCTTGGATAAGCTCTAAAATTACCTCTTAATGTTTTTTTTAAACTATTTAGTGTTAAATAACCATCACCAATTTTCATACATCTTCCATCTTTCCCACTTTTCTCATCTTATACTCGTATATTTTAAACATGCATAAACTGTACTTCCAGATTAAAGTCATTTTCTCTTATTTTCTTATTTAGTTAATTATTTAGTTTTCTCTATTTAGTCTTTTTATTTTTTAATATTTTCTGGTAAGTCACATATAATTAATTATTTATTTAATATGTTGTGAGAATGAATACAATGTAGCAAAATTTCAGATTAAAAAATTGATTTACCCTCACATTGGGTTTGGTTGGATCATTCAAAATACAAAATTAGAGATAAGAAAGAAAAATATAATAAAGACAAAATAATTTTTTTTTTCATTTGCTTATTAAATAAATTGTATTATTTTAATTAATTTAAACAACGCAATATTAAAATATTCCTGATATAATTTAATTAGAAGGTCATAAGAATTTGTTGACATAAAAAAATATAAGCAAAAGGAGGAAGGGAGTGTAAACAGTGATGTAGTGCTAAAACTGTAAGTGATTATACGCCAAATTCTGTCAAAAATACAATTTCCACAGTAAAAATATGATGTGGGGGGCTTCACCCCCAATATTATTTATTTTTAATGTAATTTAACTCAGTGCTCTATTATGGTTTAGGTAGTTTAAATGTTGTGCTTGATAAAATGTTACAGCCATGTCATACACATTACAATTAAAATTTTAATTTTTATTTATAGCAACTATAAATTATAAAATATTGCATAATTATTGCACTTATTGCAAAATAATTTTCAAATGACAATTAATACAGGACGAATTAATGAAGATAATACAATGCAGTTAACATAAAACACCAGTGTAAAATTGTAGAATGACAAATGTTAATATATTTTTAAAATAAATAAAGAAACTAAAGAGTGGTTATACACTTGTACACGACCATGAACCCACGGACTTGGGTTTTTGTTATTGGGTACACGCATATTCTGAAAAAATGGAAGTGGGTACACGTCGTGTACCCCCTTGTACCCTTCACTACACCGCTGAGTGTAAGTACCCTCTTTGAAGTAAAACCCCTCTGGCTATGCACTGATTATAAAATGTAATGACGCAGCAATATAGATTTACCATCTCATAGATAAATCTTAAATTTTGTTTATTTAATATTGAAAACAATGATTTCATATAAATGTCAAGCTTTTATTATAGCAGCGGTTTTCAACCTTTTTTTCTTCCGTACCCTTAAGCTTAAAATTTTACTAGATTGTAACCCTTATTACACCTTTTAATCTTTTTTCACAAAAATACTCTAAAAATGCTTAAACACAAAAATAACAATATAATGTAATAATGTATATTTTTATATTTTATAATAAGACTCACTGAAAAGATATTAACTATTTTTTTTTATATAATAAATAAAAGAATCGTAATGTAAAAATTTAGAAAGAACTCTTTGGTTATTTCAAAATTAATAGTTTTTTATAATCAGGTTCAAATTTTAAATCTGAAGCTGCGTTCAGTTTATTACTATACTTAATAGCATATGTATAGTATACGTATAGTATTCTACAATCTACATTCTATACTTATATACTTTTTTTTTTTCTTATTCTATTTCTATATGACCTATAAGTTAATGGTTATTTACTGCTATTTAGTTTTTAATGATATACTCGTATATAGCATATTTCCAATATAAATCGATTTAAATAAAACAAATTCAATTTTTTTTGCCATTACTCAATTTTTTTTCATGTATCCCTTGTGATCATCTCACGTACCTCAGGTTTGGAACCGATGACCTAGTTTCGTTTAAGTTTAAGTTTGTTGCGTTTTAGTTGTTACGTAATAATATGTGGTTATGTCGGCGGATCGAAGCTCGCGGGTCCTACGCGTGCTTTTATTTACGTAAACTACTAATATTATAACTAACATAGTACTAACGCACAACGGAGAACGCGCGGTAGGTTAGCGAAACATATCACAATATATAGTTGTATACATTCATATGAATATGTTATATTTAACAAAATAAATAGTAACAGATTTATAAAAAAGCTATTGTAGTACATCACATTATAATCACTTAACATAAAAAAAAAAGTTCGTAAAATTTATAGAAATACGACAAATAATTTAAAAAGAAATAACAAAAAATGATATATATATATATATAAACAAATTGCTTATGCATAAAGTAATAATTTCAATCTTTAACAATATAATTTTTTTCAAGAGTTTAACACAATAAAAAGTTTAAATTTGAGTAAGTTGAAATTTTTTACAAATGGAACAATAATAATTAATAAAATATGAATACAAAAAACAATAAGAAAAATAAATAAACAAGTAAAAAATAATAACATTTTGTTAATAAAAAAAAAAAAAAATAATATTCATAGTAAATTTTGTTGCAAGTAAGAAGAAATAGTTTTTTTCACGTCATTGATAATAACCAAACAATTAACAGCAACAATGTCTTTATAAATGGATTCATCTGAAACATAAAATAACATTTTAGTTATAGCTTTAAAATAATAAATGTTCAATGAATTAGTTTTATCCAAAATAAAAAATAAAAACTTACACATAAGTTTATCAATCGGAAAGAAGGAAAGTAAGGATTGGCCTTGATTTTCCATAATTTCTGTAATATTAAGATCCTTGATATGTTCTTGTACATTATATAAAACGGACATTAAATCATCTATACTTTTACCATTCATTTTTGAGCAAAACACAAAAGCATGACCTATTTCAACAGGTTTGATAACTCCGGTCTGAAAGAAAATTAAAATTAAAATTTAATACAAATTACATTGAAAAAATAGCAATAGATAATTTAAAAGTTTTAGTGTATAAAATTTAAATACCTTAAGAAATATATTAACAAGCACATAGAAAACACCAACATTAACTTGAGAAAGTAATGGATATCCAATTAACAAAAAACTGTCAAAAGCTTTAAGTTTCTTCAATGATTCTAAAATTAAACTCATAGAGTCAAGCTGTTTTCTACTATTGTTTATACAATCATTGGCATAAATTGATGTTACATCACAAACAATCAATCGACCATGGACCGCTTGTTTTGGAATTTGAAGCCGAAAATATCTGTAATACATAAGAGAAACAAAATTAAATATTAACTAGTTAATATTAATATTAAAATTGATATTGAAATATAATTTCATTAATATAGGTTCAAAAATTAAAAACTTACTCTCTACGCTTTACAGCGTCTTCTGTTGGAACAGCAAATAATGATCTTGCTCGATTGTTGTAATCAATAAGTTCATTCGCACAAAATTTTGAGCTACGAATTATAGAAACAGGCTTACCCATTTGCATTTTCAAACTAAACAAATCAATTTTAGCATCCTATAAAAAAAACAAAACAAAATAACAAATTATCATTTAGTTTTAAACAATACAAATATTATATAAATTATGTAATTATATAGTTCTATTAAATTTAAATATAAGTTTCATAATTCTACTGACCTCTGCGGTAAACCACGAAACTTCATCATTATATTTCCATGGAGTTTGCTTATAACTATTCACTTGATCTTGAAGTAATTTAGCTTCATCTAATTCTATGTATTCCACTTGACGCATTTTTTCGGTAAATGAACAATTCATATCTGTCTTCGTTATTGAAACTTTCGGTAGATCAAATTGAATGGCCTATTCAATAATAAATAATTTTGTGTTAATCATAATACATTTTTTAAATGTTTGAATTATAAATTAAAATATTTATTTATTTTGAAATTTATTTCCAAAAAGACAAAGCACAATAGGTAAAATATCAAATGAAAGTTAACTAAAAAAAAAAAAAAACTAAATACTATAAATCATACTCTAAGTTTATTTTGTCCAACAATTTCTTGAGAAGGGTCAATTGGTTTTATTTCATATCTATTGATATATGTGTTAGCCACACAATTCTGTAATTCTGTTAATGATTTAATATCATTTTCGGTTTTTTTGGAAAAACCATTTTATGTTATTCTCTATAATTTGCATTTGTAATTCACTAAAATATTTGGAACACTTATATACGGATGACAAGAAATCTTTTGGCAACTCATTCAATGGAAACAAACAGTTATAAGACAGCGCTAAAATGATAAAACATAATTGTTATAAAATATAATTAAATAATAATTGAATAACTCAATGTTTAACAAAACTTACTGCGATTAAAAGTTGAGAAAAATTTATGTATCAAAGGTTCTATGCATTGCAATCCCTTAAAACCTCGACAAACAACATAAATCTCAGAATTTCCTTGTTTACTTGTTAACGGTTTTTTTAATCTGTACCGAGTCAAAAGCACAACACAATAAATACATTCGACATAATGTATTACATTCAAACATGGTAAACATTTTCAGAACAAATGTACCACCTGTAAAAATAATAATTATTGTTGGTAAAAATATTATTATTTAAAATTGTAAAATTAAAACTAATAAAAATGTTAGTATTACCTTTTTCAAGTATCATAAGGGCGACCATTGTTTCTACTAACTGCAAACGCGTGACTACATCTTCTTGTTCATCCGGATTATTTTGACAATCCATACTACCGTCGGCTGTTACCTAAAAAAATATAAAAAACAAACTTTAGTTACAAAATTAATATAAATATAATAAAAATTAAAGTAATGTTTTTCTTACCAAGCTTGCTTTTTTTCCAAAATGTTTTTTAACATAGGCACAAAGATCCTTATAGAAGTTTCTTTGGAAAATATCTCCTGTTTGATCTTTACCAAAAAACCAATGGCTCATTGTATGTAATATGAATCTATCATCACTAATCATATCAGGATTACCATTTCCCTCATGGTATGGGTTCAAAGAAACACCAATCCAATCCCACTAAAAAAAATAATAATAATAAAATAAATTATAAGTTAGCAAAGGAAAAAAATTAAAAAAATAAGATCACTTACTTCAACATCAATATTTCTGTTACAAATAAAATGGTTTAGAGCAGTAATAAACCCTCCTGGAGCTTCACATAGATGAACACTGCAGAGTTTACCTTCATCAATACTCTTTTGAGGTATTACATCATTATCATTTAATATTTCATAAAACTTCAACCAAGCTGTAGTCAATAACTCAGGACGCCCAGCCCCTCTAACTTTATACAGAACTTTATCGGCTGGATTAGTCTGTTTGGTATTTTTATGCCATTCGTTCAAGTTGAAATCATCAAGTTTATCTTTCATATTATTTAACGATTTTTTTAAAGTGATAAAATCTGGTAACTAAAAAAAAAAAAATAAATAAATACTTAATCATAATTCAATTTCAATAGTCATTAAATTGAAAAAATTTGAATGTTTCAAAATATAATCATACAAGTGGGTCAATATTTTGTTATCAAGGATAATTAATAGGTAATGGTATAATCTACACAGGGACATTTTTGGAGTCATAAACACTGCACTATTTGCAAACGTAGTCTCATACCGAAAATAAGTTTGAATATAATAAAATATGTTGTACAGTGATATAAGGGGATTATCTTTATTTTTTAACTTTGGTCGCAAAAATGTGGCATAATAAGTTTAAATTAATTATATTGCATCTAAAAATTTGATTAAAATTTAATTAAACATACAGTTTTAATCAATAATATATATCTATTTACCTCCCATTTCCTTTGACTCAGCATGGTATTTGTTTTTGGAAGCTCCCACTTGTTGGACTTATCCATTGTAAACTTTTTTAAAAACAGTTGATCAACTTGGTCGTATAGCGATCGTTTTCCACAAGTGTTGTTGTGTGGTTTTTTGTTGGTATATCCGTCATACCTCGAGCAACAAGACTTGGAGGGCTGTTTCATCCTATCAAGTCGTCTATTCCTCGTCCCAGTAGTAGGTAGAGTAGCGGGGGCCTGGACGACCACCCCCGCACCCTCGCGGTCGCTGGATGACGACCGGAGTGGGCCCGCTACGTTGGTTCCGGTTTTGACACCGGAACCACCCACTCCTGCCGACCTCTGGGGTTCCGACGCCCCTGAGGTGGTACCAAGAGTTGACTTTTGACAGTGCATGTTTTGGTTTTTTAAGTGATTTCCTTCACTGCATTTTAACCCTACTGCCAGGGGGTTTTTGATCAAGGTTTTCCTTCCTCTAGGACGGTTGCCACCCAAGGCTGAAGAGCCCGTCCTACCCTTTGTCGAGGACCGCTTTGTCAGCCCTCAGTTCGTCGACCTGTCCAACATGGGAGACCCTGTTGGTAGTAAACTACCGTTGGCATAGCTCTCGGAACTGTTGAGGGACGCAAGCCCCCCCACCACGTCAAGGTGGGTCCTCATTGGGGGGGGGGGTAGTTAAGACGTCAAACTAGATGAGGGACTTACCCAGTCCTACCAGTGGGTATGAACATATTTTATTATTTTTTCTACAACTCTATAGAGGTGACCGCAAGAGACTATCACGGCCATTCAAAACAAACCTGTAAAATATATTGTGAGAGGTTGAGTGCGAGGAAATGCTCGTACTTGCGTCGAAAAAAAATTGTGACATTGAAAGAATAAATTATGGTGATTCTCTACCCCAAGCATTACCTCATCGGCATAATAGGGTGGTGGCCTTGCTGCCGGATTTTAAGGAAATAAAAATCCCACCATACTCTGAGCAACCACAAGTAGTGTTATTGGAACATTCTACATTTTTACCCATTATTATTAAGTTAGCGTTCTTTTTTGGTGTCCAAATCTTGTAGAGTTAACTTGTAAAGTTCAACAAAAAATTGAACACTTATGTAAAATTGTTGAACTTGCCCCTCAACAAGTGTTTTTAATACGAGACTGTTGCTATTTAAAGTGTTGTTTATGTATTGAAAATTTGACAAACTTCAACTAAAATGTACTTTCAAAACTTCAACAAGGAACGAATTACGTACACACCTCACTCGATTCAAATATTTTTAGTATATAAATTATGAGGTCTAATCTGATATATTAATGAAATAATATTTCAACTCTTGTTAAATCCAATATCAAGTCATTATCGAGACTTGAATTAATTGAAGTTCTTGAATGTTTAACTTATTAAATTAAAGCTTTAACTATTAATGTATAATCACTGAATATGCTATGCTGCAATAATTTTACAAACAATTTATTTTGAAATAAAAAAATATAAACCGATAACATAGTATAATATATTTTATTTAACATAATATAACAGCTAAAATTGATTACATAAGTACAAATTATAAATAAAAAATTTGATTTATGTTTATTTAACTTTTATACATAATAATTTATTAAATATATCCACACATTTTATTAAGATAAAGCTCAAAGCATAATAGATATTCCTATAATACAAATCTCCACATGTCTGTGAGTGTAATATATTTGTATAAAAAAAGTATTTAAAAAAAATGTATATGTTTATGTATTGAAAATATGACAAACTTGAACGAAATATACTTTCAAAATTTTGAAAGTTTTATCAAAGTTTTAACATTGAAAATCATTTAATCTTAAAATCACAGTTTTCTTAAAAATTATTTTTTTTGTTTTAATATTTCATAATTACTTGAAAGGGTCGGAAAAGGGTAAAAGTTTTTACCTGGTGGAATTATCTGCTCGATGGACGCCTGCATAGACTATCTCCAATAACTGGCAAATCCGCTATTTCAAAAGTTGACAAATCGACCACTGATCAGTGGTATTACAAAATTAGTTAACTGACAATTTAAAATCACTTAAACATAAAACTTTAAAATAATAATGAAAATCTTATGTGTTTACCTTCAAATCCGTTGATGATGTGAAAAATGTTTCGTAGGAACTGTTGTTAATTGAAAAAAATTAATTTTAAAACGTCATAGCAACGCGTTATTGTTAATAGCCAATACAATTTTTAGTGCGAATGATGTAATTTTTTTTTTCAATGTTTTCAACATACCGATCAAAGAGCTAACATATTGAAATTATAATGTTTAAAAAAAAAAAATAAATAAATAAATTTGTATCCATGCAATTCTATACAATTGTCAATAATTTATTTGAGAATAAGATTTATAAACTTAAACTTAACTTAAACTTTAAATAATTTTTTCAAAAATTATAAAAATAATTGTTTATCTTTATTTGACCTTAAAATCAGTTTTCTTAAAAATAATTTATTTTTATTTTTTTTATTTCATAATTTCTTGAAAGGGTTGGAAAAGGGTAAAAGTTCTTACCTGGTGGAATTATCTGCTCGATGGACGCCTGCATAGACTACTCGTATCTCCAATAACTGGCAAATCCGTTATTTCAAAAGTTGACAAATCGACTACTGATCAGCGGTATTGTAAAAATAATTCACTCACATGTTAAAATCACTTAAACTTAAAAATGTTATGTAATAATAAAACTTTTGAAGAAAACTGTATCTGTTCGCTTACAACTCCGTTGATGATGTGACAAATAATTCGTATGAACTATTAGTTGAAAAATTTAAATTTAAAACGTCATAGCAACGCGTTATTGTTAATATTCAAATTAAATAAAAAAATTTAGTTCATGTTAATAAAAACATTTTAAAATTATAAATCTTGAAACAGTGAAATTTGAAAAAGGAATCACAAAATAATATGAAAAAATGTTTGGTTTTTGATATTACATTTAATTCTTATTTTCGAGAAAAAATATTTTACAATATTAATGGCAATTTAATTTTCACTAGTTACAATTCTATTCTATATATTTTTACACTTTTTAATTATAAATACGTATTTATGTTTAATATTATACGTAAATTATTACATAAATAACTTTACGTGCATTTATATAAATTATTTAGATGATACAGAGTAATAATGCACTTGGTATTTATTATTTTTATTTTTTTAAGTGCATTCATGGGGTATAAGATCAAATATCACATCTTAACATAAACAAAATATAAACTCTAATCTAAAAAATAATTTTTTTTTTTTTATAATTATCAAATTTTTATGCATAAATTAATTATTTCACTATTTATTTTTTATAAGTCATATCAGTGATTTTTTTTTATGGGGCTACATTAAAGATAAAGTGTATGTACCACCATTACCTGCAAACTTGGAAGAGCTTAAAATTAGAATCAAAGATTCTGTTAATACCTTGACACCGGATATGATCACCAAAGTTTGGGATGAATTTGATTATCGTATAAATGTGTGTCGGGTGGTCGGTGGGGGTCATATTGAACATTTGTAACCAAAGTAAATAAAACTTAACTATTTTAAGAATATATTTTACTTTATTTCACCCTTGTATCTTCATTTTTAATATAAATATAAATTTTTGAAATTGGATGAAGACTTTTGATACACCGTGTACTATACCTTTTTGAGTATACTATAACTGTTGCTCTATATAAAATGATTTGCTTTACAAATAGAAAAATTTTGAAATTGCTAACGTATAAATCGCATTCAATGTTATTTTAAAATCGACGTATCAAAACTATAATTTATTATATTTATATATATTTAGAGGATGTAAACGTTAAACATTAATTAGTTTGAATTCTTCTTAAGTTTAACTTATTTTTAGCCAAAAACTTCTTAATATGTACCTATGTATATCGAATACTAATGTAATACAATATGCCATCTAATGGCGATAACGAACGGTTAGAGTAATTTTAATTGTACCTCATTATTATTATTATAATAATAATCAAATAAATATATAAACGTTTTTCAAAGGTGAAAATAAAAGAGGGAACACGCGAATTTTATGTATTTTTTTGTACAATATATAAAACATGAACTTCGAGAACTGTATATGATCTTAATAAATCGAATAATGTTATACATAAATGTTTTTATGTTAAAAATAATTAATAATAATGTAGTTACCAGATAGATCATTTGACATTGATATTTATTTTAATTTTTAAACAATACTTAATGATTTTATAATATTTTAATTACTTTTATTTAGTTATACAGAATCCAATGGCGCTAATACTAATAGTAAACTAAGTACTCCGATTATATCATAAAATATAAAATAATATCAAATAATAATATCGTGTCGGTGTACCCATATAGGGTACACCGACACGATATAAACACGTATAAATATTACGCCCTACGTATAAATATTAGTTAACTATATACACTATTTACTAACTATACTAAGTTTTGGACAAGGGTGGCCGACCCCAAATTTGGAAGAAAAGCGAAGGAAAAGTAGGAGAATATTTATAAGAAGGAGAGTATTTTTATTATCTGTAGTAATAATTAAAATTAATGAAGTCTAAAGGGAGGAAAAACTAGCAAAATATGCAGATAAATGGACAGCAAACTACATTTTAATTTTATATTTTACTCCTTGATTTACCAAAAAAAATTTCGATTAGTAGAGTTTCCAGTGTTTACTGCACTTATGGAACTATATAATGATCTGTCGCAGTAAATACGAGTAAATATATTTTTAAACGTATTCACGAACGAGTTTTTTTGAATATGCACAAATATGAATTGTTTTTCTTAATACATAACACATTGTTTACAGTTTTCAATAATTGCAATAACCTAACACTGTGTCAATTTTTGTTATGGCTTCATGAGCATATAAATAAAATGTATACGTACACATTTTACCATAGAGGTTATTTATCATCCGCCATCGCGTTGTTGCGGTATGTATAATTAATTAGTTTTGTCATCCGACGGGATTTCAGTTAAGCAAAATGACTTTAATTATATATTTTACAGCCGTGGCCGAGAATCGCACGCAGTTGTCAGTTGTAGGCGGATTGATGCTACGCGTGACAAGTGGGTTGCGACGCGTGCCGCTGAGTCAAGAATGGAAACCGAAATAAGAGCTCGCGTGTGTGTTTGTGCGTCCATGTGTGTGCGTCCGTGTGTGTATATTTGAGTAAAATCATCAAGATGATGAACGTAATAAGAACAAAGTTCGAGTAAAGTTTGAATGCGCTCATGAGAAGTTAACACGCATTGTGTTCAATAAATAGGAATGGATATACGAATATACAGTGCACGTTTGTACGCGATGAAGATAGAAGAGCGCGTAAAGACAATTTTTTAAATGTCTTTACCATATAAATAATATATGTATGTGTGTGTGTGTGTGTGTGTGTGTGTGTGTGTGTGTGTGTGTGTGT
>NW_020272767.1:0-5933 GCF_003268045.1 Sipha flava
TGTGTGTGTGTGTGTGTGTGTGTGTGTGTGTGTGTGTGTGTGTGTGTATGTGTTATTATTAACTAGAAATGAAACTGCTCAGTGGCGGTTTTGGGGGTGAGGCAAGTGAGGCGCCGCCTAACCTACAATTTTAAGTAAAAAATACTATTAAAGTATATATTTTGGCCCACCGATAGCATATAAATATTTCGATATTAATTTTTTAACGTTTTTATGATTTTATTTGAGAAAAAATCTTCTTTGCCAAGTTTAACAATATGAATTATCATTTATTATATTGTAAAATAATGGTAAATCATATCATTAGTGTTTATTACCAAAAATAGTGATAAACCGATAAGAAATGAATGAAAATATAAGTATTACGTAAACAAACGCTGGTGTTTCAACCGGCGGCAATGTTCCGATGACGTCAGAAGGCACCGTTCATCTCCGCCTCAGAGTATGTACTATTGTGTACATGAATAACACACACAAGCGTATGTACGCAAATGCACGCGACTATAAAATAACTAGAGTTGCGCATGCGTAATGATCATTGTGAGGCTCGACTTACATCGCCTATGAAATAAAAATAGACTCGGTATACAGGAATATATAGTCAGCCGGCATTTCAACGTAAAAACACATTATCAGTAAAGATGTTATTGTTACAATCGAGATTCGGGACAGTCCTAATTAAACCGTTGTCCGTTGTAATATCTATTGATAATAATTTTATATTTATCATTATTTATTCATTAGTCATTTCTGTCTTGACGTCTTGTACGAATATTCGCTTGTGTCTTACACTTTTTCCGTTTTCGGTGGTTTTGTCTTAACGTCTGCGTTAAAATATATGTGCGAGTGCTGCAGTTTATTGTAATAAACATTATTAAATTAATTACTGTTGGAGTTATGACGTATCCAGTGACAGACGTAGTAGTTTAATTTAGTTAATTAATAGTTTTAGAACTAGACATACTTAAAAGTCCTTTTCAGGACTAGACATACCTACTTTAAAAGTCCTTTTCAGGACTAGGCATACCTACTTGAAAAGTCTTTTTTCAGGACTAGGCATACCTACTCAAAAGGTCCTTTTCAGGACCACCAAATTTTAAAATGCTCTGTTTATTACCTATCTATCACTTACTATACGAAACAAGTATATTATTAACATTCATACAATTATAATTATTTTTGTTTTTAAATTACATTTATTGTGAATTCTAATTTTGTATGGAGGGAGGGGGGGTGATACATTATGTTGCCTCACCGAAAAAATACTACCAGAACCGCCACTGAAACTGCTGTTAGATATATAGAGAAGTGACGACTATTTTGTATAACTTATGAAAAGTTCAAACAATTACTTTTTTTTTTCTTTTTAGTGTATTATATATGTATTATATATTTCGCAGTGTATTATATATGCTTATGTTTAAAGAACCAAAACATGAGTTTAAGTATGTACAAAATATTAACACGTTGGCTACCTGAGTATGACCGGTGCTTCTCGACAAAAAAATGCATTTCATACCGAGCTAATTTTTTGAAAACTTCTATTGTGTACCAAATTTATAATTCTACAACTAAGCAAGATACATATATTTTGATTGGACCATTATGATCTAGATTACATAGGGATCATTATTATACTTATTTTGGGGTGAGAAGTTCTGGTAACACACGTGGTACAGAACGAATAAATTTCACAGTTTTTTCATGTGAGAGTTACCAGGGACTCTCAAAAATATTTTATGGTTATTCAACGAAATATCTATTTTTGAACGATGTATTTAGATTTTGTTTTCGTTTATTTTTAGCTAAGTCTTAGTTTTTCCATAGATATTGTCGATAACGACAACCACAGTTGTGTATATTTATAGCTAGAGTATGATATAATAATATAAATATATATATTTAATGTTGATTTCATATTATACAGTTTATAATTTATTATTTGTGTTAGGGTATAGTATTTTATAATAAACATAAACAAGGTATCGACGTCTCTGATCAAATGACCAGCTACTTTTCTCCTTTAAGAAAAACTATTCGATGGTACCATAAAGTAGCATTTCATGTGTTATAGGAACATCTGTAATAAATGCAATGATACTATGCAAACAAGTTACAAGAAAACAAATACAAATTTTGAATGAAAATGAGGCACAAAAAATATGTAAACAAGTGAATACCATGTGTGAGACCTGTGAAAATAACCCTACTATTGTATTGACTGTTTTCAAATATATCATAAATAGTTAAAGTTATAAATTTGTTTTTAAATTTGTCATATCATTTTTTTTTTTACCAACACAAGTATTTTATTTTAAAATTATTTAATTCTAAGTTTATTTTAAGTTATTAATAATTAAAAGATTGTTTTGATATTAATTAATATTTTGAATAAGTATACATGTTTAATAATAGTATAATGTTTATTAAAGACTACTGTCAGTATTCAGTAATACATTTTGATTGTTTTGTATTTTAATTTTTATTATATTGAATTTATAATATCTAATATGATTCTTGTGTGTTATTTTTAATAAAAGTCATATGGATTAAGAAAATGTATATACAGTAAAACCTCTCTATAACGGACCCTCTGTTAGACGGAATCCTCCTTATAACGGAAAATGTCAATAGTCCCGGTTCAAATAATATATAAAATTGAACTCTTTAAGACGGAACCTCTACAAAACGGAAACGGAAAATGTTCGTAATCCAATTAGTAAAAATACCCTCTGTTAAACGGAAAATAGAATTATTTAAAGATAAATTATATACACTTACATAAGTATAAACTATATGTATGTATATAATATATATGTTTGGTAACTAATAATCTAAACTTTATCTGTCATTATCTGAAATATCATTCGACGGTATCGTTTCACGATTGTCATACTATTGTTTATTATTAAAGATTAGATATGTACGTATGTACATGCCTTTAATGTATGAACTGCCCAGTCGTCTTTTTTTCTGTTGAATTGTTCATATCGTTTAGTAAACGTGCAGTGCCCACCGTCTGTTTTATCGTTGTGATTTGGTTTGTTTTCGTACTGTTTTTAGTTTTTACTCGCTAATATGCCACGTACAGCTCTGACTTTGTCAGATAAAGTTAAACTAATCAAGTTGAAGGAGACACAAAAACTAAGTACGAGGAACTTATTACTAGATTTAAAAACTCAAGTTTACGACGCGATAAAAAATAAAGAAAAGATTATGGATGAATGGGTAAATAGCAAAAACTCGGGAAAGAGTAAAAGAGTGAAAACTCCTTCATTTGAACAAATTGATCAAAAGTTGTATGAGTGGTTTGTCAGCGTTCGGTCAAAAAATTTGCCAATTTCCGGTCCAATTATACAAACAAAAGCTATGAAATTGGCTGAAAAAATGAATGTCAAAGATTTCAAGGCTTCGAACGGTTGGCTAGAAAAATTTAAAAAAAGGCATGACATTGTTTGGAAACAAGTTAGTGGTGAGGCTAATGACGTTAATCAAGAAACTGTGGTGGAGTGGAAGCAAAAAATATCAAGACTCATTGCTGGGTATGAAGCAAAAGACGTGTACAATGCTGACGAAACGGGTCTTTTTTTCAGAGGTATTCCTACTAAGTCACTAGTACAGAAAAGTGAGTCTTGTTCTGGAGGGAAAAAAGCAAAGGATCGCTTAACAGTGTTCGTGTGTGGTAGTATGGCTGGAGAAATTAGGAAGCCATTGGTAATTGGCAAGTCTAAAAAACCACGGTGTTTTAAGAACATGGACATTTCTTCGTTACCTGTCATATGGAAATTTAATAAAAAAGCCTGGATGACAACAGAGATAATGGAGAAGTGGTTGCGTTATTTTAACGCAGATATGCGATCTCAGAATAGAAATGTCCTAATATTCTTAGATAATGCTGCATGTCACCCAAAGATCGAACTATCTAATACGAAAATACTTATGTTGCCCCCAAATACCACATCGATCACCCAACCAATGGATCAAGGAGTGATTTACACGTTCAAGTCTTACTATCGTAAGTTTTTGCTACAATCGTTATTATGCAAGATGGATAATTGTTCTTCAGCTCATCAGCTCGCTAAATCAATAAGTGTTTTGGATGCAGTCAATTGGATAGCGTTGGCTTGCGATAATGTAAAAGCTGAATGTGTACAAAATTGTTTTCATAAAGCCGGGTTTCTTTCAAATGAAGGAACCAATACCAATGGTATAAATTTACCAGAAAATGCTTTGAACGATATTAATGAGGAATGCGTTATAGCCAATGTTGATGTAGAAGATTTTATTACATTTGACAGTAAATTAGAGACGCACCAAACTTACGATTCGGCGATTTTTTTAGAAGAAGAAGAAGAAAAAGAAGTAGAAAACGATGATAATGATGATAGTGAGACCAACGATGAGCCAAAAATAAAAGATTTTAAAACTGCAATCTCATACTTAGAAGAATTACAAAGGTTTTCAGCCACCATTTCAAATACAAATCTATTAGAACTTACAACAAAAGCCCGAGAATATGCTGAACGTGCTGCTCTTAAACACAAAAAGCAATCAAATATTAAAAACTATTTTTCTTAATTATAAAAAAGGTACAAACATTACTTTCATTTTTTTTTAGTATTATACAAATTTAAATATTAAGTCATATATGTATAATAATCTTATTGTATAAATTTACGTTTTACGAGGTATTTACCTAAAATATAATTTTTTTAATACATACGTACACATACATAAATTCTTGAAACATTTTTTTTTACCTCTCTAAGACGGAAAACTCTTTATAACGGAAAAATTGTTGGTCCCAAGCGATTCCGTTATAGAGAGGTTTTACTGTATTTGATTAATTGAGAGTCACCGGCACTTCCCACTGTACTCCAAGGTAAATAATATAATAAAGATTATTTTCCTTTATAGTTTTATCCTATAGAGTGCGCCTACAGTGTATACTGAATGTCCTAAACCAAGATGAGCTGAGTGTCACCGGTCACTCTCAAGGTATAATTAGAAAAACAAAGTGAGAGTTATCGGTACTACTCATGGTAATTAACGCAAGTTAGTTGAAAAATAGATTGGTAGCCAACGTGTTAAAGATTGCTTATGGGATTTTGAATGGCGATAACAATGACGACGAGTGAAATTATTGAACAACTGACTAGTACGTTATTATTGGTACATCATAATGATCGTATCAAGAGTATGTATATACAGTCTCATCATGTCTGTTTCCATTAATAATTATTTTCCTAAATAATATAATTTTAAAATCCGATTTTTCAAATATAGTTGTATGATGCTTATTGGTTACCCCGAATAACATATTCTACAGGTCAATTTATTGAAATTTTCATGATTAATGAATAATAATATACGATTTGATATTTTACCGCCATGTAGGTTATCTATTATCACTTATCTTACAGCGACTTAACCGATATTTCAATATTAGATAACTACATAATATGATGTATGTTTATAAAAATCAATAAATTGAATACATGTATGGGTACACTCAGCACTGCACAATACATTAAAGTTTCACAAAAATCATATTATTTCAGTGATTTTTTTATTCTTAAACTAGAGAATCCACTTAGATATTTTTTAAAATAATTCGTTTCAGTTTGTTTGATTTATCGCACGTATACTGTGTGTGTACTATGAGTGCGTAAATCCTGAAATTAAATTGCAAATCATGCATTTATTAGGATATTATGTAACCGAGTATCTTGTGGCATGAACATTGTTTGGTCGTCTTATTGTTTACACGGTAAACTCTAAGAGCTTGAAATATTTAATTAAATCAAAACTTAGGGATGAGATGCCGAAGGTTTCACAAATCTTGTTGAAACTAATTCAGTCATAAGTTACGCTTTATAAGAAATTACTAGAAAAATATAGTAGTATATATGACATTTACAATTTAGGGCCGA
>NW_020272768.1:0-6074 GCF_003268045.1 Sipha flava
ATTTTTCAACTTGGCTGGAAAAAACATTTTTGTCAGACAATTCCATGGACATTTTACAAGAAAATTAATAAAACATTTATTCATTGGCTTTGAAGCAGTTACAGTGAAGAAACTAAGAGGTAAATTAAAAAAAAAAACTGGTAAAATATTAATTCTAAGTGTAAATCCCTTATTAATAATTAATTTAATATTCAGTTAATATTTTTAACTTAATTTAATTGTAAATTTTTTTATAAATTAATTCAATGTGTCAATTTTTTTTCTGCAAATTCGCAGATGATGGTGTACAGCGACTAACGGTGCGATAGCACGGAAATTATTGTCGTGAACCCAGTTTAAATATTGTCTATAATGTATAATAATACATATATACATATAATATATATGTACGTGGATTATTCTCTCCGGCCAACAATCCAAACCATTACATGTTACGATTGAACCTGTAGGACATCAGTTTTACTGAAACGGTGACCGTCGTCGAAATTATTAAAATAGTTTTTCCATTGAAATAATATTATTTAAAATAATTAGTTTTAGGTTTTTAGGTGCTCGTATATTATGTGGCCTTATATTTATAATAAATATAGAAAACGCTATATCGTATTTTCAATAAAAATAAAAATATTTTTATACATTTTTAAATAATTATTATTTACAAGTAACTGTTTTTTTTTTTTTTTTTTTGAGGGGAGACGTAGTTTCAAAGTCTCTGACAAGCTACCACTGGTTATCGTATTGCCGCGTGCACGTGCCAAGACTTCGTTACCCGAACACGCGTTTTTGTTATGATTGAGCGCGATGTTACTCGATGAAAACTTCCTCTCCTGCCAATGTGTGTAGTGATAATTTCCGCTGTACAAGTACCGTCGATAAGCAATGGGTATTATAATAATACATGTACATTGTATATTGTACAACGATGCCGATAACTATACGATGCAATCCTCCGATATACGGAAGACGCTACCTACCCGTGCGTGTGCGCGTATACCGTAACGTGCACCTGCAAGCGGATAAACCGTATGTAAATATAAATCTGCGTGTTCAAAAAGATTACGGGGAACGTCTTCTCATCTCTCGAGTCCCGGAGCCGAATTATTTCGATCGCGTTTCTCGTGGTACGTGAAATACACCGGCGAGTGTAACGGTATACGTAATAATTCCTAATTAGCCTTTACGACTTTTCTTGTTGACACACGAGTGGTTCAGTACGACTTTTTTCTTTTTTTTTCTCGAACGAATCCGATGTTCGGTTGAACGGTGTTTTCCTTTTGCACTCGGTTGATCGGATCTTTTTCACAGATCCAAAAGATGAGTTATAAGCGCATCCGAACTAAGATTGTTCATGTGTGCACACCTGAACTGTGATGTTCTTAATTTTTTTGCGTTTGTTTTCCCATGTTCTCACGTTTTTCATCTTTTAAGGGTGACTTTACGTACTTCGGGACTAGTAAAAATTATAATAAATTCGTCGAAAACATATAGCTACGAAGATTCACGATCTACGAAAGTACCCCTAGTCCAAACAGCAGTTGTTATAATCTATAATTTCGCACCCCGCACCCCGCGAGTGTTGTTTTTCCATAACATTCTAACAACTGTCATCGCCGTCACACCGGACGCGTTGCCATCGGGTCGCGTTTTAACATTTGCACATCTCACTCACGCCAAGGACAGTGCGAGGGGGTGGGCAATAGGGGCAGTTGCCTAGGGCCCCGAGCCTTAAATTATAATTTAGGCCCCACGGTTCTGATTTAACTGAACTTAAAATATTTTATTAATATAAATTATAAGACCTAACATTTATTTTGCCCAGGGCCTCACAAACTCTTGCACTGTCACTGTCTCACGGAGTTCAAGAAGACGCCATACCCGCATGTATTGTCTCCGTCTGATATACGTACGATATAGTAAGTTCAGCAGTTCAAATTTAGTAAAGTTAGTTTTAATATCAGACCTATAATTGAACCTTAAGGGAAGAACATTATCTATGTTTTGTTGATTGGTTTTTTTTTTCCGATAATTTAATTTTTTAGCGAGTTCTGATGTTTTTTTTTAATTGTTTTATTTTACGTTATCGTAACACGTTTTAAAATTAAAATATCAAAAAAAAAAACTGACCACTAAAACACAATGTTCTTTCCTTAAAGTTTGATTATAGGCCGGTTTACTCTAATATTAAAGCTAACATCACTACATTTGAATCGCTGAACGTAAATTTGCTACCCATGTTGTTCGTATGTCGGACGGAGACAACACATTCGGGTGTAGACTTACATCAATTGTGTCAAAAATCGCAGGTAAAGAAAGAAAAATTATGGGATGGAAAAAAAAGTATACATCTATTGCGCCGATCGATATTCGAGTTACTACATTTTGCGATTACCTCATTGATACATATATTGATGAAAATGCAACTTTTTCCCTGTATCTTCGGTCATCGTTTACATATCAGGCAAAAGAACAAATACCTGAGAGAGGAATTTTACTCAGCGTTTAGAAAATAATTTTATTCACTCCATCCAAATATTTTTGTTTTTTTATGAAGTTTTAAAAATAATATAACGCAATAATCATAATATATGTTGTTCTCTTAGTAATTACAAATAGACCAAACTCTAAATTTATGACAAAAACATAAATAATAAAATAGACATAACCAATTTCATTATTAGACCTAAGAACTTTTCAAAATTTTTTCGGATTAGTGTAAATATATATGTATATAATATACTTTTAGTGTAAATACCAAGCATGTAGAATGATAAGTTTGATTCTAATTTTTTGTTTTTAGTCATTATGATTTTTACTTGTACAGTATAGTTGTTATACCGGCGCAATAGACGTATGCTATACAAGTAGTGTCCCAAATTCGGCGCAATAGATGAATACCGGTGGTGTGACGTCCTCTTAATACCAGCGCGTGCACGGCTTTCGGGTACGGTCGCGTACACGCGCTTGGCGGCAATTGCATTTAACACCATACCGTCCACCCTTACGGTGTCGCTTATTGTTATGAACCACGTCCGTGTTACGTGCACGGAATTCGCAGCCCTTTCGCAATAACAGTGTCCACGCACCTACACGGTTACAGGCCTCATTGATTAAATGTACTGTACTTTTTTTTTTTTTTAAAAATTGTATTATTTTTTCTCAGGTATTAGGACCGTATGGATACGAAAGGCCGAAAATTGACCCGTGCAGTGTTCCAACAATATATTTACATACACGTGCGTCAATGGTTTACGTCGGCGACACGTAACTCCGCGAGATGATAACAATACGTTCGTATGTCGAGTAGGCAATTACAGTCAAATCGGACACTCTAACGCCTAGGCGAATAGTTTGAGAATTCGGTTTTTATGCGATTTTACTATCCGTTTAGTTAAATGCATATTGCAAGTCAGGAGAACAATAAGAACGAAATGTATTTATAAAATTTTAAAAATTTAACTATGTTTTACTGTGTAATGTTATGTTAATTATGTAATGTTTTAACCATGCATCACTATGTAATAATAAAAAACAAATAAACTTTGTTTTTTTTTTTTAAACTTTCAGTAAAAATACATGTATATACAAGGTATATTATACATATAGTGTTCACAATCAAATAACTTGCAGTTGTAGATAATGATACATTTTAATATTACAATATTTGATAGGGAAAAATCAAATATTAATAATTACTACAATAATTGGTATTATAAAGGTGAAATACTAAAACAAACATTAAAGTTAACTATAATGAATTTCACGAAACGACAAACAATTAGTGCGAAAAAAAGTGGCAAAAGGTAATGTATCCAAATATTGGTGATACTCAGTGCTCGAATTGAGGGGGGTGGGCAGGGGGACGGAGCTCCTCTACTATTCTTTTTTTTTGCGTATTCCAACTATATTATTTCACTGGAACGGGGGGGATGCCACGTTCATCCTAATGTCCTAAATAATTTTTATGTGAATTTCATTATTTCATTTTAATTTACGTCAGTTGGAAAATGAATTTTACGATTTATTATATCAAAACTATTTTTATAATTAAAGATTATATGGTGGTTATGATAAGGGACAACGTCGTCATTTTTGGAAACATATAAATAGTAATGTCTGTGAATATTATGTATTATACTTTATACATTGTACGGTTTGTTATTAATATTGGCGATCGACGATATCGTCATTTCGGAAAAAAATAAATGCCCTCACCACGACCTTAGACTAATCTTCTAAGACCGTGGCCCGCACTAAAGAGTAAAAATAGATAAAAAAAAATACCAAATATGTGATTATAACATTCGATTTATAAGACTACCTGATCACCTATAATTATCTATGTTAATTATTATTTTATTTTTATTTTCTATTGTAACATATAGGATGTTGGTATTGCTATCAAAATATATTATATTTGGAATTTAAATATTTGTTTAGCTAAAAAGTGGTATTCAAAATATATTTAAGGTTGGTGGAGGGTCTGTGTCAAATAATTGCGCACGTGGAACGCAGTTTTCAAATTGTTGGATAGAGCACCTCTACTTAATTTTTCCCAATTCAAGCACTGGTGATACTGAATTGAGTCCATGTTACTTTTATGTGTTTGAATTGAGTGCTGGGTATTCTCATAGTATATTTGAATTGAGTCTGGGTATTAATTTAATGTTTTTGAATTAAGTCCGTTTATAAGATATCATAACTATCTTATAAAGACGGAAAAAAACTTGAACAACACACATCATATTATATAAAATACAAAAACGATAATCTCTATTCATTTTTTTCATTTAGGAAATCCAAATATTTTTATTCTTGTTGAAACTCTTCTGGGTATACAGTCATACTTATATAAAATTACAAAGTAAAGCAATAAAACCGTGTAAAATACATTGAAAAATGAACAATTTACTAGAAAATATAAAAAATACACATATTTGCAGATTTCAGTTTTTAAAATAATTTAAAATAGGCCGATTCCCTTTTCGACCATAACAAAAATTTATATAATAAATTTAAAATAATGATGTACAATTGTTGTCAATAATTATTGAAATATTAATACAAAAGAAAACGATATTTTGTATCTAGTTTTGATTTCTTATCGTAATGAAAATTGTTTGTACTTTTTTTTTCGAAAAATCGGAACTTTAATTTTAGAAATGTTAGGACTTCGCTCGTTACACCGGCCGACTCCACTCACAAACTCGAGTACCACTGCGTGGCACTTTTCGGAGGGATGGAGCTCCAATTAACTATAAATTATAATACTGTATATTTAATAATTGCTGTTTAAGACGTTTAAGTACCTAAACACTATCATAAATGCTAAAATATATTAAACATTTTTGATAGGGGGTGAACTCTCGACCCCTTAAAGTACACCCTTGGGCAAGATGCGTTGTAAGTTTTAAATCAGGCGACCAGAAATTTTCAAATGTTGTTCGGCGCAACAGCTGCGTTTAACTACACGCACTGAATTCCGGGCAATATGCATACGCTTTGTTATCCGTTTAATTATACATTTGCGTTGTCTAACACCGAAGCCGCGGCTTGTACGCCCGAAGTGTTTCGGCCATACCGAAACTGTATCCGAATAATAACAATAATAATACGTCCGGATACCGCTATTGTTTCGTTGCACATGTAACGAACACGACATTTCAACGTACAATGTATACAAGTCTCATAGGTATATCAATGGACATTACAATTGTACGCGGTCGATTATTGTATACAAATATATTTATATACAGGGCTGGCTGAAGGTATAGGTGAGCTAGGCATCTGCCTAGAGTGGCACTTTAGTAGGGGTGACATTTTCAAAATTAACTCATACATTTTTTTTAGTTCTATCGATATTTTATAAAAAAAAATATTTAAATTAATTCATTCGTGAAAACCACTTACCTATAATACCTTATAATCAATATTTTAATAGTGATAATTTAGAATTCCACTAAGGATATCCATCCTAATTACCTAAAAAATAATAGGTTTTTCAAATTTTTTTTTTTATTTTTAAAATTAAAAAAAATTATTTCATAATGACGTGTTTATTAAAAACGAAAAGCATT
>NW_020272769.1:0-7420 GCF_003268045.1 Sipha flava
ACTATATAGAATAAACATCAACTATTAACGATTAGATTAGATTTTATCAATAAAGAAAAAAGAATTGAATAGTATTGAAAATTGTATGAAACATTTTATGGAACAAAAATAAAAGACAAAAATTAACCACCTTTGTGCGGGCCATAAAAAATTGCTTCGCAGGCCACATGCGGCCCGCGGACCGCGGGTTGCCGACTCCTGATCAAGACTATCCAGTATCTACTCCTACATATACTGCTGATTTGTAATATCTATCAGAAATTCGAAAAGTATTATCCTTTGTAGAAAATTCTGAAGAAATGTTGGGTTGTCTAAACAAAACAGAAAACTTTCTTGCTGAAATGTCAGCATCGTAAAAAGTAGTATATCCATTTTTCAATAAATAATAATAAAATATTTAATAATCATTTTTTTTAAATCAAATTCAGTAGCAAAAATTATATGTATGTATGTATTTATAATTAATTTATGTGTGTATAGCTAAATGTATATGTTAAATTATGTTAAATAATAAAAAAAATGAACTCCATATTTCAATCACTTAATTTTTTTTTATTCCCGCATAAGACGCTTTTCCACTTAAAAGGCTCAAGAGAGCTGGTCGCATAAAGAGCATCTTAAGCGAGTTTTACTGTATATTATATATTTAGGTATACATATCCCTATTATTACAAATCTTAAGTTTTTTTTGTGATAACTTTGATTTGTAGGATATGTATAATTGATGTAGGGGGTAACTTAACTTCAACGATCTGCAATTAATCTGAAAATCACGTTACTACTTTTCTCTTGTAAAACTTTTGTTTCGCTTTTCATTAGTGTTTATTTTTGCGAGAGAGTCACATACAAAGAGAACGCTAATGAGTGAACAAATTATTAATACAACGTGATATCTTAAATTTTGTTAGTTTCACAGGTGCTACTGATTCTGTAAGGTGTTAAATTTAAGTAACTCGAGTAACCCAACTTTAATAAAACGAATCAAATAGCCCAGAAATTAACGAAGGAAATATTAAAGGTACTTTCAGAAAAAAATAAAGACAAGCTTAAAACCATAGTAACATATGATTCTGAGTGAAACTAAGAATATGTTTGTAAAACATTGATTTTAGTTTTTTATAACTGATGAATTTTGTTGAAACATATATAATTATTCAATACGTCAGAAAATCTGAAATTAAAACTAGATATTATCATAGAAGAATTACAAATTAGAAAAATCTTTTTTTTTTTTAATTATATAATCAGAATTGAAAGGAAAAAATACAAATAATATAGAACAAACTTTTGATTGTTATATATTTAATTAAAACTTTTTAAAAATTCAAAAAAATATCTACACTTTATACAGCGAGAGATCGTGCCGTGGTACGATTACATTTTATTCATTCTTGGGAAGTATTGTTAATATTGTTCGAATCATCCGTGTGTCTGTACATATCAGTATATATCAGTCTCAATGAGAGAGAATGTATAATTCATGTTGAGTAAAAAAGGCTACAACTGCTAGTTTTAAATGATTTTAAATTTTTTAAACATCATATATCTAAAAAAAAAAATAAAAATGCGTGACGTTGTGTTATATTGTTTTACCTAGTTTTTACCGTGTAGGAACTTACATATATATCTTTTTTCTATTGCGTAGGAACTAATGTACGTATTTTTATACCTACTACTCTTGTGTAGGAAATTACATTCGCCCTACAAATCGGCTGTCTTTTGAATGGTTGGGTAGCTAAGAAGGAGAAATTTGGAGATGGCTCGATCCTCATTCTACATACCGTTCTCTCGTTGAAGACCTATACAGATACGCAGAATACAGAAGATCTATACGCTATAGACCTATACAGCATAAGTATTTTACAAATTAGACATAAAATACATGTGGTTTCAATAATATTTTAATATTCAGAATTACGGTATAGACTAAACATTATAAATTTCTCAAAAAAATACATTTTCAATATTTAACATGTATAGAACATAACAAATCCTGAATAACAATCTACATCGAAACATAATAATATATTATTGTTTTCAAATGTAAATAATGTACCTTATTAGTATCTCACCATTGACCTAAAAAACAGCCACTTCTATATCTTACACTTTACTGGTTTCACGTGTAATAGTTTTTACTGCATAACATTTCTTTTAACATTTTGAATAAATAAATAAATTTAATAAGGTGTGAAAATGTATCACGAAGACATTTATTGTATTACACTAAATATAATATTATCTATAACTAGAATTTTATAATAATAATTCTTTAGTAATATATTCGAATATTTGAGGTGATTTAGGTTCTTATTTTGATATGTATGAGTATAGAAAATTATATTAATGTCTCAATACCGAATAAAAAAACATTTTAAATAAATATATATATATATATATTGTAATGCATACTCTATGCGTGCATCACTCTTTTATTGAGTTGGGCGCCAATTTATAATGGTACTGATGATGTACCGATTAATACAAGGATTATGATAGTCTTCACAATTGCACGACTCACTCGGGTTCGGTTGTGATGGCACTGATGAATAAGATATCACTTATTGACAGACGGCACGGCGCACTTGGGTTCGGTGGCAGCGGCACTGACGGAACTGTGTACACAGAGTATCACCTAGGCGGCACGACGCAATCGTATGTAGGGGCGGCGGCACTGACGATACAAACGAGCGAAGTTGCTCAGTGCTCTAACCTGATGGCCGAGAGACATCAAGACAACAGTAACGAAACGATGACGCGAAATATTCTACAATGGAACGGTTAGCGCACCGGAGGACTTCACTACCATACTCCTAGCTGAGCGAGTGACAGTCCTTAAACCTAGAGCCGAAAAGCCTGTGAACCACTAACTTTGTAATAGGTAACTGAATGCTCCGGAACTGATGATTTGCCGGTGTGTCCGATGGATATATATAACCCATCAACGTATATTGACGGTATTAGTGGATCCCGGTTTGTGGTGTATTTGACACTTAATGTCCTTGATGACTGGTATCCATAGAACTCGTTGCTGCGTTTGACCGTGTATTGGTGGTGTTACAATGGTGAATTATCACCTTTATGGCGATAATTAGTTATTAATTGACTTAATATTAATTATTTATAACGTTTGTTAAATATGTGTACTGAGCATATGTTCTCTGTTGGCAATATCTTGTGAGTGGTGTGACTCCGTGGCGGCGTAATTGTAGTAACGAACGCCATCTATGACCCCATAAATGGTGTTCGTTACAATATACAATGGTAATTCCTCAAGTAAGTTACTATGATTATTACATCTAGATTACGATAAATTTAGGGTTTTTATTTATATGTTTTCCTTAATTAATCGTGAGCTACTCTTAGTTATAAATATTTAATATTTTCAGCAAGAGTATGTGCGAACTGATTTTAAAAAATTCGTAAATTTAAATAAAAAGAGAAAGGCGTTACATAAAAAGGATCATTTTGAATGTCTTGGGGATAATCATGTCAGAGTCTACGTCCGTTTGGCCCATCATTAATTCTGTACTGTTTGGGCTACTTAATTTACAAAGCTGACCGAAGAATTTTACCAATAGGTCGCTTATGTATGGTTTGAGCATAAGTATTTTGAAGTCTGTGTATTAGTAAATACGATGAGTTATGATAAAATATCTTAAATTAGCAGATTTTAATTTTATAATATGCTATTTGTATTAAAAAGACAATATAATAATATGCTGTCTGAAACACGGAAACGGAACAAATTACATTTTGTAATAGATAAACGTTTTTCGAATATCTAATTGTTCTGTTTAATGTTTAAATATATCCCAATCAATAAGGATGTCATTTTACTGGAAGTAATAATTGATAAATCCTATACTCTGTTCAAAATAAGAAACGTAGACGACGGCCGACTTCTGCGCATGGGCGTGGCCTCACTACGCTTATCGAGCTTTGACACCGTCGCCAGCGAGAGCGTCGCCTCATTCTATTGTTGACCAGTGACGCGAACAATTAACTTAAAATGCATTGTTTCCTATATTTTCGCGGGACCGGCACGGCGTGGCGCTGCGTTGCACGTTGGGCCGTATTTACCATACGTCAGCTTAGCATACAACAGTCGGAACACAACGAGACCGAATTCCACAACGAACGTTAATACGTCAACAACGGTCGTATGTCAGCGGCCGTCGTCGGTAAAATAGACGCACGGTGGGAGAAAAATCTGTCCGCCGCCGACGAAAACTGGTCGCCGCCGTCTACGTTTCTTATTTTGAACAGAGTATACAATATTTCAATCCATATTATGTATATTATGTAACGATACATATATTGTTATCATAGAAGTTACAATATTTTCAATGTACCTAACCTGAATGATTTTTACGATTATTTTTTGGTGAATTTCAACTACTTTATATTACGATTGTACCTACTACATACATTACATTTATTTTGACGATATGAATGCAGTGACGTATTTAGACCTGAACTTTGGGGGGGGGAGGTTAATTTTTAAATTAACATATTGGATGGCGTGACACCTGAACATAAAAAAACGTATCGTACATTTTAATAAATTACTAATTTTTATTTGTGATATTTTTTTTTATTGACATGTCATAATAAAATATGTATTGAAGTCTACAATAACTTAACTTACTACTAAGCCATACATAAAAAAAAAAAAAAAATTAAATAATATAATAATCATTTATTTATTTTACATAGATATTATTTTTTAAAACATTAATTTTCTATTTTTTTCCGAAAAAATATTGACCACCTCACTACTTTTTATTGGCATTTCTCTATGGATACTTAGATAAGCCAATCCATTTAGGTTTTTTTTATTATCTACTTATCCATTGTTAATATACTTAATTTTTTTTAACATAAATACACAATTGTTCGTATGTAATTAAATAACTAAAATTATTATAATAATTTATTAACTACCTAATTAAGTTTAAAATAATATGCATTTATGATAAACGAAATTTGAACAACGTACTTGTAGTTTCGTTCGTCACTAAATAACAATAAATTGACCAAATATTATCGTTATCGTCACGGTCGCGGCGGTTACCGATGACGATTATCTGATAAAAATAATAATAATTGTGTAATAATCGCTAAAAATGGTTCAGTGGTAGATGTAAGGTATCTGGTGTAGTAAACATGTAGTGCCATGTTAATATATGAAATAGACGATAACGATTGTCGATTACAGATTAAAGTGGCTAACACACTAGGTGATTAATTGCACAAAATAAAATACGTTTTAAGATGACGATAGACTGTAATATCTTCGTGGAATTACTCGTATTGCCGTACAAAGCATTGATTATAGAATATAAAAACTGTTGAAAAACTGAGTAATTTCGGTAAAATCTGTAAAATTCCGCCGTAAACGGATTTAATCATATTTAATTATCAATTTAATCATATCATTTAAAATAGTAAATCATTAGGTACGAGTGTTAGGAATTAAATATCAATAAAATGTATAAATAACTCTGACCGCAATGGCGCAATGCAATACTGAGTTATGAGTACCCGTGGCCCGCCCCGCCCAGTGCGGCAGCGCTTGACGCTCGTGCTGTATTTATCTTTACAGATTGTAAAATAATTATTTTTTCTATTATACAACGCTTTCTATCGGCAGCTAGAACAAACATAATTTTAGTAGCCTAATATCTCTATACCATGGACTATCTATCTATTCTACAATCAATGGTACAAAGGTATTTTAAAATGTATGCTGTTTATTTTATTATGATGGAGAATTTGTAATATCTAAGTACAATATATGATATTACAGGTACCAGATATTTTAGTTTTCTCATAAAAAGTTAATTCATCCTAAAAATTTCGAGGGGGGGGGTTATTCCCCCTGTTAGTACACTATTGTATGAATGTATAAATATATTATAATGATTAACCTTATAGCAAGGATAACATTTCATAAGCAAAGATTATATATTTTTTGGTCTTGTATAATATTTATAAATATGATTATACTTAAAAATTTAATGAAATATTAAATTTAAATATTTTAAAAAACCATATATTTTGTTCAATTAACTGTGATTTTTCATAATAATTAAAAAAAAAATAATATAAATAATCATTAAAACCGATAATTTTGTTTAGATTTTGTATTAAAAAACATACATATATGAATATTAAGATCCAAAAAATATAATTTGTGTTGCAACTAAAATCATTAAAAGTTAAAAATATTTCTAATATTTTTCATAATTATATCGTTTAATAAAAGAAATACTATAATTTATTTTATACTTAAAACTATTTAATTTTATCCGATTATATATTCTCCTAATTACTGACAGTCAACGTTAACGTTTTGTAACTTTTAATTTTTTCGGTTATTTTTCCAAATGTCAAAAGTAAAACCATTTATTTTGTATTATAGAAAATTAAATTGTTTTATCAATACCTTACAATCGTGTTTGACTCTGAGTGACATTTGGTGTCAATTCAAGTTGTTGTGATTATTTTTATTTTAAAACTTTTTGCCTTTTCATCTAAGTATAAAACTGGGATATTCGGTGTTTGGTTGTAAATTTTCATTGAGTTCAAAGAAAACTTTTAATTAACATTATTAGCATTTAATATACTCGTAATTTATTATAAATTGTTTGAAATTAAAATGATTAATCGTATAGTTTATCCAAAACACTATTAACGTTATAGTAGTATTTGAAAATCGTAGTGAAATGAAGGAGAAGTAATAATTCAAGATAGTATCGAGGAATATTTCGTCTCTAGGATTGCAGATATTGGTACACAGCCAAATATGATGTGTCTTACATCAAGTTCTCTTTTTGCAGATAAATATATCTTTATTGTCTGGAAAATAAATCAGACTTAAGATAAGTGATTTAAGAACAAAATCACAGTAAATCGATTAAATTGTAAGTTTGGTAAATGGGATAAATAATTAAATATTTGATATAAGTAACAATGTGTGTGTATATATATATAAATGAAAATACATTTGTTTTTATGTTTATTAATATTTATTTGTAAGGTAGTTACTATAATGCATGATAGGATAAAGACAGATTCTTTCAGTGAAGATTTTATAATTTTTAGAGTCCATTTATAAGAAAGGAAATTGGTGTAAGAGACATAATAAAGAGATGTACGATATGTTGGAGTCTAGAATCAATAACAAATTTTGTAAAGGGTCAAAATATTCAATGATTATGCCATGTAATAAGAACAGGAGATTATGAAACAATCAGGGCAACAGTGCAATAGAAACAATGCAATAAATTAAAAATATCTAGAGCAGTGGTCGGCAACCTTTTGAACCACGCGGGCCATATTTTTTTTTTCAAATGTTTATTAAGGGCCACATTAAAAACATTTTTGTACATATGATATATACTAATAATTGTAT
>NW_020272770.1:0-43015 GCF_003268045.1 Sipha flava
AGTTATCTTCTTTGGGAAATCCATCGGTACTTAAAATTGATGAGGTTACAAATTCCAAAAATTTGGTTACAAATAGTTACATAATGGGCTTTATAAGTTACAATTTGTTTTGGACGATTTCGTTGAATTGGGGGGGCCAGTCCCCCATAGGGAAATCGGTGACTACACGAAATTGAAGAGGTTACAAATTTCAAAAAGTTGGTTACAAATAGTTACATATTGGGCTTTATAAGTTACAATTTGTTTTGGACGATTTCGTTGAATTGGGGGGGGCTGCGTAAAGTTAGCCCCTCATTGAAAAAGTACCCGTAGCTTGAAAAATATGAGGTTACAAATTCTAAAAACTTGGTTACAAATAGTTACAAATTAAGAAAATAAGGTTACAATTATTTTGGAAAGTTTTTTTTATAGTGGGGGGGCTAACTTCACACACGTCAATATATTATAATAATTTAACAGGATATTAATTCAGTTGTGTTCTTAAAATTTGGAAAATAATTTTAATAATTTTTTGAGTTGCTAGATATTTTTCCTGTAATACTAATAAAATTTAAATTTTTTAAAAAATCATTCAAAAAAATAAACAAAACATCACGGTGAAATATGATGATTATTTTTTTAAATTTAAAATCACTCATACAACATTAAAGCATATTAAAATAAAATTATAAAAGACATAGAAAAATAAATTATGATAAAAAAGTTTTTTAAATAAATAAGGGCAAAAATAAGCATTTGTATACAGTTAAAAGGTTAGACTAAACTGTAAATAACGATTATTTTTTAAAATAATTCAAGCTCAATTTAATCTAAAATCATTTAATATGAAAAATGTTTTATGGCGAAATTGTTAAATTTATAGTGTAATTTATAAATAAAAAAAAAAAAAATTAAAACAGCCATACAATTAATATAAAATTATTAAGAACTAGTTATATATTATAACATACAAATAACTTTGAACAATTATTTTACTAATATTACATAACTTAAATTAAACATGATTAAATAAAATAAGTATGTTTAAATTATGCCTAAGAGACGACTTTAAACCTTGTTTTTGTTGTTTCAATTTTTACACTGTGCATGCACTCATGAAGTACAATAATATGAAGATTTTCCAATTTTCATTCCATGTAATTCTAAAGTGCATATAACACAATAACTGGATGTGTAGAATTTAAATTTTTTACTCGATTCAAAAATTGTTTTTGAACTTTTAATACTATACCTTTTTTAAATCTGTTGTTTTTACATTTGAAGAATATGCTTGCTAATCTTTTTTATTGAGTAGTATTATATCAAAAAAAAAAAAAAAAAAAAATTGAAACAAATTTTAGTTAGCCTTGTTTTTTAAATTTGTAAATAAAAAATTTTGAACGTTTGAACACTTTCTTAATATTTTTTGCATTGTTGTACCGAATATCCATCCCCCATAATTTTGGAGTTTCTTGACTTTGATTTTTAATAAATTTTCGCTTTTGAGAAAGAGGAATGCATAACATTTCCATATTTTTTTACGGTTAGTGAATCTAATTTTCTCATAGAACTTTCGATAACAGCTTTCTCCGAGTGAAAATATTAGAACTGAACTTATGAAATACACTCTACAACAGCCTCTACTTTTTAGTGAACCTCGACACAAAGTGTGTAATCCGAAACTGGAAGTGTGTACTACGGATTCGAGAAGTATGTACCTACTAAATACTTATAAATAAGATTAATATGAAGGTGTTTTTCAGGAAGCCAGTTTAAGTAAAACAGCTGATGAGGACTTAAATATATCTATTACATTTTAAATTATATATCCCACATTAAAATAAAAAAATTATAAATAGTTTTCAGATATATACCAGATAAAAGTATATTTTCAGTTTAAAAAATAATAACAGATTGATAGTTACCTAATTATAATGTGCACATTTGGTTAGTAAAAAAGAAATATTACTAAAAGTTATAATCACATGGAAGGGATTAGAGAGAGATAATATCACTGTAAATGTGTAACAAATGTGTAGTACGAATATTTATGAAAAATAGGGGCTGCTCTACAACATATTACTACGGTTAATTTATTCGAGTATTAGGGGTTGCACTAAACAATATGTTATCGATATTTCTTATTCTACTATATCTGTTGTATCCATTATAATCACCTGTCTAACCTACCAAATTTCGTGTACTGTATCGATAACGAAGGGGGATATGTGGCTTAACCGAATGATACGCCGACTGGTGCTCAGAATCTTGCATTAATTTTGAATTTATGACATTTTCATGATCTGAAACAGAAAAACAGATGAATACACCGGTGACTAATTAAACTCGTATATAATATATAATATTTTGTTCTACTAATGTTCTAAATGTTCTAAATAGCGGCCATCATTTTTTGATTAACCTGTAAAAAATATTATTTTCATAGCCAAAGAAAATTATCACATATTACCATCAGAAAAGCAGTATTATTATTATTACTTATTGCTTTGTGTTTATTGTTACTTATCTGTAGTAGTACTGTGCTGAAAAATTTAATGTTTGAAAACTTGTTAGTAAAAGTAGCCGAAGCGTCGTGTAGAAATACGAACATATTTTATAATAAATTATACTGTTTTATAATGTTATAAGATTTTACTTATAACTAGGCTTAGGGACTTCTAACATTTGCATACTTTTTTTAATTTTTGTTAAATGTAGCAGAGTGCAAAATAAATTCGTTTCTCGATGTCATGATATCGGATCTGAAATTTGAATGTGCATATTTTTGCATATTTGATAGATTTTGCAGGAGAGTGCATATTTTAAAATTGTTATGTTTATTTTGCATATTTTGACAAATTTTTCAAATTTAAAATTGAAAATTATAGTTACATATAACTATATATATGTATTTTAAACGATCGAAAAAAAAATGTACTAAGAGGACTTAATTAGTGATGGGCGTAATCGAGATATCTCGATTATCAAAATAATTATTCGATTATATACCCGAGATATTATTTCGAGTGATATCTTGTTTATTTTAAAAACAATGAATTCTTGATCTCGAAATGTGTATGGAATGAAAAAATATTTCGAATGATCTTCATGGAACGAAGAAGTGAGGGATAAATACTATTTTTAATCTTTATAATCGAATAAGTAAATACTAGTAGTTCACTTTGAGTCTTTGTATTTTCGACTCATGATACTCGTGGGACTGGTTGTTAGACAAATATTGTTGGGTATACGATTATTCTTAGTTATTTATATTATCTATAACTATAATTTTTGAATTACTCAACCACAAAACAAAAATTTCTTAGAATATTTTTAAATAAAATTATATTATATTTACATTTATATATTATATTTCAATTGAACGTTTAGAATGATTATTTCGAGACATCTCGTGATTATAAAAATGTCTCGATTACTAATATTTCTGTTATTGAAATCATTCAATTATGCCCATCACTAAACTAAATACTTTTAGTAAAATGCTGTCTGCAAATTACCTCTCATATCTGGTTTTAATTTTTGTGTAAGTATAAATAATACTATAAATCCGTATCGATCGTATAACCCGCTGGATATCGACCGAATGTCGATAAAGATAGTAGTCGATATCAAAGGCGTATTTAAGGGGGGTGATATGGGTGTTAGAACACTCCCTATCGACCGTATTTTACCTAATTGCAAACTTACTTACAGTATAATTTAAATAAACGTTTTATACAACTTGTAGATTTTACATATACCGTTTTAACAGAATAATTTTTATTTATATAATAATTTATATAAATAAATGGTATTTAGTGATGTTATACGGGAGGGGGCAGATCTCCCTTCTTACCATAAGTCTATTACATTTTAAAACACCCCCATTAGGTTAGGTTAGATATAGTCTCGATATAGAATAATAGATTATTTATTTAGATCAGTCGATTATTATCCGTCGTTGTTTTTGCTAACCACGCAACGTCGAATCATACGTAAAATGTCGTACGGGTATATTTTGTAAAATTGTGTAATGCCAAAAGTATAACAGTCTACGAATAGCTGACTACAACATTTTGTTTCGGAGTTTAAATATACATTTGATGGACACGTTTTATTTTGTGTACTATGTGGTCATTTTTTTTTTTTTTTTTTTTTTAATGCATATAAATGCATAATTTAATGATTTTAGAAGCATATTTGCATGCATATTTGTGTACTTTTTAGAGCTATAAGTCCCTAAGCTTACTTATAACATTTCCGATTGAAAAATTATAAGCAGGACGTGTTATTCGAATGAAACCTAAAATAGGCTCAGAGTCTAACGCTCTATAGCAGTGGTTCTCAACCGGTGTGACGCGGCACACTACTGTGTCGCGAGATCAACTAGGTATGCCGTGAAAAATGTCTGATATTTGAAAATACCGATTGATGAAACTATGACAGCTAAATATCAATTAATTTTGCAGATAAGACGATACATATATAGATAAACTGTACGGTTCTAACCCAACTGGATATCTTAGCGCGCAGCCAAAGTATTTTTTTTGTTTTCAAGTGCATGAGTGTGCCGCGAAAACTTGTAATGCATAATGGTGTGCCGTGAACAAAAAATGGTTGAGAACCACTGCTCTATAAATTGATGACGATAGAGGGTTTAGTACTGGCAAATAATATGTGACTCCATGGCCTGGAATTGTGAACATGTCCATGGAATCATAAATATAATAAAAATTATTTTACGTAACCGGTGCGGCAAAAAACCCATTTTGTGTTAATTCATAGATGAAAATATTTTTTTATTTGTTTCAAAGAAAATAACATTATCCACGCTGTAGCATTTAAAATTTTTTTTTATTCATATTTTTCCTGGATTATTTTTTATAGTTTAGCAAAAAACTTCATATTTGTAAGGCATGTTATAAATAACATTGGATCCATTTTTGTTAGCGAAATAACAAAAAAACGATACATTACAGATAGTGTTATTTTCTTTAAAACAAAAAAAAAGAAAAAAAGATGACCTTCTACTATGAATTTACGCTGAATGATTTTATTTTGTGTGACACTTATTTTTACGCTCAAATAACTTGTTAATCCTCTTAACAAACGCATTCAGCTATATTCCTCCTATCAATAGTCATATCATTAATACATTATTGTCTTATGTATACATGTAATACTCATACTTTTGATTTTTACTAACTATTATTCTTATAAATTGCACTTATTTATTTTTTTTTTTCATTGTATTAATTTAGTTTATCTAATCTGTATCAGATCTATATACACTATGGTGATAATTATATTTTATATGATGTATCTATATATTATATATGTTTATAATGTACATATTATATTATTAATATTATCTGATGACTGTTGTATATCAAACGACAATAAGGACAATGTTCATTTAATATAAATATATAATTTTTTTTTTTAATTTATATTATTGTCCAATTGAATTATTTGGTATCTCGCTGATTCCAAGTAAGTTTAAGTTCAAATGAGCTGAGGTACGCACGTTGAATACATCTTTCTGATATAATAATAATATAATCGGGAAGTTTTAAGAAAATCAGTTTTAAATTTCAAATTGCATTTGTTACAGAATGATTACGTATGACCACATACGTACACGCACAAACATATTTTATTTTCACACCTCAATATGAACTTTTTTGGAAAAGTTTGATAACCAAAAAAATGTAGTTTGGTGATCAATCATTGATAACATGCGATGGTTAAAGTTCAATCAAATGTAATTATCTCATTGTGAGTTATTGGTTATTTTTATCTTGATTGTCATGTTTGTCGTTATATGCGTAGTTTCCGCGACAAAGTTAAAGCTTTTAAATTTCTTAGACAAACATTGAAGCATTTATAACTATGTGATCTGTATTATTTTATATCAAGTCGCTACAGTGTATTTGTTATTTACTACAAGGAAACAACAAAACGCGTTATTTTTGAAAGTTATGTTTTCTATACGAAATAATAAATGTACATTGTACTGAATAATAATTGTTTTCGTTGTTTACTAGACCGGAATCCTAAAACTTATTTTGATAAGAATATCATGAAAACGATTGTGCGTCGGAGTGGGTGATGTTTTATTAACTTTTATATTCAAAAAGATGAACTTATGTACAGTTCTAAGCGTGAAGTTAAGTTTTTATTTGTTTCAACTGTCTTTCATTATGTGTATAAATTGAGAATAGTTTTAATAATAAATACAACAAAAAAAAAAAAAAAAAATGGTAATTGACCTCATAGATTGGAGACATTTTAAAACTAATATTCTTTAAATGTATGAAATACTATTTCTTCGAAGTGGAAGTTTATAAGAGTGCAAAGCTCATAAAATTAAAATAATTATAGAAATAATGATGTACTTTAAACGGATATAGAATTCAAACTTCAAATTTCTGAGGGAGTGAAAATATTTATAAATTTGAAACAACAGATCACGAGTTCGAGTATTATAGAGGTAGACAGGTACAATTATTATATGATATGTTTGAAAAATTACTTTGGGAAATAATCAACTGGAGTGTATGAATTATATCCTAGAAATATAATATAATAATTAATCAGTTACAGAGAAAAATATTCTCAGGAAAATATTATTCCTGTCTGTGAAATATTTATTATTGTAAAATAACACAATAACTTAATATAATATTGAGTATATTTACTAATGAATATAACATAATATTATTGTATTATAAATATCAATAAAAATAAAAAAATGTAATTAAAACAACAAATTTTTCATCGTATATCTTAAAATAAATTTAAATTTGTAATTTTGGTTAAATTAATTAAACCTAATTATTAATTTTTTTTTTAATTAAACGAAAAATTAAACTTATTTTTTCAAAAATATCAAAAACTATATGTAAGTATCCCAATGTATAGTAAATTATAACATCAGAGAAAAATTAATCGCCCATGACTAATACGGATGGTTCGAAAATCACATTTGTCCCCTCAGTTAATTTTTTGGTTGCAATCGTAACTGAAATACCAATTTTAAACAGCACGAAGACATGAAATAAATGTGCATATTGTGTCTGATAGAAATTTCTTTAACTGCAGATTTCCAGAACACTTTTGTTTGCTGTTGTAACTCATTTTAAACGAATTGTCTTCGAGCGGATCGATTAATTATTTTGCGGTATATTTGTCAATATATCCCAGTTTGCGTGTCACTCCAAAATTGATGAATACCAAGTTCTTTTGCAAATAGATTTTCATCTCATTTGGAAAACTGAACGCTCCTATAGTAAACACTATAATACTTTGAAAATTCGGAAATCGCGTTGGTCGCTACGCGTCTCGCTTTTGCCATAACAGCGAAGAAAATAATATTATAACACATTCGTTTCTTTTTGTTCGTATATGATTAATTAATTTTAGTTGATTTCAAAAATACGTGGTAAATAAATCGTAAAATCAATTCATCGCGGTTTCCATTCGTAGACAAAGATACAAAGTAAGTTCTTTGAGATCGTAATATTTTCTTTATTTGTATATTAACGGTTATTGATTTTAGAAATATTATTTAAGGGATCATATATTTAACATACTGATAGATCCAATCGCAAATCATTGTTTTCACATTCATAAACGTTTTTATTAATTAATTATAATTTATTATTATCTTCTTTTGTACTCAATCCCAGGGGCGCAATTTCAATGAAAAAACTGGGGGTGCTGAAGCCCTTCTATCTTATTCATGTTCCTTAATGGTTATAGACACCCGCAAACCGTACAATTCAACAGTTACTAAAATATTTGGTAAATATATAAATATTTTTAAATTTAAATTGTTCACTTTAATTTTATATTTTTATTGTGCGTATAACGAATTACCTGTCTGTAAACACAAATGTTTTATCACATGATCACTTTTTTTGATTCTGACTGTATATTATGGTTTTATAATGATGTTTATATTTTATTTGTTAAACACTTTTTCGGATAGAAATACTGGTTCAAAAGTTTTTTTAGAACCTTTTATAGATTTTAAATTGACATGCGGTGGTACTTTAGATAGGCCATTTTTTTAAATCTTAATAATTTTTCTAAACGTAATGAAAATGACAGAAATGGTAAAAAAACGCTATAAATAAGACTTTCACATTTCAGTTATTTAGTCATAATTCCAAAAGTAATATTGCTAGAAACTTGAAAATTTTATCCTATAGCAAAGATATTTGTTTTTCGTATTTGGAAATATTTTCGTATTGTATAAAAATGTATATATTTTTATAAAAAAATTAAAAATGATTATGTTTTTCTATATTTAATGAGTAATGAGTATTTAAATGAAAACTAACATAAACACATTTGGGAGTACTAATTTCGAAAATGGGGGTGCTAAGCACACTCAAGCCCCCTAAATTGCGCCTATGCTCAATCCTAAGATTGATTTGTAGCAATTAACCACACTTTTCTCTGACTTGCCTTCCTCTTAGTCTTTTCGTAAGAACTACGCTCTTAGTTCTTTATTATTTAATGCATTTACTCCATTTGTGGTTTAATTTCTTCTTTTTTCAATAATTGTAACACATGTTCTTTTTGAACACAAACTGGTCTTCTGACAATATGGCTTCGATCTTAATTTCCATTTTTCTTGGTATAGTTATTGTCAGTATTTTTGATACATGTGTCAGAAAGCTAATTGCATGGTACAGATCACATTTGTTGGTGGTTGCTTTTTTCGGAAGAGAAATAATCTTACATTTAGTATATTCTAGAGGAAGTAAGCTCACTGTCTATTTTTTTCACCAGTTTCCAAAGTTCTGCTTGAATTACGTATTTTCTTCCTTTTCAAATTCTTCCTGAATTTTTCTATCTTTGGTAAGCTTCTTCAATTTTCTCTTACTGCTATTAGAAGTAAACATGTAGATTTGGACTATGATTGAATTCTTAGGTTAGGTTAGGTAAAAAAATTGTGGACAAATAATTTTTTAATTTTGTCTGCATATAGTTAACATGACTAGGGTCATATAATACAGTGTGATTTTGGATGGCTTCAATCACAAACTCTTCCATAATAAGATTAAAATAAAAAATAAAACATTGAATTAAAATTAAAAAGGTGGAAATTATATTAAGCCGGCGAACTAGAAAATATTCCAAACGCATGTGGTACGTGCGCAGTAAACTGTATCGAAGACACTGCGTGATGCAGGACAACACAAGCACAGTTCTGCTCTGCCCTGCCCTACCCTGCCTCGCAATATGTGAATAGTGAATTCTAATAGATTACAGAAAACTATGCTGCCCTGCCCTACGTTATATCTCAATGTGCGCCCAGCCTCGATGTAATAATAACAATTAATACTTTTTTCCGTCCAAACATATTCAGTTTCAACGTGATATCCAATACGTTGTCATAAAATATAATAAAACGTATTTCTTACAAACAAAGAAACAAGTAGCCGTACGAGCATATAATTATACCGATTTGATTTAGTCATATGTTCCATAGCTATATATCAAAATTGTTTTTCATAATACTATCGTGTTTACCACAACATCATCAAACTCTTCTTTGATATTTTTTCGGTAACAAAAAAAAAAAAAAAGCCGTTAACATTGTAGTTTTTTATATACTAATACTAAGTGATTATTGCAGTTTATTGATTTATTCGTTCCTATGGTTACATTTTTATCAATACTACCAATAATTTAATGTTTATTATAATTCAAAATTAGCCATATTGTTAAACCAGTTGGGTTCGATAACAAAAACACTGAGCACAATGTTGTAAATGTACTCGTTTAGATGATTTTATGAAAATAAAATTAACGTTTTTTTTTAGTTCCATATAAGTTAGAATTAGGTAATTTACAAAATGTATTGATAATAAATCATTTTAATTTTGGTTTTAAGTTATTGACCATTAAATGATCATTAAAAGATTAAATAAAGCAATCATTTTACAATATTAAAAGCTTGAATAGTCAACAGTTATTCCTCCCTAGGTTATACGAAAATAAAATATAGATCACCTGTTGAATCGGTTTGGGGTTATATTTTATACATTTCAGTTAAAACATTACATGACCATGTGCCATCTAGAATATATAAACATACATCATAATTTTTAGAGACCAGTTTAAGAAATGAATATGTAAAAGTAATATGTATGGTATACCTATAAGTATTATGTATATTAAAAAGTATTAAAGTAGAATATTTTATAGTTTAATCGTAAAAACAATATTGCGATGAATGAATTAACGTGAATTAACACTGAGCATTATTTTTATTCGTATTATGCAAAATATAAGTGATTGATTACTTAAAATAAATTAACATAACATGTATCTTTTTAAAATTTTATTACAATAGACAATTTATTAAAAATTATTTATGTTTTTTGACCATTAAGAATAATAATTGTTAAAGTATATCTTAGTGTCGAGAGGTAATCCGCTGCGCCAATATTATAATTGTTTTTAATAATTACATTTATACAATGCAAGTGTCACACAACATTTTTTTTAATTATTATTTTATTACTTACACATAACAGTGTATGCTTTTTACCTATAACAATTTATATTTATACATTTTTTTTTCCAATATTTTTCTACTATATTGATCTGAAAATACATTTTTTTATTCGTCTATAATAGCCTTTATCTTGTATTGTTAAACAAGTAATAAGTCACAATAAACCGAGCATATTAATGTAATATAAAAAATAAAGTTCTCGAAAGCTTAATACTATGCACGCAATCGATTTTTATTACTGTTTTATACGAAAACAAACACGCAGAAAGTTTAAATGTAATCGTTTTTATTGATCCACAACTGAAATTGTTATTATACTGACCAAATCGACTGTACAAGATGTTAAAAAAATTAAAATAAATCAAACATTTCATCCATGATTATTTATACAGCGGGGATAGTTGTAATATATATTGATTCCTTCTTATTTTCTACAAGAGGAAGAAAATTAAATAATGCATATATGTCAACGTTTAAAGTAGATCTTATAAATTGGATGTACTTCCGTTAGTGAATATGTTAGTATTACGCTATAATAAGTGCCAAACTTATCGTCCTGCAGAGTTCCGATTTTTTTTGGAAAAATCATACCTAATGGAGGAAATAATATCACATTATATTTATGAAATAGAGCTTCACGAGTATAAATGCATAACATACAATGCTATTAGACTATAATCATGGTAGGTATCATAATAAAATTTAGCATTTATGGTATGCTAATATTGTACTGCTTTAATACAATAACAAATCAGTACGTATCGTGAGTAGCACGTCCGTAAATGCACAATATAAGATTGTATTTTAACCATCGTTCATTCTATTTGTTTATTTTTTATTTAATTATCTACATTTCTTATCTTTTCCTTCAAATAATCATTTACCGTTTTAACAGTTACCCAATTTATTGACCGACCGTAAATAATTTTGAAAACGTAAAAATCACGCGTCGCGATCGTAGTGATTACTATAGGATAACGTATTATTCCGTGTGCTCCAATTATTGTTGTATTGTGGTTTAGGTTAATCCTGAACGATGGACCGCAACTCGTATTAAAAATCCACAATAGGTTCGAAATAATTAATTTCTTAATGATAGTTTAAAAACAAAATTATCAAAAATGCATAATATTTAAATCGTAATACATCAATGTATTTTCTAAACTTACGTGTTTGATACCTTGTATGGGTACTATATGTACAATGTATTACATTGTAGTATAATATTACAATACAATATATTTATCTACAAGATATTTAGAATTATTAATTATATTTCTCTAGAACCTAAACCGTTATTAGTACCGAAAACAATAAATTTAATTGATTAGTATTTTTCATCGGCTTATCATTAAACTGTTTCCGATTCCTAAAGTAGTTCTACTACACGTGCTTGCACAATTATGAGCTTTCTCCTGCGCAATCGCCGTTATTTTTATGGTGCTGCTTGGGACATAATATTTTGCACGGTAAATTTTCGCTTCCGGGTCCGAAAACAGCTGTCCGGGGGTGTGTTTTCACATTGGTCATAAATCTTGCTAATCTAAACATTTTTTTTTTCAAACCTATCATACAACGGATATAGGAAAAAGATTTAACAAGTTGTACGAAGAATTCTAACGCTTAGCGGTTCTTCATTTTTTATTTCTTATTCCATTGTACAAAACGTTTTAAGCAGGTACAGCGAATTTACCGAAACAGTGAAATGCATAATAGCCAATGCCGTGCTTTTTATTCGTTACAAGTTGTCAAGTACTTTTTATACAAATATTTGTTTATATAAAAACAGTAACAAAAAAAAAATAAATAAATCATAAGACATTACTAAACACCAGGATTATAAGGATGGCCAGATTTTGAAATTCCTAAACCAGAATATCATATTGAATTTCTCTTTTTTTTTATTTTCTTTTTATGTAATGTTCATATGAAAATAAAAATAAGTATATAATTTTGTAATTTAAATATTTTTTAACTAATTCAAAAATACATTACTATTATAAATAACAAAAAGATAATGATATAATGTACAATATTATTCCATATTTTATCATTAAACTAGCTGAACCCATGCACTCCGTAGCCCGTTAAAAATCCTACCTTTATATGTCTCTATATATCTCTAACTGTGTATTGAATTCGTTACCTATAATTATGCTAGCAATATATTTTTATACATTTAGGTAGATAACGGTTCAAATTAGTACGTAATTATCTTACAACGATATTAAATTTAGTTTATTACTGTGTAATTTTATTCGTTTTATCGAGAAAAGTCTGACAATTCAAGTATCCAATTGAATAATATTTATTGAAGTGCATTTGAATACACAATATTTTTTGTTCTTCCTTCTGATGCGTATACAAATAAATCAAAATGTTTTCCGACGAGTGAGCATGTGTCATACGCAGCTATCCATGTGAGAAGCAAGGATTTTCATAATTCAGTCCACACACTTGTAGTGATTGCCCTTATTGATAAAACACAAAATATCAATAAAAACTTTTAATGCCATAGACACATGGAAACGTATAATAAAAATTAATAATAACAAATTCAAGGACAATAATTTCTTTCGCGCTAATTACTATTATTATTGAAACTAATAGCAACCATCTATAAAAAATTTCCTATAAAAATGTCCATCGTAAATCTCAAAATGTCTGTTTGAGCACCTCCCGGGGTCGGACCTATCACTTTTTAACTTGGACAATCATTTTCCCATAGGTCTAATATATCTCTGTACCAAATTTCGTCGCAGTCGGTGCAGCCGTTTAGGAATGCATTAAGGTTGCAAACAAACGGACAGAAATCCATTTTTATGTATCTAGACAATATAATACGTTATTATCTCACAGCCTCTATTGACCGGGGGGACACTGAATGATCGGCCGATTATGACTGTCCCGGTTAAACGTATTATCGTAATAGCAATACGCTGAACACGTTGTGCCGCCTCTCGCGATTGAATCTATCACGGGCCGAACGACACTCCGATCGGACGGCGTTAGGTGAACATCGTTATTGCGTATTATTTGCGGTCCGCGGTGAGCTCGCACGCGTGCCCGACGTCGGCGGTTTAACCGTTCCACTGCAGCCGGAAGCTTTCATTGCTCTCGACGCGACGAGTTTCACGTCGGGAACAGTTCGCGAGAGCCGGTCGCGGAACGTCCGGTCCGCACTAATGGACCCGACGAGACGTTAACGATTCACGAGCGCGTCCGGCGCTCACAGTTTCATCCCTCTCCACGGGGTCCGGTAAGTTGGCACATCCTTCCGGCGCAAATCGGTCCGGTCCCACGGGACCCGAAATCTTTTATCGGCTCACGTGTTCGAACGCCGACGCCGCGTAGGCAGTGGAGATTCTCGATAAGCCACAAGGGAGGGGGAGCGTCGAGAAAATATTTTGCATATACTTACGATTCGCATACATATCGCATTTATTTTTTCCTGTTGCTTAATACACGAGAAGTAATTTTAAGTTCTATAAACTTTAAACCACAATATGGCATAACATAAAAATATAGGTAAATAAAAAAATTAAAACCTTACGTTTACAAAAATTATTTTTCATTCAAACTTAATTAACAGTCAAACTTCTGTAGGAGCAAACATTTTTGTTAACAGTAAAAAGTTTTGACATAAAATTATCGCCAAAAAGATTTTTAGCAAACTGTTTGCTATTTTGTTTTTTCATATTTTTAGTTTTTATACGGCTCAAGGGGAGGCGGTCCACCTATCCCCCCGTAAAATCACCACTGCACGTGGGCGTACCACGGGTGTCGTCGACCGGCGATCCCGTGTGTCGGGCGACCGATGATCGCGCGCGTCCCACGTCGGCGTTCTACCGCTAAAAGCCGGGTGTTTTCGAACCGCGTCAAAGGAGCATCCGACGTTCGGCAGCGGTTCGCGTGCAGTCTTGTACCCGATATTGAATCACCGTTCTCCGTTTCCGAAATAATTCAATGCTAGACGATAAAATTGTAATGGCTGCGGTTGCGATATTTTCATCCGTTTTCCTTTTTCTACTGCTCTTTTTAAGTTAAATTAAGTTTTAAATTATGTAGAAATGCACATACAGATATTAGAAATTCCAACATGATACCGGATCCAACGTGTAAAACCACCTTAACTATTGCGTGACTGTAGTTAAGACAACGTACCAGACCGCTTGCGATGAACATAATCCGCGCATCTGATAAATTATAATTTGCAAGAGGGCGGCGTTGGGATAAAGCACCGGCCGCCTGTTCGAACCCGACTGCCGGTGGTCTCGCTTTCTGGACGACGACTTCTAGGCCAGGAGAACCCATCGCCAAAACACATCCATCCGTCGTGGAACGCTAAGACGAAAAATCTCGCAAAAACATCGATGCAATACTACCGTAGTAAAAAAAAAAAAAAAAAACGTGGCGTGTGTCATGTGCTTAACTTCTAAAATATTGTTTACTTTATCTAGATAGTTGAAGAAATAATTATCTGTTGTATTAGTTTAGGTGAATGAAAGTGATGGATGTCTAAATAAATTTATCTTGAATTTATCTAAATGAAATTATAAATGAACTTTTAGTGATTCTATTTTACTCGCAATAAGAAAAAAAGTAAGAAGTCTAGTCTGTAATAACTTAAAAGTTGTTACAAGACAATAAAAACTCAAAAATTAATTCATCTAACAGGCATAAATATTATTTTATTCCCTAATTAGGTACTTGCTGTTTTCAGACTTCACTACTTAGTAGATAGGTTAAGTTAGGTTACTACTACTCAATGGGAAGCTGCACACGATGGACGTTGGACATACAGATTGATTCCAGATTTGAAAGCATGGTGTAGCAGGAAGCACGGAAACGTCAGCTTCCACATGACACAGTTCTTGACTGGTCATGGCTGCTACCGGGCATACTTAAAACTGTTCAACCGGTCAGACACCGCCGTGTGTCCGATCTGTGGATAAGGGACTGATGACGCAGAACATGCTGTCCTGGTCTGCGACGCATGGGATAGATGGAGAAAAGAAGTTTGTACATATGGAGGTATTTGCGAACTCACTGTATCGAACTTTGTAGCAACTATGCTGCAATCCGAATATAATTGGCCAAAACTCGGGCATAGTCGGAAGAATTATGAAGAAGTGAGAAACAGAGGAGCAACAACGACAAAAGGCGCCCCCATTAAGAAAGAAAACAGAAACAGTAGTTTTAGTTGTTTATTGTGGACCAAAGGTCAGAGTTGGGAGGATAGAGCCTCCCTATTATTGTATAAATAATATGATGGTCTGGCGAACGGGGATTGTCTGATTCGCCACCAAATTCTAGTAATTGTTATTTCTTGAAATAAATGATAGTGACTGGGAGGAAGTATTTCCCACGCAGTTCCCACCCAGTGACTGGTGGAAAAAAAAAAAGGTTATTACTACTCAGACACGCCACAAACAAGATATATTGGTTTTATCGCATAATGTCATTATGTATAAGTATCATTTCTGTATAATATACACTATAAACTATTCACTATGCTAAAATATATTTATGTAAAGTTGACACCAATAAATTAAAACGGTTTTCATCATTTTTTTATTTTATACCATCTTGTCATTATCTGGATTATCCTTATTTTTATTGTATTTTATCTGTACCTCGGATACGTGATTAGTGACCAACTTTTATCTTTGTTTCGATAAATTTTAAGTTATTTGTGTCCAACATTGCGGTCGTCGTGGTCGAGTATTCATACCATCACTATATTTTTTAACATTATTATAATTGTTATGCGAATAACTAGAAAAGGATATACGCGCTATCCGTGCAAATACATTGACACAAGGATATGTCTTACACACGACGCGAGCGAGTAAAATGCACCGTTTCCCTAACAACGATCTGCTTAACGCATAGTGAATTCATAGTAAAATCAATGAAATCGACCGATTAGGATTTTATTAAAATACTTCCACAACATACAACTATAGTCCTACTATGAATTTACAATGAAAACCAAATCGTTGTTAGGGAAATGGTGCTCGTTGTTGCTCGATTGTTCTTTACATTCGACGAATATGATATTGGTCGTGAAGTTTCAGGCAAAATTTTCACATGACCCTCCGCCCATAAAATGTGCACATGTAAAAATAATACAAAAATATTATTATTATCATTGGATATTAGATTTATAGGTTTTTTACATTTTATAAATTTCACATTTTACACTTCGCCGTTATTAGACGACCACAAAGGAAAAGAACAATAGTTATTCTATTGTATAATTTACAAATATAAAACCATTGATATTTTTGTACATTTGAAAAGATTTTGGATAAAAATATTTTTACAATGTTGAATTTTATTAGAAATAATATACTGTAGGTACTAAATAAGCGGTAAAAAGATTAAAAACACCGATTGTTAAAAAAAAAAAAAAGTAAAAAAATTAAACATTTGTAATCTCGACCGTCTATTATATTTGTACATTAGACCCGTATTATATACACGGTTCTTAAATAGCTTATTATAGGATATCGGTCTTTGAAAGTATCCACTTTTTTTATTTTGTACATATTGGGAAAATACATTTATTACAAAAGAAAAACATACGAAAAGTGTTTATCATGACAGTTTTTGTTTTTAGATGGTGTGGTGAAAAATCACTAAAAGGGTACATCTCTTGAAGCGTAATGATGTTGCATTTTTTGCAAGTACAAAGATAAAAAAGAGTGCAGCAATAATGTCACAGCTATTTCGCACATGTTCAAATCATAGACAATGCTTTGGTGTGCAATACGTTTTGTTCAGTGGGATGGTTTGTAAGTTCCATGTCCACTACACGTCACAAAATGTACATAATTCATATTGCGGTTCAAACCCATTGTATTACAAAACGCATCAGTGAATCAAAACCACTCATAAGTAAATATAATAATAATTCTGCAATAATAAATTGTTTTGTAAACTACTTGAAACGATGCGAACAAATAACTACGCAAGATGGAATATTAAAAATTTGTAAGAACATCTTAGTCGAAATGCTTTAAACTAGGAATGGATTTAAAAACAATAGTGGGTGATTGACGGTTTAACCCCATTTCGTTCTGTATTTTAATCATCAAAAATCCTTAGTGTTCAGAAAGAAAAAATAAGTAATAACAGAATCTATAGTTTTACTTTGAAATGAAAATTGTTCACGTAGCTTAGAATATTATTATTAGAAAACATATCGAGAATGTATGTAAAGAAATAAAAAATAGATACCGCAGAAAATTGCTACAATATAGAACAAAGACAAACGTGAATGGAATATTATTTTGGTATTCACATTCTTTTGCAAATCTGTATGCACTTTGCTTGATGAAAATACATTCTTATAACTATTTTTATAATGTGAATTGTCTGATGACAATATTATAATTATTTTTATTTTTATTAAGAACAAAACGATTCACGTTAAAAAATAAAATTAATCCCATCCCGAAAACAAATCTACGCACGAGATGTATGAATATTTGATATGAATACATTAAGTGTATATAATGTTAAACTGCAAGGCGTGATTGTGAAACATGTACAGCTATTTCATTGACAACTTGATAGATTTACAGAAATCAATTCTGTAAAATAGATGATATTGCATGAGATAATTTGAAAAAAAAAATGAATCGTTAAAAATAATATTATTATATGTAACGTGTCTTGTTTTAAAATTATAAAAAAATATATATTATTCTGAATCATTTAAATTATAGAAAACTGTTCTTTGGAAAAACATAATAATTTAATATTATATAATTGGAATTGTTAAGAAAAAATATAATTAAAATATTATAATTATTAATATACAATAGGTCAAAATGTCGTATAAAAAGAATGAAAATGTATGATACAAAGTTAATAGAATCAGTTCTAATTTAAATAGAATAGTTAGTAATTAATTTTTGCATTCATTTATTGAAATATATTAAAAGTCCGGTTGATAATTAATATTATACATATTTCTAATGCATTTAAAGTTAGGAATTAAAAATATGATTAAAACGGTAAAAATGACTATCGAAACAAATTCTAAGAATATAGGCTTAAGAAATCTAAATGTGCAGATATATTATTGTATTTCATATTTATTTCATTATTATTTAGGTAATCCATGTTATACTATTTTATTAAATCATATTTATTTGATTTGATTTTTTATAATTTTTTATTTTATTTTCGTACTTTGGGATAGTTATTTATATTGTCTCTAAAATATGTAAAATATAAAAATATTAATATAAAAAAACCATATATATAATATATAGTCTTAAACTGATGTGATGTATATGAGATAATATGAACTTTGATGTAATATAACATAGTTACAATTTTAATTGTAACTACTTTTCAATAAAATTAAACATTTTTGAATTTCGAGTCTTTTATTGTGCAGAAATTCCAATTTAAATAAAACAACACGCACCAGTCTGAATGTTTTCGCCGTATTGGATGAATGTACAAAGAGTTTTATTTTAATTTAAATTTAATTGATACGCTTAGAACATTTTAATGTAATTCTGCATTTAATAATATAATAAAGTTTATGCAAGATTCCAAGTTAAATGCACATTTCATAATTTATTTATCGTTTATAATTACAAAATAGTTTATCATCACGATTCTGTAATGTTTAATTCATTATATAAGAGTAAGATTGAATACAGTACGCATACTTAAATGCATGTGAGTATGATATTTTTTTTCAATTGGAAAAAATATTCTTTATTTATCTGATGTGTATTATTTGAATAAAAATGATTTATTTAATGAAAGCATTTCAACAGGTTACTTTAAAAATACAGTTACGTAGAAATAATATAGCCGGTTTTGTTTCAACGGATAAAAGTATGTTATTTCAATAAAATTATGTTATCATATCAAGACAACAGGCAAGATTCTCTGTGATTTTAACAAAAGGGTATCTTGGTTCAACTCTTCCCAGCAAAATTTATTGGAGCATGAGCTTATTAAAAATAATGGGATTCAGAATGAATGCAAGAAAATTTGAACATTGAATTCAAATGTTTACGGATAGTTGTAAACGGCTCAAAATGTTACCAGATTTTCATTATTTAAATACACGTTATTCATAGATGTAGTTGTGCTCCTTTCGTTTCTCAGCGTATTCATCTTGTGGACAGCAACGAAAACAAATGTCCATATAATGTATGAAATGCATACAATGACGTGAACATCCATCAAATGATTTTAACGCAAAATACATGGCGTTTATTTGTCTGAAAAATCGTTGTTAGAACTTAAGCATCGATAGTGAACGGTTCCCGAGGTCATCGACGTTGACAATCCACCGGTACTTTAAGTACTTTCAACGATTCGCTATTTAATTTAGAAATTAAATGATCAGGATACCACAGCCGTTTCCTATTGAAATTAAATATAATTGTTTTTAATACGAAAAAGCGTTAGGGGGAAAATAAACGTTCTTTCGTCGCGCGCGTTTGTCCGCCCGAAACACGTAGGAAGTAGTCGCCCCCACGTGTACTACAAATCCTTTGAGTATGAAATATTATTCCGGCTATTGAACCCGGTGGCTCTGTATTTGTGGTTAGCCAAATAATATATTCTCCTTCTGAGACCCGGCCGGCCCTTTAAAACTTGTACTGCGGTTTGAAAGCCATAAATATCGGGGTTACATCCAACCCGGGCGCGCATCGCGTTTCGCACCATGTTCGCGTATACCTGTGTATACATATACACAATTATTAGCTACCTGGCAAAGCATATTAATACATAGGATTCGTCGCCCTTAAACTAATCCGTTGGAAACCACCTTCGACGATGTCGATTACTCATGAATATTCCGTTTTAATTATCCACATGATATAATGATTTACCGTTGTTTAAAGCAACCTCGCCCGACATATTTGTACAGCATAAGTAGTATATGTATATATATATATATGTAATCGACAAAGACGTAAATTAAGGAATTATTGATACGTGATATTATAGGTACCTACCTAATATTCAAAAATATAATAGTTGATAAATTAATATTTAAGAATAATATTATTATTGTTAATATTATTGAAATTATATATTTTAATTTTTAGAATTTTATTAATCAAAAGTCAGTACTATCTTAGATTCGAGCAAAGATCAATTTCATAAACATAAATAAGGGGTCACAATTAACCTTCAAAGGCAGACACAAAAAAGGATGAAGTATTCTAATAATAAGTTGAAACAACTTCAATTAGGAAACTACTGTAAGAGTACCTATACCTGACGTGGATAGAACACATTGTTTACCTCTTAATTTTTGGCGGTCATTGTTGCATATGAAACTGATGTGCATAAATGATGTAAGTACAATAACAATTAATTGTTAGAATAAATTAATAATAGTATTAAAAATAAATTACTATGTAGGTACAGAATATGGTCAGCTTAGACATAGGTTCACTAGATCAGAATTGGTTCCATGTCCTGAAAATATATTAAATTATGAAAAGACAATCGCGACTGCCGGATTAAAAAAAATTACCGTTCGGGAGGATGCTGGATATGGAATCGCGACTTCACAAGGCTATATTAGATGTATTTGTAAGACTGGATGCAAAACTAATAGATGTGATTGTAAAAAAAGTAATGTTTTATGCAATTCAAAGTATCACGGTACATGAAATTGTGAAAATAAATAATTATGTATAACTAATCTTATATTAATAAATTTCTGATCTAATTTAAATATTTCGTTAAATATAATTATCAATATTTTCTATTAGTATTAGACATTAAAGTAAGTTCCTAGTCATAGTTGTAAATGTGTTAACAAAACATTTGATTTTTACAACATTACCTATGTTGTCAATTAATACCTAGACATTGACCATATCGTCAACTAATTTTAAGAATTTATGATATTGACTACGTATTTACGTTATTAATTAATTTACATCATTGACGGTAACATATATGTAATAAGAGTGAATACGTAAATGTTGGATGAAAACCATAATTTTCATCAGCGATAATATCGTACAGTGCATTAACTTCAAACCACAGTTTTTATATCGAAAGTATAGTTCATTAATAATATTGTTGACATTCGGTGTATCGAGTTTTAAATAATTGCATATCTATGTATAAGTTACCATCATTATCGGTAATCCCGGCAATGACGATAATGAATAGACAATGTCAGTAATGCCGATGCACACCAGACATTGTGGGCAATCGGTGTATATTTCCGTAATCAACTGATAAGTTTAGTCATCAATGTTTTTTAGTTGTGTTGCAGTAGTTATTCCTATTGGAAACACTGAGTTGCAATTAGGACGGATTTATCCTAAAATTAGCCATAAATGGTTTGAATTACTTTTTGCAATTGGTAAACTATCAATCCCGATAACAATGTTAATAATATCAATATGACTCATGGAATTTATATTAAAATAATTTTGAATTGTATTACCCAAACCAAAATGATAATATTGACCTGGTTTTACTATAGTTAAACTTTCTGTCTCATTTATAGTTCTTGTTTACAGTATAGTACTATAGACAACGGATAATTTCCATGTTTTCTATGTCTAACAATTCCATGTGATGAAAATTTTCTTGACTTGAAAGAGACAACAAATCCAGCAAGAGAAAAGGAAATTACTTTCCGAGGGCTGCCGGGCATAACAGTATTGCTGGGAGTCAGGGATATCAAAGGTGTCATTGTAAAACAAAATGTCAAAATAATTGATGTGCTTGTCGTGCAGCTAAAATATTATGTAATTCTAAGTGCCATAGTAGTTTATCTTGTGAAAATAAATAATAACCATAATAATTATACATGACTCTGTCGATTTTAATTATATTTTAATAAATAAATGAAATATTACCCACATTGATTATCAACTGTAGGCATTTTATATATTGCCTAGACATTGTCAGCATTACCTTACTTAATTAGCCAACTAGTCATTACTGATAATGACTGATTTCCAACATTGCCGGTAGCTTAATATGTATTGTTATTTTTATTATTATATATTTTATAATAATAAAATTAACAATATGCAAGCTATCTTAAAAGTGTATTACCGGGCTTAGTGCCTAACAACTTATAATGAGTTTATCGATTTGAATAAAGGATAAAGTTTGTTGTACCCCTAACTTACGTATTTGTAGTATTTTAGTCTTTCGTCGTTTCACTTCTAGAAGAGGGTGTTAACCGAATACATGAATTCAAAAACAAAGTTTCCGATTTTATGAAGTCGGCAAATAGTAATTCAAATTTCATGAATCAGGCAGAATTCTGTTTAAGTATTTCATGCAACCTGCAATATTATATCTATTCAATTACTAAATATGTAATTTTGGTATAAGTGTTGCTAATTTTATAAAATTGAAAATTGCATTTATCCAGCATAACATGGGTACAAGGAGTATGAAATAACTTACAATTTGTTAATGGAAGATATATTACGAATATGTCCATATAATTTTGAGTGACAAAATATATCGAACCAAATCAACCGATTTTTCAGAACTGTTATTTAATTATAAGGTTTAAGCTGATTGTTCATCTTTCCGTAAAATATTTATGAAGTAATAATATTATGATTTAATGTAATATTCGTAACTATTGGTTATTATTATTGTATACATGCTAGTTATGTTAATCGAATATGGAATAAGTGAAATATTTTAAAATACTTTTACGTTAAAAATGTGTGAACATATATTCTACGAACTTCCCGACCGACGAATTCAATTTATTTCACAAACAACACATAGATTATGCAAAATATCATCAATGCAAACAACATAAGTAACGCAGAAAACTACCCAAACTGACCGGAGGTAAAACAAACTGCGACTAGTGTAAATTAGATTTAAAACGTTTTCAAACAAAAGTTACAGCCCACAGCCAGTGCAAAATTGTACTTCAAGTACGTGTGATCTCTTGAATTGCATATTATTATAAGCACACTGATGTTTTGTAAAGATTTTTTGCTTTTAAATTAGATTAGTCAACCGTTTCCTGCAAAATAATACCAATACGTCAGAGTTAAGGTACAAATTTATTTTTCAAAACACATAGTAATAATTTAATGTGATATTTTTCCTACGTTGATTAAAAACGCGTAGAGGGTATTGTTCTCTATTCGACGATTTTTACATATTTTACGTATTAGACATAATGCAATATATATTGGTGACATATTTCCGCCCTATATCTATCCACCCCTAACCTAATCCAACCAGTACACATCGTTAAATACAAATAAATTTTAATTTCGAACGAGTGAGAGGTAGGTGAATAATATTGTTATTGCGTAAGACTTCAAATAAACGTGAATAATCTTAAAACCATCTTTGATCGTATCAATCATCGTATAGCTACTAAAGTTCCTAAAATCAGACATGAATTCAACGGAATATTGAAAACCGATAAACCCGTTTGCATGAAGTGGTATTACATATGGTTTTAATACTCACACAAATAAAATACTTACATATAATTTTTTTTCGGCAAAACTCTGAGCCGAACCAACTTGACCTAATATAATACCTAAAGTTTAGATCCACACAAAATGTACCCGAAGGAAGTTTTTTAATAAACTCACGCCTTACAGTATTAGAATAATATTCTCATATTATGATGTATATATATAATTTAACGGATTAAAGATCTTCGTTCCGTATTACACAATATCGAAGGACATTTTTATCACATAACTTATCAAAACGTTCATTGTTTATATTATCAAATAAGAACAATACAAATACACTTAAATAGTTGATATTTAAAATTAATATTACGGATTAAATTTGAGAAATTATGACATTATATTTGCTTAATAACGGTTATATTGAGCTATCGCTATCACTAACTTATGATCTGGGTGATAACTGAACATTGATTTTCTACTGCTTCTTATGGTATTAGGAATCGATCGTCGGAATCCACATGTATAAATGAGTCAACCGAATTAGATCTTAGCATCGGTGATAAAATCAAGAGACTGTTGCCCAATGGGGATTGCGCAGTTTTTTATAAATCAAATTTAGTGATCCAACTTTTGGTGGTGTTCTGTTCTATGATGGACCACACAAAAACCGATAAATTATTTTTTCTAAATCATAAAACCACAAAACTATACTCTTATCGATAATATGATAGTATAAGACAATAACACAGTATTAAATAGAATATTCATGAAGGTGTAATGAATAACAAATTACAGTAGACACAGACTATAAAATACAAATTAAAATTATAACAATTTATTTCTACAATTCTTCAGTTATGCCAGTGGTTCTCAACCTAGGGGGTGCCCTCCTAGGATGGCGTGACAAAATTTCAGGGGGAGCGTGAAAATGTCGAAAAATGAAAACGTTGCCGTTTTCTACGCTATGCTTTACCACCGTGTTGGTTGCCGCAGTTTTCGATTTTTTATTTTTTATGCAAATAAATTAATTTAATATTAAAAAAACTTCATTGAAGTTGTATTCTTGTTAATCCAATAACCCACATTAAAGTATAATTTACATATAAATATGCATACATCAATCCTATAGTAGAGAGAGGGTGGGGCGTGAACTCATAAAATAGTTTTAAACGGGTCGCGGACTTCATAAGGTTGAAAACTCATTAGTTATACTAAGAAAAAATTGATGGCATCGTAACTTATAAGTGATCAACGTTTCTGTACCCAATTATAGAAATAAAGAAAACATTCAGATACTGTTCATTATTTTATTTTTACATGTGTTTTGTTATTTTTGTGTTATGTTATTTTCTTCTTTGATCATTAAATTAATTACAATTTACATTTAATATGATAACAAGTTTCAGGAACGATTTGAACAAATAAAAATATATGAGTCTCTTCGAACCAAAATAAATTTAAAGAAGAAGCTATTGCCAATCAAAATATTTGTTTCTCCTAGTAGATAATATCTACACCCACCAGTGATCTTAAAATAAATTATTATCTACTTTAGCAATAACGTTTTCACTGGGGTCGGGTCATTAAATGTATAATGTATAATAGTATGTATAATAGTACCAATGGTTATATTTTAGTGTCTATGTATAAAGGACAACGCTTCAATTTTATCGAATCGAACATATTTTGCGATGAAAGTTGATCACGTAAATTATTATTATCCATTTTGATCATCCTCTGCCCATTATGTTGTGTTAATATGTTAGAAATATTGCACTACAACAAAGAATATAACTAATTAGGTTGTTTTGATGTTCAAGTATTTAATATAACTATTTTAATGTATCCATTATTTTATTACTGTGCATATTTTTTCTTCGAGAAGTTGGATGCAGTGACCAGTGGATTTGAATTTAACGTTTTACGGTAAATATCAACATATTATTCTAAAGTCTCTGGAAACGACTTTTTTTCCTTTGTCAAAACAAATACTTTATTTTTTCAAATCAATACTTAAGGCATATCCACGATCAATTTAAATGATAAAGAAAACCGTCAAAAGTATTAGACAATAAAAATCAATCACATGTCGGTTTAGGCCATTATATTGGAATCGTATAAAGTATCTAATTCGACTGCGAAGTAAACGCATTTACGAAAATCAAAAAAAAAAAAAAAATAATAACTCTATCGCGACTTAAAATCTAAGTTGTAATAGGATTTCCGATAGAAAAATAGGGTAGAAATTCGTTATTACATTACAGTCATAGAAATAGTAGAATCTGTGATGTTATTTTTCTTATTTTCTTTTTAAATTCCTACATCATACCACTGTGTATACGCAAAGAATTAAAGAAATAAAACTGAAACGTATATATTTATCATGTATAGAGTACGTGGAATTTTAAAAATTAAATTATACCCACGACGCAAATTTTTATAATAATATATCACTAATAATAATAATATTATACGACATTGTCAAAATAATCACATTTTAAAAATCATAATGAATAGATTAATTTTTATCAATTTGACATCTTAGTTATATACCTGTATATTTGTTACATTAAACGTAATCAAATTATTACTAACATACCTACTAACATTAACATTCGCTATTATGGTTAATTATTAAATTATATTATTTTCTTGATCTCAGATTTGGCTTAAAATGTAATATTGGTCTAGTGTCACTATTTCTGAAAAGATATTTCTAAACTAAAACAATCGTTTTTAAAACATATAATTATTTTAACAATACACAAGTTAACCAAAATAATTTTGGGCCTCCACACGAATATATCTCAGTGAGACCCAGTAATTACATAGATACAAATTAAAAAATAATGTCCTATTATTTTTAATAGGATTATATTATATTAGATATTTTCAATATAATTTTTACTTTAACAAAAAAAAAAAAAATTAACATCGTTATATTACTATTTTTTAATTCAGACACGTTACTTCTGAGTAAATAATTATCCGTTTAGGGTCCTGCCCTAATTGCTCCGTTTAATTAAATAATTACATTTTAATTCACACTCGCTGTCACTTAAGTATATAATTGTATTCAATTTTGGGAATAGATAATGCAAAATTTATCTAGATAAAGATGAAAGATAATATGTCCAAATTCATCTAGATAAAGATAAAAGATAATTTCATTTTTATCTAGGTAAAAAAAATATATTTTCAAAAAATGTAATTTTTTTATCAATATTTCATATTCTAATATCTATGAAGACTCAATTATAATCATTATAATTAATAGGTATCTAGGTGTTGAATGTTTATTGTAGTAATGTAGTGTATACAGAATACATAAAAAATAATTTTAAGTTAACAATATTGTTTTCCATATATTATTAATTTGATGATTTTCATTATTTTATAAGTAGTTACGACTTAACGAGTTTCAAGAGTGAAGTAATGACTATTCAGCGTATAAGTTACATGTGTATACTAAAATCAAATACCTACTATATTTGGAACTTCCATGGAAAAATAAGAAATTAAGTTTAAAAATACGAAAAATATTTTCCCGACATGAAAATACAAACAAAATATCATACCAAAAAATAATAATTACTTATTAATAATACACGAATTAAGATTATGAATACAAAATGTATATGTACAAAAGAAAGTTAGGTTATTTACAGAATTTATAGTTCAAGAACGGCTGGACCGATTTCGATGATCTCTGATTTGTTAGACTCGTCTCCGTACAAGAATAAAAATAACTCTAATTTTGGCAAGAATACAGGCAATCATCTAGATAAGTAATTAGATAACTTAACGTTATTTATCTAGATAAGATAAAAGGTATCAAAAAATCTATTTAGATAATTTATCCTTCTAAACGAGTTAAAAGTAAATATTGAGTTAAAACGTTAAGTTAATTTTAATTAAGTTGATTAACTCGTTACTTTTTTTACACATTAACCTTTAACTTAATAAGTTACTTTTTTTTAAAGATTAACATGTTAACTATAAGTTAATTTTAGTGCAAAAAATAATGCAAATATTTAAATGAGGTTTTTAGTATATTTATAATTTACTATTTTAATATGAATTTCCTGTAGACGAAAATAATATGAAAAATAACTTTAATAGTCATTATATGGGCTATATTTTACTATATTTTATTATATTTTTATAACATTGTTATTGTATAAACACTATAAACACATGAAAATCCTAAGAATATTATGTCAAAATAGTAAATACCATGAGAGCCAGTGCCGATGGGGGATTAATCACAAAACAACTGTGGTATAATTTCCAATTTAATTTCATTATTCAACTAGCATGTGGTCTGCTCACATCTCGTTAGATCGTTAATCGTTAACTTGCCCAGCCTTGAATTTATCTAGATAAGTCACAATAATGCTTGTATTTCACTTCATCCATGCGCAATCAAATGCTATACGCTTTTAAAATGGGGTCATTCGAATTATAACCAATTTTCATATTAAAAGTATTTTTTTGTTCTTGAGAACAAATTTGAATCTTCGAAGAATTTAATTTTCACTTGCTACAGAGGTTTATAGATTTTACACCCATACATTACAGTTAATTAACAGAATACATTGAATACTTCCGTACTGATTTCCAATCTGTGTTGTTACATTAAATTTACAATTTATTAATTGAATCTTACTATCGTTTAATTACAATTGCTCTAAAAATGCTAATATTCTGTATTATATTAAAATGTATTAATAAAAATAAAAATAAAAATATATACGTATATGAGATACGTAAACGATTTTAATGCATTTTACCAGAAATATATATTAACTCTTGTGTTATGTCAAAATATGATTCACTGAATATGATAAAATCTATACCTACATCAATTCTACCTTATTTTTATTGATGTGGTGAAATGAATTACATAAGAAATATTCTTCTAATTTTTATGTAAAGTAAATTATTAGTCAACATAATGGCCCTTTCTAGAAAATATTTAATAGTATAAAAAATTTTAACGGAAAGAAATATTTTGAACATGTTATACTTTATGGTTTCACAAAATACATCTATGTTCCATATATTTATATAAATTAAGAAGTGTTTAGTTGTTTGTTTATTTTCTTTGTCATTCAATATTTACGAAGCCACTAGATAATACTCAGCCGAATAATTTATTGTCTTTTGCACCGAAAATGACATAACTTTTATGTTTGTATTTTGTTTGGAAAAATCAAAAGAGTAGAACCAATATAAAGTAACTAACTTCCTGAAAATGCCTCTAAGTATTAAGCATCAAAAGTTTTTGTATGTTCATTTACAGTGTAATTAATATTCTGTACTTATACAATTACGTTAAAATCATTTTGAAAAACTTTAACATAAAAATGAAACTTAATTGAAGTCACTACAATTTTCTAAAAGTAATACTCGATAAAGCTGATTTTATTACTATTCGCTTTTCAAACCATTTTATCATACTATTTGAGTACTTTTCATCTGGATAAAATTAAGTAAAAGTATAATGCTTAATAAATTAAAAGAGGTCCCCAAAAAATGCGTGTACTTAAATAATTCATATTTTAATTAATCAAATGATTAATAAGAAATCATTTTTTTTTAGTCATTATGCATTATTTAATTAACGTCATGATTGTGATAGGTAAACATATTTTGGAATGAGAAAAAATTCAATATGTGTTTGTCTAATTAATTAACGCCCTACTATATACTAATATACTATATACTAAACTACTATATAATATATACTAACCATACTATATTACCGTTTGACAACGATTTAAACGAAAATGTATTCATTATTAAAATAAACTCTTAAAATAATAATATATTAAATAGTAGTTTATTGTCATATAGATTGTTTAATCGTTTGTTGTTTTACACATAATCAAAAACGAAAGAACGTTCAATAATAGTTAATTTATTTTGCACTTTTTTTTATCGACTACTTGTTGTGTTTAGCTCCTTTTATTTGACGGAAAATCTATTATTTTTTCGATGATATTATCTTCTCGGTTCTTTTAATACAAGTATTGGATATATGACTTGAGTAAGTTTCAATAAGGTACAGATAAATTCTGCAATATTTCGTAGATTTACAATTTTTGCAAAATTAAACTTTTTATTATGTTATATTAAAAATATTTTCTAACCAACATGCAACTCTGATGTCAGACAAAACTTTAGATGAGTTTTTAACAACTATATTTTTTTTCATCGAAATGTAAACCCCAAGGAAAATGAGAAATACTCATAATAATGTGTATTTTTTATCCAAAAACACTTTTAAAGATGTTTATATACTTCAAACCGTTCATCGGTATACATATCAATTGATCAGAAATTGTACAAATAAAAATCGTATTCTTTAAGTTGTATTTTTCATTTTTTTTCTTTTAGAAATTACAATAAAAATTATTTATGTTGATTAAAATTATTTATTTGTTTATATTCAGATCAGCTTCAAAATCGAACTTTTAAAATATTATTCAATTCTAATAAATTGAAGCTTCAATATCATATTTCCAATTTAAAGGTTTTCAATTAACATTGAATTATAAAAAAGCAAAGTATTTATCACGCAAAATCACTATGCTTTTTTCTTCGAAGACACTATATTTTATCAGGAGGTGATTAGCCTTCCACCGTCTCCAACAGCCGCAATATCGTCTTAAGATCAATATAACACAAGCACATTTGCGTGAAATCCTCTCCAATTAAATCCTCTATTGCACTTCCCTTTTATCTAAGTATAAATTTACGAATTTTCTACTCTCAAAAAAGCATTACTTGATCTTTTCAATCCATCGAGTATATATTTTAAAAATACTCCAAAGCACCTGATTATTCACACCGAAGACGCAACAAAATATAATTTAATTTATAAGTACGTAACCGGTACTGATCGAATTCCACTCATACTTGCCTAAATAACGAATAAAATTATACACCATATTTATCCAGTACCTACACCTGTCCATTACTGTTAAAGATATGCAAACCAGATATGGACCACAAAGTTATTCTAGTTACTAATATCATAAATCGTATCAAAAAATGCATATTTCCTTTATTTCGCATCGATTTAAAAATTTTCATAAACATTAGTGATATTTTCAAATCAAACTTACTCATTCACACCAAAATTAAAATAGAGATGCCATAGAAAGAACTCAGTCCTCTACAATTCCGTTGTTGTCAAGCTTACTTTCACAAAGTAATTTTTGCCACCAGTCACCTCGATGTGTCATAATGTGGAGATAACTATTGCAATTCGAAATGCACCAAAATCACAGTCAGAAACCAACAAGTGTGCTAAATGTGTAGGCCCATACACAGCCGCATAAAAAAGATGTTTGGTGTTTAAAAACATTATGGTAGACCACAGACAATTACAATAGACAAACTCCATCATCATTCCACTCCCAATTTCACCATATCACCTACAGTTTGAACCTGAAACAATAAAAATCATAAGAAAATATCACTCCTAACTCCACTACCAACATAACACCTTCAGATATGCCCGAAAACTCGATTTTCAAATTTCTCGAAGATTTTAAAGCCATAATTGACCCATTATTACTATTAAAAACGATAGTTTTAAAAATCTGCTTCCTTCTCCATCTTTATTCTATCTCTTGAAAATCAAATTATTAAATAATTTAATAATTATTCGTTTCTTCATTATTTTTGCCCCCCCCCCCTCACACACAAAAAATAAAAAAATAACTATATGAATAGAATAATTTGTTCTTCAATCACTTCAATTATTTTTATCATACTACTTTTTATCATACTGTATTGTGTTGTATTATTAAATTCATTGGAATTGGAATTTAACCGTTGAAATTGAAACAAATAAATAATGTGCTTTTAAAATCGTATAACATTATGATGTCAAATGTATATTAAATTATGATTTTCTTTACACATTTTTGAACAATATCTATGTGTCGCGTGGCATCCAAAGAAATACAGATGCCATTAATACGAATATTAACCTAAAGTTTGTATATTTGAGATAAAATGGAAAGCCATTTGGATTTCTATTGTCCGGTGAATGACAATTTTTGCAATTTTTTTTTTCAATTAAAATGTTGAATAATTTATTCATCGTCGACTCGAATACAGTTTATTTTTCTCCGTAAAAATCTAACAAAGATTACGAGTCCCAAACGGGTTCAAACAGTTGCGTTTTTCGACGATAGTAGGTGTTTACCGTTCAAAATCTATCACCGCCGTGGTGAAATATTAATAATACGCCAGTATACTATGCGTGTGCGAAGAGGCGGTATTGGATATTAATATACTGCTCTGTTCAACAGTGGGCAGTGCGCCACTAATAATGCACGTTGAAAGTAACAAAGGATGTGGGACCCGATGACTTTTGGCGATGCGGTGAACAAACGTGCAGGTACGCCAACAGGGACGTGGTAACCAATGAGAGCGGCGTTCATAGAGTTGGAAAGTTTGAAATTAAATCAGCGGCGAACGAGTTGCGGCACCCGTTTGTGCGACGGCAAAACATTTCTTTTCACTCGAAAACGAATATCGTTTTGTTTGGCTCTTAGGAAAGTATCGATGTGTATAAAGTCTCATCAAATTCACGCACGAAAATGATATGCTTAATAACTATGCTACACGCGTTCTCAGTATTATTATACCCAGTAACCAATATTCAATAAAGTTACACGGAAATTTATACGTATTACGCGATTAGCGCATTAAATAACGTTGTTGTAAACGATGTTCTTTAATTTTAATTAAGATTACAGTCACTTGATTTGGGTTTTCTATGTATATTGTTTTTCGTATCATATTATGTGAACACGCTAAATCGATAAATTGGTTAGTGCACTGTATACGCTGTAGTATCATTTACGTATAACCAGGGCTTAAAACCGTTCCTAATAAAGTTGGTAATTGGCTCCGGTAAGAGCCGAAAATATTTTTAAAACCGGAAACCGGTTATCGTTTAATTTTGATATTATGGTAACCGGTAACCGTTTCTTTAAGGATATTTCAAAAACTATAATTACTGTTAAGCCGGGTTCACACTACACCGTGATGAATATTTTACCAGACCGTGTGCTTTGAAAATGTGTGATACCATTATATATCTTATGTTGATGCTATCAAATTTTGGTTACATATTTTCGCAGTTTTTTATTAGATATAAAATATTTTCATAAGTTTCAATAAATAATAACTGATGAATATTAAATTATATACTAGACAGTATATATTATATTATTATTAGGACTCGGAACTTAATGCATTTAAAAATTACTAAATATGCATGCACTTATGCGCTTAAAAAAGTACAAATATGCTTCAAAAATATGCACCTAATTTTTTTTTTAACGCAAAAATGTTCAAAATAAAGATATTTTATTAAATATAATCGTACGTAACAATAAAAATGTTGTTAGTATATTATACTAAGCTAAACATAATTTCTAGATATAAATATATATGATAAAATAAAACAAAATAAATAGCTTAAAATTTGAAATTTTCTTTTGGGAAATGTTCCCATTAGGTTTTTCATTTATAGTGTCATGAAAATAATTTCAAGGTTACTTAGCAATAAATTGAATAGTCCAAAAAGATCATACAAATGCAACACCTTCCGAGCCCTTTGTTGTTATGAATAATGTTATCAAAGAATATTAAATTATTACTATTAAAATAGATAACCACATGCTCAAAAATTGGATAAAATCAACTTTCCGGTATCTTATGGTTCAGGAGGTAACTTGTGATTTATTATATGGTATACCTTGATGTAACAATATGGTTCAGCCAATCAGAGATAATTATTTTAGAAGACACGACACTGCACGGTGTAGTATGAACCCGGCTGTAATCGTTTAAAAGTCGATGATAAGGTTTTTTTGTAATCGGTTGACGGTTAAAACCGGTTTTAAAAATCATATTTTTCAATTTTTTAATCATATTTTTAAAACAGTTTATTTAGGCGATTCGTGGGTTGATAATAAAACTTTTATTATTACAAAATCAATAACTTAATATGCTTTAATTTGATCGATATCACTCAATTTCAATATTTATTTTTTCAAACTACTTTAAAGTTTAAAACATATTATGATCAAGATAATGATAAAAAAAAAACTAAATTCCATAAAAAAATTTTATTGTTATAATTTTCTTATTTATAATCTAGGCTTGCAAACGTTATGATTATAACGTCATATTTAATAAAAAACGATTGAAATTTGTAAACGTAATTATAACGGAATACGATAAACATAAATAAATAACAAAACAAAACATAACGCAAAACGGTACATATTGTATTCCATCAAACGAAATAATTAATTTCCAATTATTTAATAATATTTAGTAGTATTCAATTATTTATTCAATCTAAGAATTAATTTTATTCCGTATCCGGCCTATCCGGGAGATCCCGTATTAGATATTGTTTTAAAATTTAATAAAAATGTATTAATAGAATAATTTAATTTCCAATAGCTAATAATAGTGATACCCTGATAATATTGTACTGTACTATCTGTACTACGGTCGAAATTTTATCATTCAAGTTATTCAACTATTGTGTTCGGTGTTCAGTTTGCTCAGATTTGTTCATTCGTCTCTCGTCAGTGTTTATCTAATTGTTGTCAAATGTTTAATATTTATATTTTATACTAATATACTTATAGTTTTAACGTGCATACGTTTTCTTTATATTAGTTAATTCATAGTTGAAATTCAAAATTTCAAAATAATAAACATGTTTTTTTTTTATATTTATTATTTTATTATAAAATCCTTAGAGCCTAGTCAATTTATTAAATTTAATAATACATTATTATTTATTGCTCTTAAGATTAATCATTATCATACTGTTTAATCATTTATTTTGTTTCCATCTCTTAATGAACTACCTATGTATTGTAATTTAATCTATATCACTGTATTCAATATTTTGTAAATAATATGTAATTGGATTATCTAACCCATTTAATTAAATAAATAAAATAAATAAAATTATACAATATCTACCTAAAACTTAAAATAGAGAAATTATGTCCCTAAAAAAAGGTCATAGTCTCTTTTAAATTGCGGCCTGTATGTTTTTAAAACAGGTATCTAAATGCTTTTGAATTTTAAATAACGTTAACGCAAAAATTGTAAACGTTTTAATTATGAATAACGATAAACGCAAACATTGTATAACGTTTTAATTCTGAATAACGATAAACACAAAAGTTGAATAACGTTTAAATTTTGAATAACGATAAACTCAAAACTTGTATGACGTTTTGATTGTAAATAACGTAAAACAATTTTTTTTTTCAAATGCAAGCCATGTTTATAACGGTCAAAAACTGAAATTAAATATAATAATTTTTTAAGATGACACTAAGATTGATACATTTTATATATATATATATAAATATAATATTCGCAACAGATAAGCAATACTTGATGGCCATTAATTGGGAAAAAATATTTAAAAATAGCTGAAAAATTAAATTCAACTATAATAGTATAATGTGATCATAATTCAAGTATTAATACCATGAAAAAACCGTTAATTATTTTGGTCGGGAAAAGGTTTTGGTTATAAAACCTGAATTGAAAATACGAGATAATCGCTTTGATGTTAATATATAGATATTTACCTTGATTACCGATAGCCAATAACCGCTTCCAGCATTCCAAAACTAAAAGTGGTTATCGGTTTTCAGTTCTCAAATTTACGGTTTTTTACCGGTTTTTGTTACAAAATGGTTACCGGTTTTAATCCCTGTGTACAACAAATCATGACTCTTAATTTAAGTCGGTTCGATGTTAGTAGCAGTTCGTGACAAGCTTAAGAAATTTATAGACCTGGTCCAGGCCCAAATGTTAACTGTACTCGATGTGTGGCGACAACGATTAACTTTTAAATCGAAATCACTTCTATCCCCCGAGTAGCTAGTCGAAAACTAGATTTCCTCGAAAGTTTAGTTCGAAATCGAAATAACAAAACTTAATACTTGAGGATTGTTCCGAAACTATGTAACATAATCGTGAAAAGAACATTATCCTACAATGTGTATAGCTACGGTGAAATAGTTTACAATGTGCAAAAAATCTTACTACATCAATACACAAACGTTTACTCAAAATATATTCGAACGTGGTGTTAAGCATGTGAAACTACTACATTACGTCAAAAGGTATTTAGCTACCTTCCATTTCAAAACAGTTCATTAAGATTTGGATTAACAAGTTGTATTTCATAAATATTAATAATAATAACTATACAGTTAAGATGAATAACGATGGGCGAACGTTTTTGAGTAATTTAAAATATAATTCAATAATATCCGAATTATACGGTTATGGAAAGATAATATTATATCAACCATTGTAATAATAATCGTATTTATAGACTACAAAGAAATTTTGCTTACTAATTCAATACAAACAATTTATTAATTTAAATCCAACAGTTCAATCCTTACATTCTTGAATCAAAAACTTGGTATTATTTTACTTGTGTCTACATTTTACATTTCATCTCGTTGGTAACAGTTAACGGGTTCTTTTGTAGAAATTAGGTATAGAGCATTAATTTCTTGGCTATTATTTTACATCGTACAAATGATTAATAAGGACTAATTGGTAAAAAAGTATTAATGGGTCTTACGAGCTATGTTTGATGTACCACGAATGATACGAATGGTATTAAATTAAAAGTATTTTAGTCTGAAAACATTGGATTCAGTATTATTTTTTACAGACGTCTACGTTAATATTCATATCCTTTTTATTTAGCATAAAATGCACTTCAAACTTTTAATCAAGGTTTATTTTTGTTGTTTCCAAAGACATTTTGTTTTCCATTTTGTAAACTAAACATACTAAAGAAGTCTAAAGTTTTAAATAATAAACTTTATAATTTTGTTTTAAGGTCCATTGGGACGGTAATTTAAAAAAAAAAAAAAACATTCATGAATTTGAGTACAAATAAATACTTTTAAATGCATACATATTTTGAAGCTTAAATAGCATGGTAAGATTACACTATAAAACCCTTGTGATGTTAATCTATATACATATTTTCTCTAAATAGGGTGAAGTAAGATATTTTCATAACGCAGGTAATTTCGTGATAATATTAGTTGAACGTATAGTGTAATTCCCTGTTCCACGATTGACTTGAAAATAAATTGATCTTAAAAACAGTAATTTTAAGAATCATTGGATTCATCCATGGGAAGGAATGTATCAGTAGATATGGCATTAAACAGAGAAAAGTGGAGAAGATTACTTGTGGCACCTCAGGTCCTATAAGAATTGTTAAGCTGAGAAAGAAGAAGAAGAATTATAACATAGAGCATTTTATGAAAAATGTGTAGGTATACCATAACAATTTCGAGTAGTTTTGTTATACGTTATCTTTTAAATGATCAATAAATCGTCACCGCATATGAGTGATTTAGCCGTATTATAGCGATTCATTTAACTCTATATCGAAAGTAGTAAGAGTTCCTATTCCAAAATTAATACGTACTTATTGTAAAATGGAAATTTAAAATACCTAGTAAATTAATAAGGTACTTTACTTGTTTTAAAACTTATAGTAAACATTAAGAACTGTAAAAGGTTTTTTTTTTTTTGGTCACTGGGTTGTAAAAATTAAAAGTTAATTAATTTTATATTCTCGTAAACAATAGTCATGGGTGAATAGATTTACAAAGATAAAGATGAATGTTTCCAAACATTTCTGAAACAATTGATTTACATTTCGTTAACGTTAATTTAAAATAAATGTGCGCAAAATAGTTTTTATTAATGAATTATAAGTTCGTCCGGTCGGAGGTTTGTATTTTAAATGATTATCCAATACCATTTGTGAGTAAAATACTTTAAGAAAATATTAAAATACTAATAGTAGTATTCGCATGAAAAAAATTATTAAAAATACTTTTAAAATACTTCTATAAAAACATATTTTACGAATATTTAAAAAGTATTTGAATACTAATATAAATATTTTTTTTAATAACTATTATAATTTAGCCTTATTGATATTCATGAAATTAATAAACATGAAATAACATTTTTAGAGTTAAGACTTATAAATTAGGTCGATGATGTATATGTTAGGTAGTTTTCGTTACATAATTTAGCATCGTTAAAACTATAATATCAGTATAAATTATAAATTTTACATTTGTACAAGTAAAAAAAAAAAAATTAATTTCTATTTAAAAAAATATCCACTGTAATTACGAAATAATCATTAAACCTTTATAAATATGAATATAAAAATATAACAATATAAACTCTAACAAAAGAATCAAAACTAATTTTAATAAAAAAATGTCATTACTTTTTAATAAGATTGTTTTTAAAAAAATTGAAACACTCATATTTCCTTTATTTTGTTAGAACACAGATACCTTTTCCAAATACTCTTTCAATTAACTCGAGAGAGGGGAAGTATACATAAGTAAAAATGTTATTTTTATAAATAAAAAATATTTGTGATAACAGTTAATAAAACGGACTTAGTGGTATTTAAATATTTTGTTAAAAATTCTTTAAAAAAATTGTATTTAAAATACCATAAAATATTTCAATAAGTATTTAAATACATTACAAGACTGTTAAATACGTCCTATATCATATTTTGTAATAAAAAAAAATGTTATTATTGTATTAAAATTGAAACATCAAAATTGATAATTTATTAAAATTTAAAAATATTATAATTAAAAATATCGAAATTCCTAGGTTGGCTTTGGTACGGATGGGCAGAAAAAATGATTCTGAGTTAAAGAGGTCGGATTAACTTTTTTTTTTGAAACTAAGCTTAATTTTTTTCATTGATCAGTAATAAATATGTATTAGAAACTTTGTATTCAATTTTCAAGACTTTTTGATAAACAAATATCATTAAATTGACATTTTTGGAAAAAAGCTAAGAAAACATAAAATTTTCATTCAAACGTGTCCTACTGTTGCGTCAGTGATGAAATTGTTTAATCAATTTTTAGAACCGATTATTATTTCCACCTAGTTTTTTTATTAAACGCTATGTGTACTGTGACAACAAATTGACTTCACTTCTTGGCTCTTCTCATATACTGTTCGTTTAATCAAACGCTTGAATAATATACGTTATTAGTAATAACCAGGACATATGTTTTTACTGCATTCAGAAGAACTAGACAAAGCAAATCATTCAACTATCTACAAGCTGTTTGAAAAAGCTATAGGCATTATATGGCCTGGTGATATAAAGTATAATAATGTCTTGTTATTTTTATCTGATGCCGCTTCTATATGGTGAAGGCAGCTACTATTCTAAAAAATATTTATACAAAAATGATACATGTAACTTGTTGTGATCGTGGACTTCACAGAACCGCTGAAGAAAATCGTGGACAATTTGATACAATAGACGAACTAATATCTAATATGAAGAAAATATTTCGAAAAGCTCCTTCTCGTGTTAAAATGTTTAAATTCTGAAGCTCCTGGTATAAAACTACCATCTGAACCAGTTATTACCCATTGGGGCTCTTGGATAGACACTACAATTTACTATTGCGAACATTTTAGAATAATTCGTCACGTAGTAAGTGGTTTAGATGAAAACGACGCAGATAGCATTAAAAAAGTAAAACTGTGCATTGTAAAATCGGGTTTAGAAACCGATTTGGCTTATATAAAAAGTAATTTTGAAGTTCTTACTAAAGCCATTACAGAACTACAAACAAAAAATATTTCATTGTCTAGTTCACTTGCTATGGTTGAAAATGTGAAACAGAAATTTTCTTTGTTTAAAGGAAATCGTCGAAAACCAGTTCTAACTAAACTGCAAAAAGTTTTTGAAAGAAATAATGACTTAAGGATTTTAGCAAATATCAAAAATACTTGACGGTAAAAATGAGAATAATTTAGATGACTTTTCAGTGAATTTCCTGATGACTACTCCAGCAATGGTATTGTGTATTTTAAATATGCACCTATTACATCAGTAGATATCGAACGGTCATTTTCAGCGTATAAAACAATATTATCAAACAACAGAGGGTCATTTGTATTTGAAAACTTCAGAAAACATTTGACCATTCAATGCAATAATGACGGTAAGATTTAATTAGTTAATTTTTTTTCAGTCAATAGTAAATATCGTTTATATTTTATTTTTCAGAAAATCCTTCAGAAAATCCATTAAGTCTCAGAAGTGAAGTTTTATTTTTTTTGTTATATAAAGATTAAACTTTATTTGATTTTATGATTTTTAAGTTAGAATTTTTTAGTTTTTTTTTTTTTAATAAATATTTTTGCTTAAATTTAAGTTTTTTAATGCTTTGGGTACTAATAATGAAGTTTTTAAGCGCTTATTTTAATGATTTTAAGTGCCATAAGTCCCGAACCCTAGTTATTACACATGTACCACTATAGCGCTGCGAATAATAATGTTGATACAGCTAGTTTCGTAGATTTTTCCATCACTATTCCCGTGTACGTATATATTCGATTAATTTCTTTACGGTTTTAAATATTTGTCGTCTCAAAATAATAAGTAATTCGATTTGTTCAAACAAAAAAATAATAATAATAATAATAAAAAATAAAGTTAATCACACAAAAACTTGATAAAACAATTTCAATTTTTTTTATTTTGTTGTCGAACTCGATATTTGAATTCACGTAACAGTGAGTGTACGGGTGTACATGATGTAACTTTATTATTTATTCCGGAAAAATCGTGTGACATTATCAGATACTTTTAAAATAATTCTGTTTGGTGTTCGGTCGAGTCAAACGATTTCGAATGTAAAAAACGAACGAGATAAAGTGACGCGTCGTTCGTATAGTTTGAATACAACCCGTGATAAATGTTCAAAAGAGTGTAAATAAACATCAAGATGGATCTAAGTAATTTATAAAAGGACTATCTAAAAGAGCGACCTGTTCACCAGTTGTATGTACTATTTCAATAGTCCGAACCAATGGTCGAATGGATATTTTATTTCGGTCGTGCACTTAAACAAATAAATAAAATATAACGTTAACTTCGGTAAAATGTCATGCGTTACTAGCAAGTGATTACAATAATTTCAATCTCTTTATTAGATTACAAGGTTTATTTATCCCTCGATACATTTTTACTATGACAATATCACTATTTACTTTCTTCATTATTATTATTATTAATCTATCAATCCCATATCATAATAATATAAGGTACATAACGTTTTTAATAACACGGAAAAGAAAGTGTTTCTATTAACAATTTGTCAATGCCATACAATTAAGATACAATAAACACGCACAGTTGTATACAGTCTTATACACAATAAGTCATTTCAAACAGATATAATTTAAAATTATTTTTCGTTCTTTTAAGGATTACAAGTTTTTATTATGGAAACCTAAACAATTTATTTCGAGAAGGTTCTCGCCCAGCAAAACGTGCGCGTAAAGTGTATGTTGTTATACTTCACGCCCGTTATGCATATTGTAATTCGTAACTCATAATTATACACTTCTTGGTTTAATTTTAGCGTCAAGATTAATGAGTCACGTTAACTTAATTTAATTTTTTTTTTTTTTGAACAAATCGAATTACTCATTTTTTTTTCTCAATTTTGAGACGGCAACTTTTAAAAACAATAGAGAAATTAATTAAATATGTATGAAAATAAAGACAGGAAAATCTACAAAACTAACTATATAAACATAGTTATTCTCAGCGTTCTATCTGTACATATTTAAACCGTATATTGTTCATACGAAATATAAATAGATAGATAAATAGATATACAGATTGATTCACCATCCCTTATTTTTGTAAGAAATTATGTAATTTTCAACCCACTTAAAAGAACATAATACACAACGATATGTTTACATTTTTATGATTATATAACTTTAAAATAAGAAAACATTTTATTAGTTTTTTTTTTTTATCATGCAAATTTATCATTTGTAACTATACTAATTGTTTTAATAAATATTTTTTATTATAATCACCGTCGTAAACAGTGACGTATTGATACTAACGTAACGTATAACTAACATATACGATACATAGTATCGTATCATGAGTCATGTGATGCGTGATGGGATGTGCCACTAGGAATATTCTCAAAGGAATGTTCCCGGGAACAGGGAATATTCCCGGAATATTCCCCAGCATCCCAAGAAATTTATTTAAAAAATAAAAAAATAAAAATTGAGCGGGAATAGAATGACAGTCAATACTACTGTACTTTGTACTAGAGTAACAGTATTCATTAGTGTATTTTGTTCACATCAATTGGCTAAATTGCTTTATTGTCCAAAAAACTATTGAATATTGATAAGTAATATATTCTATAGAATTATCGTTATTTCAGTTTAGTATTTTTCATTTACATAGTTATTAGTTTTATGCATTTAATTTCTGTTACTATAGTACCAAGTAAGTTAAATTTTTAGTTTCACACTTTCTGTTAATAACTTTTTGTGTTTAAATCTAGTGTACATATTAGTATATAAAGTACATTATTTGTTTGGTGCTTATCAAATTTTCCGTTGAAATGGCTGGTGGTAAAAAAAAAAAATTGGCGTGTTGTTCATATTAACAAGAAAAAACTGTAAATGGCAAAAAGATATTTGAATGCTATTATTGTAAATAAAAATGTAAACTGTATTATTATCAGTAAAAAACTGCAATTTGGATCATTTACAGCCATAAGTTTAATTTAAAACTGAAACCTATGTTCAATATTTAAAAACTTATTATATTCCTGGGAAATTCTTGATGTTGGGAAAATTTCCGGCAATTTGCTCATCACTAATCATGACACAAATGCGCAATCGCGTAAAAAAAGTCTAGTCATAATTAGATGGAATTTACGGTAAATGGAAAATGGTACGTATTTTGTATTTTAGCTGGTCATATTTATATTTATTATTAAAAATCGAAACCCAGCCATATATGAATGGATACCTGAACCGTGTATACATATGAAAAATATATGAATGTATATACACACACACACACACACACACACACACACACACACACACA
>NW_020272770.1:43025-240760 GCF_003268045.1 Sipha flava
ACACACACACACACACACACACACACACACACACACACACATACATAGTAGTTGTGTAAAGAAAAATAAATTGTAAATATATGTATGGATATACGCACCCATAAGGGATTGAATATACCTTAAACAATTTTCTCGCTCGATTTAAAAAAACATTATCCTAAGTATTTAATACAGAGACGTATTCACGATATTGGCACTCTTTTTTTTCCTAAAAAAAATTTAAACCCTAAAAATTTAATTTCTAACCTCTTTAAGATACTTACAATTTGGAGTCTAGAGTAATTACCTCCCTTTGCCCCCATAAATACGTATATTATAAATAATAGTTGGTAACCAGTTTATAACGTTATCAACTAAATATTATATTTTAAATTATCTATCGTATAAAATGTAAGCAAATAAAATTGGAGAACGTTACAAAACACTATGCAAGTATCAAACTCAATATTTTCCTTTGAGAAAAATATTAGTTTTGTCAGGTTAAAATAAATTAAGTGAGTCAGTTGCAAATGATTAATCATAAGTTGGTACTTACATATAATTACTTTTTCTATGATATTAACATGTTATTTAGCAATTACAAGAGTTTCAAACTTTTAAAGTACTGAAATCTTGAAGAATTTCGCGATTGCTATAGTAAGTTAATAAAATATTAGCCCTCCGAAATACAAATATTATTCTATTAAATATAGAAATATATTATGATAATATTTTCTCGGAAACTGGTTACAAATTGTTCGATGTCAGTTACAATTCGTGACTAAAAGGTTATCAAATTTAGATATAGGTCCGGATTCGATTGGGCATAGTCGAGGGGGAAAATTCACGTATATATCAATAGTAGCAAGATAAATGTACCAACTTGTTTCCAAGGCACAACGAATTGTATGTTTTATACGTTTCCATAATAATACGTTTGCATCCATGCAACGTCACGGTATGTTTATAATTTTTTTATCGTAGCACTATATTAAACTCTATTTACTACACTATATTTACACTACACACTATATTTAGGTTAGATTAGATTAATGTTTATGTGAACATTTATGAAAACCTTTTGAAAACATATACTTATTCCAGGGTTCGGGAGATAAGTAACTCTATGTGCTACGAAATTTTTAAAAAACTTAAACGACTTAATAATTCAATTTCTAAACAATTTTTTATATTTTTTTAATTAATTTTCCTTGGAATTTTTACTTATCTTTAATTTAACTTGAGCAATTATTTATCTTAAAATTAATTTTTATTTATTATTATATAACGGGCACAAGGCCCAAAAGTGCAAATAAATTTTACATATATTAACTGAACCAATATATGGCAACAGAAAATAATAAAAATATCAATTAATATAATTTAAATCATATTATATTATTATAAAATATTTAAAATATTTTATTATAATGTATTATTAGATTTATGTAACACAATCTTGCGACGGTAGTAATTTGGCCATCGCAATGGGTCCACACGCTTCGACGTAATCGATGTGCATTTTTTTCTTATATTTCGTTTTATGATTGAGTTTGGAACAAAATTGATTCACACGGATTGATTATAAATTGTCGTAATCCTCGTCGATGCTTTTATCGTTTGATATGTTCAACGGTTCACCACCTGACGGACCCGGTCAGGTTACGATTCCAGACCGATACTCAGTGTTTTTCGAGTCGAACGGTGGTGGGTCTCGAACACGGACGGAAAATAAATGTGTATATTGTCCTCTGCATAATGTTCACATCATCCCCTCAACCACGCGTGTGCATTGAATAAAATTTAAGAATGAAATAATACGATTTGCAAAGTTTTGAAAAAAATTTAATAGTTGTTTATAGTTGATAATTGTCGGCTATCACTAGCGTATGAAAATTTCCTTGTTTTAATTACAACGTAGAATAGTATTATGTGATTTACGATAGAAAAGAAAGGAACATTGCCTTTTTACGGTTATGTTTATTGCAATAGTACAATTTTATACGTGTAGAAATAAATCAAACAAATATATAATAAAAGAATAATTGTTTTATTTTTATTTCTTCGGGTGTAAAATAACTATAAAAAAAAATTGTGTTAGTGTGTAACAGCTTTCCAATTGTATGTTGTAGTAAATAACTAAACGTAATAACAATTTTGTACACTTGGAGTTCAACTATTCTGAGATTCGTTTATGATTTAAAGTTTCAACGAGTACTTTTGGTACTCAAGCAGTGGATATAGATCGAGGGGGGTATACATTTTTTTATACACATAGATTTTCAAGTACAGTGGTACCTGGGAGTACTATTTCATCAAAAATCCTTAAACTAATATATAAGTACACAAAATGTATTAATAAATGTTGCTTTAAAATTCTAAAAAATTTAGTACCAATATATTATTATAATAAAATTATATAAAAAACAAAAATAAAAACCTTTAACATTAAAAGTCAACCACCTTAATTTAATTTTACGAATAAAATAATATAATATAATATTCATGTATTTTGTATGAACATAGTACAATAAATTAATATTTAAAATGCATTAATTATATTTAATAATTAAAAACATTAATTTTAACGTTAAATATTGTGCATTATGTTATATCGATATATATATATATATATAATACATCGATATTGGTATGAACTGCAATGATGTAAGTAATATAGTTATGGGCATAAATTTATGCCCATAATTATATTACTTTATTTTTTATTGAAAAATATTTGATTTTCCCACCCAAACTGGATATGACGAAGGTGGATTCAACGTAAAGGCGATCGCATTCTGAAACAAAAGCACTGACCAATAGGTATGACTATAAATATTTACAATGATTATTATGTATATATTTTTGTTATAATATACTGTGAATTTTCTTATTATTTTCTTATTATAACTGTTGTTATCCTTTTCTTAAATAAACTCCTATTTTCGTCGTGTGTTTATCGAAAAATATACTTATATGCTGTAGAAAATAATAAAATAGGAAAACAGCAATCGATAAAATATTCAAATCACAGATAAAACGTTCTAGTTACACAAAACTCAATTAAATATTGTTCTATGTTGATACGGTAGGTATAGATAATTCAATTTTGTTCTATTGATTTCCGAGTCGAAACACAAAAACGTAGGTGTATGCTGCGTAGTTGTAATTATGAACGTATCCATACTCTACCGTTAATACCTAAAATGCAATAATAAATATATTTTAAATATAAGTAAAACATTATTTGATATTATATATATATTATTTTATACTATTATATAATAAGTAATACATTTATATGTCGGCTGCAGTAAATACTCGAAATTGTCAAAAATATACACAATCATATTGATGTTTTAAATTAATATTAATGGTTTTTTTTTTATTATTGCTTGTGTTGAACTTTCAGAATGAAACAATTATTATAAGCAAATACGAGTACGATTACAACGCGTACTTTAAGTTGAAAGCAATCAATATTCTCATGTTGAAACTACTCTCAAGCCTTTGTTTCTGGAAAAATAATTTTTAATTGTATAAACTATCATAATTCATATCCTGTATAAATGTTTGCAATAAATAAAATTACTAAGTTCACTGAATAATTAATCGTTGGAGAATAAATGCATCGTTTAAGTTCATAAGTGAGAACATAAATTTATAAATTATATTCAATCTAAATACAATAATATATTGTAGTATAATATACGATATAATAAAATATGTCTCAGTTTAAATGTAAAAAGTATTTATCGTCAGGCATTTTATTTATAATCTATTTGTTCGCATTCGACGTATTCTTAAAATTATGATGTTTCATATATCATAATAATCTATATATGCAAGTATATAAACTCAATACCACTCACTCATGGATCATCGCAAAATCAACAGATCGAATGCACTTCCAATACAACTTGATGTTTCCACTATCATTCAAGACGTGCAATAAGAAAGGATTTTCCACAATTCAACTCCCAAGGGGGTTAAAATGGGTAAAACGAAAAGTGGTGAATATGAAAGAAATTACCTAGCTGGTAACACTCAAGCTAGGACTATAAAATTTGGTGAATAGTTTTTTTTTTTTTATTTAGGAACCTAACAAAAAGGATATTTATGTTACATCTCATAAACCACAAAATGTATGAACTATAAATTTAACATACTTTAGTTGTGTAATAAGTAGGGATTTTAAAAATAAGGGCACTGGCTAAGACGGGTCTATGATACTAAACAGCATAACTCGATATACAAGCAAAACTATATATATATATATACATGTTTTGTTGAGATATTAATTGATAGGATAGAACACATTTTTAATTTTAACTTTAAAGTAGAAAAAACATTAATCACAAGTACTGATAGTAGTTTTATGAATTCTAAAACTATTTGGTACGTACAATAAATAACTTTAATAACTCCAGTAGTATTAACTATAATAAATTTGAGAATTTAAATTAAGTATACAACATTTTCCATCTATCATCTATCATATAGAAAAGCTACATAACGATTGAATGAATAGTTTTGAAGATTGCCCCCGACCCTCAAAATAACATTTCATACATGTATTTTTTCGGGTAGGTAAACTAATTTTTGTACTCAGCACAACTATATATTTGAACGACTTTCACCACTTTCATAAATATAATATTTTTGTTCTCAATGACATGATTTGAATGAATATTTTAAATTACACTAAACTTATGTTTATAGTTGTTTACACAAAATTTTTAACACTTTAAATTCGATACGATTAATGAATTTAGCTGGGAACAAAAAATTAATTATCTTAAATTCAAACACAATTCGTTTTAATTAATTCACAAAATATTATAGCACGCAATCGTATAATTTATACGACGAATTAACAATAATAATTTTGTTGCTTTATCAAATTCGAAATTCGAACAATTCGCATTTATTTTCAGAAACTTTTCCTGATGGAACACAGCCAAGAAAATTCGGTTAAGATTTTTCGAATGAATTATAAAGCGTGATTGACGTGTACCATTCCCATGAATGACACGTATGAATGTCTGCGTACCCAAGTGAAAGATGAACAGAATGTTTTTGAAGCAACTGTACCAGAGTAAAAATAATCTGAAAACCTTGCTCCACAATCCGGTCGGTGGTAAACACGAGGATATCACAGGTCAAACGAATAGTGGGTATTATGTTTTTTGTATCATAGAAAAATATTGCCCGAACGCAACTAAAAAAAATATTCGTTTAAATTCGTACAATTTTAATACATTATATATATAGGTAACGTTTGTTTTCCATACAAAGAGTAGTGTTTAGTCGGCGAGTACAAGTTTTTAATACGACTTCATATCATAAACGAACGTTTTTTTTAAATTTTATTAAAAAAAAAAAAAGCTCTATGAAACCGTCTTAACGTTATACAGATTTATCAAAGAACGAATTGTAAGATATGAAATATACTGTTACGACAACGACATTTTTTAAGTTGGAAAACTAATAATTGTATTTTGCAGAGTTAGGAGTTAGCATATATGCACCAACTGTATTTATTATTATTTATTAAGTTGATTTCACATAGTCTGTATACAAGGACTTGCTGTTTGATATACTACTTATGGTTGTACTATTGTACGAGTATAATAGAATGCTCGCTGTATTCCGCTCGTCGCGGATTTCCTTCCCAAGGCTACCATGAGATCGTTGGTGATTTTAATGGAACTATATATTTTATACTTCATTTAGTCTGAAAGTTATCATTTTTACGAGTTTAAAATACTAATTTTTTTTTTTTTTTTTTTTAACAATAAATTCGTTAAATGATTCACCATAGTTTTTTTTATAAACGGTGAGTATCATTGCCGTACACCTGCTTTGTAACATTGATCATAACTTTAGGATATTATTAATATTTTTTTTAGATTTGCGCTAGAAACCTGAAAGTTTTAACTCAAAGAGTATACTTCCCAATTTATTTAGTATCTGAAAAGTAAAAGTATCTGATAAATAAGTTAGTTAAGTTATAAATGCGTGAAATATACTGTAAATTATTTGTTTGTGAATTATTTAAATGTATAGCTTTTCAATTTTACTACAATTAAAAAAAAAAAAAAAAAAAACTAGGTATAAGAATATTTACCTTAGTATTCGTGAGATATTATTTATTCTTACCAATATTTTATTGAAATATCTTATCGCGATAATATTGAGATAATATTATTATTTATTACATAATATTATTGAGAACATTAAAATTGTCCATCATAAATAAAACAAATGTCAAGAGAAAAGAAAGAACCACAAACAAGAATACATTGAAAATTATAATTTTGATATTTTTGAGATCATATTGTTATTCGAAACCATAAATAATTAAAATGTCTTTTTTTTTTAGATGCAAAACTATAATAACAAAAGGTAATTTTATATGAGTTTCTTGTGGTGTTCATCATCGGATCATAACTGCGGATAGCGTTCTGTAAGTGTTGTACTGCAAATGTTATGCATGTTGTCTTACTTAAAATCTGTTTTTAAAACCATTTTGTTTATTTTATCATGAACTCGTTATATAACATTATACAAAATGGACAGAGTAAAAAAAAATTATAGTAGTTTGTGATTATAACTTACTTACGAAAACGACTGGAACTATACGCGATTGTATCAATGTAATTTTTCAACGTTTGACATTCGGTTTCTCGGTTAATTAATGTGTAGTTAAAACAATCAATTAAATTTGTAGGGTTTAATGTCTCAGCAATACTGAGATATATTTTAATTTTAACAATTTTTATCATAAAAATGTAATATTTTTTTTACTTTTTCTTTATAGCAATAATATTACGTATCGTACTGCAAAGTTAAATTCATCAAATAAGTATAATAAATTACGGCATTTGAAGTTTAGAAAGACGAAATCGAATAGCAGAAAATACACGGCATAATAAAATGTTGGTGCACTTGAGTGATCAGAAATTATATATTTTAATTTAAAAATATTTTTATGTCTTCAAGTGAAGTATAACCAAATGTATTTAACAATGTAAAAATAATATTCTAGAAAGTAAAAAATTAAGTTTTATAAACTTGTACTACTAAACGTACGTATAAGAGATTTTTCGTTAATGTCGGCCCAGTGAACTGATAAACTAAATCGCTTGCTCCCAGAGATTATGGAGTCGATATTAAAGTGTCAAGTTATACCATGACTCGCACAGAGTCTTATAAGTATGTTAAAGCGAACAAAAAACTTTTGAAAAAAGCAAAATTTTCTGAAAGCCATGGCCTTTTAAGTACTTTGCAATAAATTATTTTTTTTTTTATGTAACCTAAATAAATAAATATTTGATCTAAACTAAGGAATTATAATTTTTACTACACAATTGAGTATTTTTATACCCTCCATCTTAGAATTTTTAAACGTCTCAACTAACTCTATTTAAATATGGTAACGTAAGACAGAATGGACATAAAATCTTCAAGAATACATAAAGAAACTTCGTGTAGAGTTAAAAATATAAGCACAAACGTAGTTGTAATTCAAATACTATTTCAACATTTGTATACCTATTCAAATCTCGGCATTTTTCGAAACCACAATAGTGTAAGGTGAAACCTACAACCCGCTATCAGTATATTTAACCTTACTATAGAAACAGTTTCATGAATAGCTTACTCGAAATCGATTGTAATTGTTTTGGGTATAGTGTCAATTTTAATTCAATACATTTAAATATTATACGGTTAAATGTCATAATATATGTGTCAGTGGATTTACTTAAAAGAAAATCTTGGTATGACAAAACTGGTACATAATGTTAGTAGATAGAAATAGGGCATTCCAAAACATCTGCAGCCGCAACCACAACCACCTCCACCTGTCACAACCGACGCCATCGCCGAAATTATTTTTCCCATTTTTTTTCATTTTCATTTTTCTTCACGCTGCCCGTTCGTTCACGAAACCTATGTATAATATACCCCCTCCATATTTTTTCATTGGAAATTCAATGAGTCAAGTCTTATTCTTCATCACACCCCTCCTTATACTTCCCCTCATTATTTAAATGACAAATTCATTAACATACAATAACGCCTCCCTTTTACCACACTCTAAGTATTTTACCGAAGTAAAATAATATTATATAAGACTTTACAAATAATATATTATTTAAAATAATTACACACATGATACATACATACATACATACATACATACATATATATATATATATATATTCATATAAAAAATTATTTTAAATTATTAACATTGTAACATTTGGTCATCTAATAGTCATTTCCAGGAATGTTAACATATAAGTTATAGAACATCCAATAATATCCAATAATATACTTATTGATTTTCCAATGAAAAAACATGGAGGGGGTATATTATACATAGGTTAAGTAAACGAACGGGCAGCGAGAAGAAAAATGAAAATGGAAAAAAATAAATAAAAAAAATAATTTCGGCGGCGGTAGTAGCGGCAAGTGAAAGTGGTTGTGGTTGCAACTACGGGTGTTTTGGAATACCCTATTACTATCTACTAATGTTCATTAATTTAACCATGTAATGTAATATTTGGGTAAAATTTTGACACTGTAAGTAAATACTCCATTGCAATAAATATTTTCAGAATCACATAAAATGTTTAGATTTTCAGAACAAGAAATTATTATCAGATTTTTACTATTGTCATTAACTAGTACTAGTAAACATTTTTCCTTGAAAGTTGTTTTAAAGTCCATTTTGTTGATATCTCCATCTATCTTAATATATACCCATCTAATATTTTTCGATATATTTAGTAGCAAATAATGACGGGCTGCGTAAATGTTATGTTTAAAATTTTATGTTTTTTAGTCGTGAGAGTAAATTATCAATTGCTTTTTTTTTATATGCATTGTTCAATATTTGTCGATTTACTATTTTCGTGTTGATTAATGATTATGGAAATGTTTGTGTAATTCATCAGAAATTGTTTGTTTAGTTTAATTTATGTATATTACTATTTAACAAGTTGAGCAACATCGCCAACATCATAATCCAGATTCTGATGTTGGTTTATATGCTCAAAAATATTAGTAATTTTCGTGAACTATTAAAGGTTTCCTACAAGAGCTTTCTATAAATATCGCTTTATCAGACATGCTAAAAAGACTTAATAGATATACGATAAAAGATATAAAAGACAACGAAATAACACGTTAGTCACAAGTCAATGAACAGTTCGCTACTAAACATATAGTGAAATTATCCAGACATCGAACATATGTCTGTTTGTATCACACATGAATGTATATGATCATAAGAATCATCTTAAGGCGGTTGAAAGTGGGTCGTTGTTTTGTGCATTTAGAGCAATAAGTAAGAGAAAAAAAATACACTTCCAAAAGTTCAATTTACATTTTGAAAAAATGTTTGGATTTTTTTACTCCTTGTCTGTGTTATGTAGAAAATTAATATTATATTTTATGTTTTTTTAGTAACAATGAAGTAAAAGTGAATTTTGGAAAAAGAAAATTAATTTAGTACTATAATAATTAAACAATAGAAAAAATCGAAAATCCATTTCCTACATAACCTAAAATTATTATATATATTATTATATAGTAGTATAAATTTAAATGTTAATTTTATGTTGGATTAGTTGGACTCAATCAAACCAATGGCTTGATGATTTTATCGACTGTTACTTAAAACCTTATAATACGGTACACAGAACTAATCACTACAATACTGGTACCAGCTATATTTTAATATTTGAAAGAAAATCGACATAGTTTAGTAAAAAAAAAAAAAATTCGGAAGATTATGGAATTCAACCTTTATTTTTAGGAAAATGGACCCGAGGAAAGCGGTATCTCATTTTTGGACCAAAATAGACTCGCTCATTATTATATTTTCCATAAAATATTGGCATAGCATTTTCAGACAAATGGTGTTAATTTTATTTTATAATGTATTTCTTAAAACTAATTTTTGTGATTTCATTCTTCTTAATTTAAAAATATACTACAAAAAATAATTAAACATAATACAAAAGTCATTATACTGAATTATTGTGTCGTTAAAATATATATTTATTATAACTACGCAAATATAAATATCCAATATTGATACTGCAATAATCTTTCGTTAGTAATTAATTCATACGAATAATATTATTTTAAACACACGAATATACACAATTATTTTTATTTATTATTATTATTCTTATTAAATATCAATTAAATTTGTTTGGTTCATTCTTACAAAAAAACTGATAATTATAAATATTTATTGGTGATTATGAAATATTAGTGAATGGCGGGCATCAAAAAAAAAAATCTACAAAAGGCAACCTTGAACGGTTGCAATATCCTGTTTTGGCATTCGACATCGTAGATACGAACGTGACATGCATAGAAAACCATAAGTACATCGGGTGTTTCAGATACCAAAGTAAAATTAACTACAAACAATAATAAATCCGAAATTTGTCGTTGTTACTTCTGAAAAGAAATGAACAAAATTGTTTAAACATATTAATTAAGAATAAAGTCACTTGAATTTAATACTGATCTAATATTGAGTTCCTTTGTTAGGGCGGTCATCGTTTCCGCCAAAAAACTTGATTTTTGTTTCCGCTAAGTATCGTTTCCGCCAAGACGAAAAGGTTCAATTTTTGTTTCCGTCAAATCTATTTCTACTTATATTATTATGATATAGTTTTGAATGAAATGCAATTCAATAAAGTGTTACAAATTTTACAGTCAACGATGTTTCAGCTATTCCTCAATCTATATATCGAGCACGAAAGCATTTATTTCCAATTAATCCTACCATAGTATTTCTACGTTATTAAATAAGAGACATTCTTCATTAGATAATACTGGCTCATCTACTTCAAATGGCGAAGAATTTCTATTAATTAACAACCAAAAAAACAAAGATTATTATATTTAATACAATAAATGCAATAGAAGAATATATAAAGAAAAAAGTATGCAACAATTATTTCAAATAATAAATAATAAATAGTTAATAGAATTATAAGAAATATTTGACTTTATGTATATATATATATATATATATATATATATATAAATTTAATTATAAAATTTAATTGAAGTTCAAAAATATGAATCCGAAAATTAAGTCAAACAATTTTTTGGGGGTCAATAAGAACCGCCTCTCCGTGGTAGTCCTTGAGTGACTCTAAATGGTTCTCAAACTATAATTTAGATAGTTGTGTAGAAGTAGATTTAGCGGAAACGAAAATCGAACATTTCCTTTTGGCAGAAACTATACTTGGCGAAAATGAAAATCAGGTTTTTTAGGTGGAAACGATTGACGCTCTTCTGTTAAACCGTGGAAATTAAATTCTTTTTATATTTACAGACGAAATATTGTAAAAATAAATTGAACACTTTAGTTCTATCTCATGCTCGTTAATTCTAATACGTAATTTATTTAAACATTTAAAATTTATTTTTGCATGATACTGACTCATAACCTATCATTATTGATTCAAGTGTAATATAAATATAGTTATTTTTATTTTCATTTGTATTGTTAGATCCTGCATAAAACATGGAATATATTTTATTATTACTAAAATAAATATAGATAATTTCTAAATTGTGTATAGTAAAAATTGACATTTCAACAATAGGCTTTAAACAAATTTAAACTGAAAAAACTACATTACCACCATGAATTCCACTATGAGTTGTATGAACATATTTTTCCAACACCAATCTGATTTTTTGTTTGCCGTTCAAAAATTAACTTCGTATAAAATCTGATTAATCGGCATACAAATTCTTACAAATTACATGTTAAATATAAAGCAAAAAAAAAAAAAAATGTTAAGATTTAAATGAGGGAGAACTGCAGTAAATTACTTAATATATTTATACAGAAAACTAGCATTTTTTTTTTTTCAAAAATTTCTTTCGTATATGCAAAGATTTTACTGAAACTTTATTAGTTTATTTTATAATATATTCTTTCTGCTGTTTTTTTCGATTTTTATTTTATTGATACGTACAAAAATAAAGGTTAATTACAGTTTGTTTTACATTTTATGCTGATAAATCAAATGAAAAATACTATGAAACATTTTGGGTATCAAGGTAAGAATTACCTAATTAATGGATGAAAGAATTTTACTTCTTTAGTTGAAAATATATTTTAATTCCACTCCGTATGACGGTTATGGTTGTTTTAGTTTTACAACTAAATGGGATCGCAAACAAAAGGCAACAGTTGCATTTTTATTTTAACGAAACGCTTTCCTTTGACTTTTAAATTTAACTTTTTCTTTTTATCCTCTCATGGTCATCTAGCATCAGATAAAGCATGGAATAGTATGCATGTTGTGTTTTTGCCAAATTACTTTACTTCAATGCAATTATATTTGATCAAAAGTTGATTCATTTTCCTAAGTACATTATATATATATATATATATATATATATTGAAAATGTATATATGAATGTGCGTAATTACTAATCATATAGTATAATTTATTTCTAGGGATTATTCATAACAGTTTAGTTAATTAAAATTTATTAAATATAAAATGTATATTTATCATTATGTTTATTATAAAGGAGTTAAACATTTAAAATATTTTTGATCTATTGATATATAGTGACTTACAAATTTAAGAAAATCCGAAAATGATTCTTCACTTAAAAGACCTAACAAAATGAATCAATATTTTTTTATCTTTTTCTGTATAATTCAAATATTAATTATGTATCAATACGGTAAGTCTTTCATTGAATAATTTATCCTATTAAGGATTCTTTTATCTTGCAACATTGGTGGATAGTTGTATTATTTGTTAGTGGCGTTCAATTTAAATTAACCAAAATCTAATGGTCCTTGAAATCCTGTTACACTCACCTATGGACATTAATTATGTACACTTTTACTATACAATTATATACATTGTAGTACATTATAGTCCTAGGGTGTACAAGTAATATTTGATAGATGCCTGAAGAATGTAAAAATGTTGAACATGCATATTATATATAAATTTATTTTTAATGTTTAAATTTAAACAGCATCGGTCCCGTGCTTAATCAGTCGACAATAGGTGATTGTTAATCGATAATTTACAAGTACCTATAGTAAAAATTTATTAAAAATAAAATAAAATTAAAAGATAAAATTATTAAAATAATTAATTAAAAATAAACATTATTGTTAATTCAACTTATATTATCACAGTGGGATTAAAGGTGTTTTTAATTTATAAGTTTAAACATTGCATAGGATTATTTTCATTTTTCAATCAAATCAGAAATATTCGATTTTGTATTTACAATTTTTTAAATAAACATACACTAATAATAGTTTCACATATTTTATCAAAAGCTACGATTACTTAATGATTATACAGTAGAAGCTAACTATATAATAATATATAATCATTTACGTTTATTGTTGAGAGGAATTAAAAATAAAAAAACGATTTCACTATGTATATATATTTGTGATTTGTTCTTTCGGTTAAAATTATTTTAACTAAAATTATTCCAATTGATTATGAACACTGACATAGTTTAACTTAGGGTGACCATATGTAAAAAAAAAAAAATACAGGACATATATATATATATATATATATATATTTATTAATTTTTAATTGTGAAAAAACACAATTTTTAATAACACTGTATAACATTAAATTCATGTACTTTACTTTTTTATAAAACTTCTTAATTCATTTTGATGACGATTGTTCAGACATGTTTTCACTATTTGATCTTTCATATTTTTCTGAAGAAGTAATTAGCTTTAATAATTGTGGATTTTCTTAAAGAAATATATGAAATTCTGTACAAGAAACATTTTTTAAAATGTTGTTTTACGATCATTATCGATCTAATTGTGTCCACGAGAAATCGACTTTTCTCATCTGTCCATAAAACATTTGTAATTTAAAATACTCTTTCTACCGACGCGTTAGTTCCGGGAATAGCCATTGAATGCTCTAAAATAACCGTAAAATATTTAATTGGAATGTAATTTTTTTCTAGAATTTTAAATATTTCACAACACCTATCTTCGGCTTTTAAACCATTACTAGTTTTTAAAATTAACCTTCATTACATTTATCACATGATTAAATTCGTCAAAAAGTTCATCTTCATCGAATTTCAATGTTGGATTATTCTTAATAATATATTTCAAACTCTCTTAAATGTCAATCCAAATTGGAAAATCTAGTACTTGAATCCAACGAAAAACTTTTAGTGGTTCAAATTGATATCCCCATTTTTCCAAAATGGTCATTTCGATAACCCAGATAAGTTCCGACAACTCGTAAACATTCTTCTCATACTGATAAATTCAAACAATCACAAGATTATAATTATAATCATTATTCATTACTTTCGTAAGTTTCGTTTTCAAATTAATTTCGTTTGATCAAAAAAACAGGACAAAAAGTGTCCTGAAAGAAGTTTGTCAGGACAATAGGACACAATACTGAAATAAAGGACAATCCTGTAAAAAACAGGACGTATGGTCACCCTAGTTTAACTTATAAATAATTACTCGACCATTAAAATATCTTCTGTTTCTCAAGCTTTTATGGTCATTGTAGGACTTTCACTACTTCAACTACTTTCCTCTATCTGTCTTTGTCACTGTTTTCTTATTATTTACTTTGGATACATTTGATTATATCGTTCTTTATTTTGTTTACTAAACTCTGTCTATGATTATCTCCAAGCTGTTTTTCATTTAACTCCCCTACCAGGGCTCTTTTCAACATGCCGTTCGATCATCAAAAGTAACCTACCCCTCGAGTCGTTTACTTATAAGGTAGGTATTCACATAGGTTTTCGACCGATTTGCGGATCTTCTCTAATTTTTTTTTTTCATTCTGTAACAACTATCTCCTATAATTAGTATATAAATCCGTTCGAGTAATTTATAAAACGGGACATATTTTTTTTCATCTCCATCGGTGACCAACAATATTTCGCATGTATAATAAATGTGTACTAAATTCCTTCAGATTTTGATCGTCTGGAGAGTTTTCCTAAAGCCTAATACCTCTTGTTTACCTTAAGTATTTTTAATTTGATTTCATAATAGGCATTTTTTGTATCGTTTTATGTTAATCAATCAGCTTTAGTTCTCAACTATAACGTCTGAGTCATCTAATTTTCTTCTAGGCATTACAAAATACTTTGTTTTATCTAGGTTTACTTCCAAACCCATTCGTTTATCTGCTCGAATCAGATCATTAATCGTTGTTGCTACTTCTTATCACGTATTACCTATTTTAATGATATCGTCATCACGAACTAAAATTATTTAATTAGATAGTATTTTCATTCCTCAACGAATTGACATTGATCTTACTACTTTTTCTAGTGTTATATTAATTTTAGAGATCTCAAAAGGCATCATATTTCATTTTTATCAAATTCTACGATACCCAGTATAGATTATATCGACATAGAAATCATTTTTACAAATACTACGAAACAAATCTTAGACTTACGACCCTAGTTAAATTTTAAATCAAAATAGATTTATTTAATAGTATTTGTTGAAAAGTTTAACTTGACCGTAATCTTCGGGGAAATCAACTTTCAGATACTCGCGTTGTTATTATTGGACGAGAACAACGGTTTACAAGTACGTGGTGATAGGATTAATTTTGTAAAATTCTAAAATAAGGAACTCGTAAAGGTACTAGAAACACAGATAAATCAAAAGAAAAAAAAATCACCAAGTGATGCCGCAGTTGCCATTAAATGTATCCGAGTCAATGGATATTTATAGTTCAGCCACGTAGACGAAAAACGTAACTTACGTATTTACCTATACCGTATCATATTTATGTTGAACAAGTTGAAATCGATAAATCACATTATGATAGTAAAGATTAGATTAAATCAAGAAATAATGATCAGACAATTCATAAGAGTGAATAGTTTTTCGGCAATCAATTGGATGACGAATGCCAATGCCGTACAACTCAATAAGTCGGAATGAACTGTGAAGTATAACGAATTATATTGGTTGTATGATGTGACAAAGAAAATTATCAAAATGATTGAAATTTGTATAAAACAAACCAAGTAAGTATTATTGACTTGCATGGTGGATTTTTAAAAGAGTCCATGAGAATATAAGAGCTTTTCACGGTGATATATTGGATCAACGATAACCTGGTTCAACATCGCTTTGGAATCCCGAATCACTGATGAAGAATGTAATGATAAAAACGAAGGACATATTATGCGAAATCATTATTCTTTAAGAGTAGTCTTGAGTACACTGCACACAATTGGAGTATTTGTACTTTAATATAAATAAATGTTTGGCCGTGTATAGAGAAGGTAATCCAAAACAATATTTTGTTCACTGTTCAAATTAATTTCAATAAGTTGATAGAAGCTTTGAAATAATAAAAAATAAATTAATATTAAACAATATATAGCATAACTATCTCAGTTTTAGTAAATATGAAATGTAAAGGTACAGAAATATATAATTTATTAAAATTAAATACTTACAGTATACAAAGTAGTTATTTTGAAAATCAGCAATAACCTTACTATTAAATTATTACATAACTAAACAATAATTAAATTATTACAACATGAATTCATAATGTTCACATTTTTTACATTGTATTGTATCATGGAGTTATCATGAAGTTCAAACTTAATAGTTTTCTAGGGTTTTGAAATGTACCCACTTCACTATACTCCTGTATACCCGTGATATATGAAATAATATGAACTTTCGATTTACAAAAGCGGATACAATTTTTATTTTAGTTACCGCATGATATTAAAAAATATAAAAATAACTATATATAAATTGTATTAAAAGAACAATATGATAGTGAAATAGTAATTTAGAGATTTTTTTTTGTTTTATATTTTAATTAAAGAAATGTATAATATACATATGCCTTCAAGCACAATAAGTACATTTGATAAAAGTTTTTTAATATTGCGTATTTTCAACAAAAAAAAAACAAAAAAAAGAAAGAAAAATATATAACATTACATATAGGTAATAACACTCTGTGTCATTTAGATTTGACATAAATTGAGTAAATTGATATAATAACATACGTTCCGAGATAATAATTTGTTTTCTTTTATTCATATAGTCGTACTAATTGAAAATTATCTGCCCGCATTCTATCTGAAAATAAAATATATAAATTCTGGGAAAAACAATCATTCTCTTCTGTACACGAAAACAAATTATTTATTACAACGCATATGACAATAACAATATGGAGTTTTTTGATAGTGAACAATGGAACATCTGAGTATAGATAATCAACACCCGAAAATTTAGCAGTAGATAATTGAGCGAATAAAAGGAAAAATGTATACATCGTTATACAGTCGAATTTGATTAACTAACTTATTTAACTCGAAATCGTCGATTCCTTTTTTTTTTATTCAATACAAGTTATTTACAATCTTTTAATTAAAACAATAAGTACATTTTTTAGTTAAAAAAGATAAAAATAATACATTTGAATGACTTAATGAGGAAGCCGTTCATTGAAGACACCTCAGAAATCGAAGTCGTTGATTCTTCAAGTTTGTCCCCGGTCCTTATAATTTCCTATTTAATAATTAATTTAGTAAATTACTTTAAACACTCTTCTCAGTACATACATAAATATAAATTTTTGAATGTATACTTATATATATATTACTTTGTGGTTGCAATTTATGCGTACATCTAATAAACCCAGTTGCGATTCGTACGTACCTCTGAAAAATCTGGGTCACAACTCGTACTTTATTTAGGGATTGAACCGCGATTCAAATAGCGATTTTATGTTATGCACAACCGTAAAAAACAATTTGCACAAACTCATTCGTCACTGTGTTAAATATTAAAAATATGATTCGTCAAAAATGTAAAAAGTTAAAATATTTTATGTTTTATTGGTTATTTATAAAGATTCGATAAAAAAAAAAACAGTTTACAATATATTGAATGCAATACGATTAAATACCTCGGTAGTTTGCATTTAAATAATAATGAAATAATCGAGACAAATGAAAAACAAAATAATTGTCGACCCGATATATACCAAAATCAAAGAACAAAAAATAAAGTATGTGAAAGTAAACTTGGTATACAACTGTACTAACGTTTAAAAAAAAAAAAAATGTTATCGAATGATAATTTATCGGTTTATCATAGACGATTAACCGAGATAAAAATTAAAAAGTATAAACATTCAGAATTACAAATAAAAAATATACATGAGCACTTTATTGCCAGGCCCATAAATAACATTTTTAAAAGGAATCATTTAATGTTGATGTATTGATTATAATTTATATTTTATTTCATTTTTATTAAGTCCTGTATTATGTATTATTTTTTCTAAATCTTAACCTATAGAATTATAATTAATTATTCTTATACTTATATATATATATATATTTATAAGTTATTATACTTTTATTTTATTATTCTACCCATAAGACTAACTTTCCTTGAGCTCGATTTTCTATTTATATGCTTTATTGTTCCACAATCAACTGTCAATGAACTATAATACTGTGCCATATATGTATATATGTATATATATATATATACATACATATGTATTTACGTTATATTAGTCGGTTTTAAATTTTAATATAATGCCCACCGAGAGATTAAATATTTTATGATAAGTTTCATAAAAAAAAAATTTGGTTAGGACAAACAATAAAATCTCAAACTGGAGGTTACCGAAAAGTATTTTAGGTTCACTAATATTTAACTAAAATAGTTTATGTATGTGTTTAATTTTTTTTTTTGAAATTGGATTTTATATATAGTGTGTACAGTAAAACTAACTTCCGTTAATGGTCACCTCTACGAGTATAGGACACCTCTACGAGTATAGGACACCTCTATGTAACGTTCAATATTTTTAGTCCCGTTGCGTGTTGTGGAAAAATTCCATTAACATCTCTATATAGCAATCTATTAACAGTCAAAATTTAAGTATATGTCAAAAAAAAAAAAAAAATGCTTAAGTGTTAAATTATTGTTGATAGTTTATCTTATTGAGTATTTCAATTGTCGATAATGTGATGATTTCTGATGTATGAATATGTGTTTTATCATGATTCATTAGTATTCTGTGTTTATTGAAAACGTTTTGAAGTACGTATAATTTTAATAATTTTAATGGTGTCCAAACAAAAATTTTTAACTAAAGCGCGAAAAATCAAGTTGTTAAATTTTTACTTGAAAGAAAATGTGATTTCACGTACCCTTGCAGGTTAATTTGGAATAGGAACTCAAGCTACCGATTTAATAAAAAATAAAACAACAGTTTTATGAGTATGGAAATCTCACGGTAACGATCAAATGAAAATTTCCTAAAACAGAGTCGGTTAATTTTAAAAACTAAATAATTGTTGGTCAACAATTAGTCAATATAGCCAATAAGCTACCACCCCATGTGAAAGGTAAACATTTTTTTTTTGGTCGATAAAAATCTAAGAAAACAGCACTGATAACAAGTCATTCATAACTAAATATGTGGTGGGACCAGAGTTGGGCATTAGTCGAATAAAATATTATTCGATTGATTATTTGAATAAAAAATTATTCTTCATTGATTTATTATTAATTTTATTATTGATTTTTATTTTTATTCATTATTTTAATTTGTATTATTATTCGGAGATTTTTATTTACTATATTTTATTCATTATTTAGTTATTCGTTATTAATTATTCCTTATTCGTTATTTCCTATAATCATATAAATAATAAATTTAAATCCAAAATAACGATGTATAGTGATAATATACTTATTATTTAGATATAAATAATATATATAAAGGTAATACATATTAATATATATAATAATTGACAAAAATAAATTAATTATACTTTTATATTTAATATCATTATTTATTTAATATCATTCATGATTTTAATGAATAAATTTATTCTGAATAATTGTTTTATTAACGAATAAAACTATTCAGAATAATTTTATTCTTTATTCAGTACACCACAATTATTCAGAATAAAAAATTATTCTTTATTCATAAATAAATTAGTTATTCAGGCTTTTATTTTTTATTCATTATTTTGATTTGTTTTAGCCCAACTCTGGGTGGGACCTTATTAATAAACTGAAAAACCAGAATGAAATATCAAACTATTCTGAGGTTTTCGATAAAATAAAACAATCAAAAGCTTTCAATTACTAAAAAAAAAATGACATAAATGGTTATTATATGTTAAAAGCCGAAGAAATTGATTTTGAAACAAAAAACTTTTAAAACTAATATAACGCAATTTTTTTTAATTTTAATATTTATAAAAGCTTATATGAGATTTTTTTTTGTTTTTTAGTCTTAAACTTTACCTACCTACATTATATCGTAAATCGTAAATACATTTTTTAGTACCCATTTTCATACGTGTTACTTATTTTTTATTTTATTTTTAAAATTTGAATGCACTCTATTCAGCGGTAATCTGGAAGGTATTGAACTTCAGTCACTAAACATCTTTATAGGACGGGCACCTCTAAATAGCGGTCATTATTTCCGGTCCATTCGGTGACCGTTTTATGAAATTTCTACTGTATAGCAACAGTATCGTGAAAACACTTGTCAACATTATAGAGGATCGTGATTTGAAAAATATCGAGAATGTCTAATTATTTTGACCAACTTTTCTTAGACTTTTAGGTCGCACGAGGCTACTAATAAATTCGATACTGTTTTATTCGATTAAAAAAATCACTACCAATCTACGGAGTTACGGTCAACGCATTGTCCCGTGGAGTAATAAACTGCACCGTATCGTCGCCTGCAAGCCCCATTACCGCATGGTTAAGTACAGCGTAAAATATGTTTTACTGCACCATAATCCGTATTGTCGTGTCACCTAAAGTTCTCGCGGAGTTATTATTTTTAACCCGGGCATTACAGCTCGTAATGTGTTCGATTACTCATTTCGACGAGGGCCACACAAAATAATGGAGTTTCATTATATTTCCCGGCGAAATAAATCACGTTAATGGATTTAACTTTTCTTATTTGACTCCGATCCGGGTGTATCATCTATGACCATACGGTTACCACATGAACCCGCATAAACTCGTGTTCTCTCGAGAAAAACGTTTAAAACTGAACTCGATGAAAATGAATAACATAAAGGGTATAACGATTAGGTACAAAAATTAATAGCTATGAATTATGATAGATATTGTAACGTTACACTATCGTCTTCAATACCCTTGGGTTTTCAATTTATATTTGTCAAGTGTTCAAAAATACAGTTTAGTTTTTAAAAAAATACTTTAGGTATAAGAGAAAAATCGATATTTAAAAAAAAAAAAGATTTTATCGTTTTAACGTTAGATTTTTCGAGGAAATTAAAACTTAAGTACGAAATATTGAAAATATTGTATTTTCACAAATATTATCTATTGTTGTTTAGTGTTGTCTAACCTTATTTCTATAATAAAAATTTTAGAGTAAAATAGAATTGGTTATTTTAGAAAAATAATTTACTATAACATTATTTATATATTGTTGAAGTTCCAGAATAAATAATAATGATCGAGGCTTGAAACTTTATGCATTAAAACACAATGAACTATGTGTTTATGTATAAATTAAAAAAAAAAAAAAAAAACACAAACATGCAATATAATATGCAATCATTTTTTTTTGTTTTTTTCTTTCTGCTGCCCTTCTCTCCGTCTTTATATCTTTTAATTGCTGAGACAATTGTATTTTTAATATAAGTTTCTTAAACAGATACAAAATAAAAAAAAAATATGCAATTATTTTCTATAAAATATGTATTAATTATACATGTATAATGATAAAAATAATTTTTACTTTTAATTACAATTTTTTTTTTTGTACTTTATTTTTAAAATCTTGGAGATGAATTCTGAATATATCATCAGAGTCCTAAATTTAAAAAAAGTAAAACTTATCCAATACAGCCATTATTAAATTATGTAATTATATTTATCTGAATTATATAAAATAATAAGGTGATTTTTAAAGTTTTCGAGTGTTTGCCATCTGCGGTGACTCAGACGGTTTTTTTTTTTAAATAGAAAATTATATTTCGATATCTACCTTTGTAATGGTACCCAATTGTAGAAAATAGAGTAATTTACTTTCAGACATTTGGGAAGATCCATATGGGAGATAGTTCTACAAAGTATTGACGATATTTGTTTAAATATTGTTTGTTAAAATTATTTTTTTTCGTACACTTTTTTCTTGGTTCACCTTGAATAGATTTTAACTGTGTTTGAAAATTATCTACGGTACACAACGATTTCACTAAAAACATATTTTTAGTCTGATATTTTAAAATTAATTTATAAATAACTTAAAAATTATAAGTAATATACACTTAATTACTTTGAACGTGTTCTTTTGTCGAATTTGTTTTTTTAAACTTTAAGTATTAAAGAATCATAGAGTCCTACATATATACTATATCTCGAATTTGTTCATACTTTTTACAATATTAAAGTATGGTAATAAATCAGGTACGCCTACAGGTTACGATTTGTTCTGGAGGTAAAAGGGAATCCGGTGTGTAATTTTGTACTACACTGATTCTTTTTTCAGAATTGATTTTCGTTTCGCTTGAAAATAATATCCTAGAATCAATACTGAACATTTTTCCACTTGACACAAATTTATTTAAACGTCTAATTAAACTTTTTTTTTTCGTTGCCATTTACACTTTTATCTTATAAAATTTAAATTTAAATAAGTATTACGAAGAACATGAGCGAACAACACGAACACACTAGTTTAAAGAAACAATTAGCAAAATAATCGATTATGTTTTCGGCACACATACACCTCAATATAATTTTTATAAAACACAATACAAAATCATTGATGTAAGAGTATTTTGTTATATTTTATAAAATGTGTAAAACGAGTTGTAACTAATTCTTAATTTTTAGTAAAAACGATTATGGCGGCGTGCGTTAAATTTTAGTAAATTTTTATTCTTGAAAATATTTTAATTAAATAAGCCTAACTATGAAGACCGATTATAAAAATTAATAATGAATACTTGGTATAGTATAATTCAAAATATAGTCGTAGCCTACGTAGCTTTGTAGACTACGATGTGTAGTGGTTCATTATTTTTAAATTATTGAATTTACAATTTTCATCTATTGCAATGTTATTTATTGTTGGTTTATAATAAATTATAAAAAAATATACATTAATATACTTAAAATCGTTAAATATGCGAAATCGTTTAAACTTGGTAAAATATGGAAAAATATTCAACATAAGTTTTTGTATTTCAATTGTATGGATCACAAAACGAATTTTTATCGAATCAGATTTTGAATATGTAGTTGCTGAGAAATATGCAAATGCATGAAGTTCCGAGCCCCGATCATAAAGATTCGATGCATAATAAATTCATCGTCAAAAATTCTGGGTTATTCTTTTATTCAAATTTTTGTTTTCATTTTAGATTTATAAACTATAAAATAAAATTTCTAATAAGGAAATAAAAATAAGTATATAAACTATACATCAGTGGCGTACATTTGGGAGGGAGGGGGGTGTTCAAACCCCCCCAGGGTTAAAAAAAAAGGAAGGAAAATTGTTTTATTATTGATGACGTGTAATATATTTGTAGTTTCATTATTACGCTTTGAACTTAAAATATACAACTATACAATTATTATGATAATTAAATAATTATATTGATAGGTGTTTGAAAAGTTTTGTTAACTATGCTGTTTTAATATTCCAATAGCTATTAATTTAATGTAATGTAAAAGTAAACTGTAAATTGGTAAAAAAGTTGTATAAAATAATATCTATTTATAGCAGTTATTTATCTTATTTATCTGTGCAACGAAACAAAAAAGATAGCGATTATTTTTGTTAACCCCCCCCCCCCCCGATCAAGATTGACTGTACGCCACTGCCGTCGACGCCTGTCCAACCATTGACGCGTAACACGAATGGTACGTCGGGAGGCGCGGTTAGCCCAGGGTGGCGTGTGTCTTACGCGTCTCCCGCCGCGCCCAGTCTGCTTCGGTAGATCTGAGGTTGGACTCGACGGGGTTGCGGGTTCGCTAGGTAAACCAGGCGAGCACCGGACGCCTGGGGTCCTCACGGACTTAACGGTACGAAAGTCGGCAGTTCGGCGGGGAGCGGCGTGAATCCGCCCGAGTCGAGTGAATCACCGACTCGTATGGAGCGTGTCCTTTGAAGAGAGAAATCTCATAGAAGGGGCACGCTTGTCTGAGCGAAAGCTCGAATGCACTTGGTCTCTTGTACGCCACTGCCATACAGTATACCAACCTATATATTTTATAGTTAAAGAGTGGCTATTTTATGTCATAATGCACTTTTAACTAACTTAGTGTCATTATTTACGAATCATATTAATTTAAAATGGTATATTACGGATATGTTGCCTACATAAAAATAAAAATAAACTAAAAATTCAAGTCAAAAATAAAGTTAAAATTTCATAAATAAACTAATATTATGTTCCTCGAATCTTCGATTAGTCCAACTACATTTTCAACGGTTCAGAATTTTCATATATTTTCATATTTAAATCCCATTGCATATTGATTATTCCATGGAGATACCTGCAGGCTACAGCCGACCTAGTAGCTCTATGCTTGAAGCCATGTAGGTCATATTATTAATAGGAACTATGTGACGAACTTATACATGGTTATTTAATTTATCATGTTTCGGTATTTCATCGATATACATATTTATTCACTCCTTTTATGGTATAGTACGCAATAGAATTTTGAGAACAAAATAGATACGCTACCTATTATCAAATTGTTTAATACGAAATTGATTGTTTTTTATAAAATGAACCTTATCCAGATAATCTCCGTGCCACTTCGTTATGTGCATAGTTACCAAATATGTGTATTTGCATTCATAGACTGTTCAATGTTTCTAACAACAATAGTAATAACAGTATCATAACAGCTGAATGTGCTAACTTGTATAACACCATTTACTTGTTGAACATAATATTCAACTGAACGCAGTTGCGCGGAATCGCCCAATGTGTCGGGTATAAAATAATAAATATTTTTTTACCGGGAAAATCGAAATGTTTTGGTTTTTTTTCTTTCGATTTTATTTTAGTTGTTCTCTGTGGCTTATTGTGTTATCACGAATACTAATATCGAAGTTCCTTGGGTATTGTTTTGAACCATCGACTATTAATTTTAATAATTGAAATTACAACATGTAGTACGAACGACAACACCGAACTTCCGTTGTATGGTATTTACCGGATATACAGATTGAACACTTCCTATACACGTTCTCACTGTCATACAATTCGACGAAGTTGTGTGTACACACCCTGTATTTGTACTGTTCAATTTGGTATTATAGTAAAATTCATTAATATTCCATTGTTTTTAAAACGCTCCCCACTGCACAATGACCCTTTCCTCGAATTTAGTGAAAAACATTAAGGATTTTCTGTTGCGTACGAAAATGACTATATACTGGCCTGGCTGCTTAAACTAAAACAGTTGGTAATACGATAGACACGTGTAATATGTAAACTGAAGAGGTAAACTAAAAATTAGATTTTCACAATTTAATCCTATGTAAATAATGTTACAGTAACTAATATAAAAGCTCCTCTAAAGAGAATAAAATACGTATACTATAAATTATTGCCGAGTAATAAGTTTCATTGAAACGAAAAATTAATTGATTATTCAATAATTTTTTTTCATGAATAAAAATTATCTTATTATATAAATATTTTAACACGACAATACTTTTTCAATATAACGTGTATTATTCTTTTACATTGACCGATAATATAATAAATATTAAAATTATAAAATAATTATTTAAATTTTGATTTACAAGGACCATAGATCTTCCGGATAAAAAAATAATATTCAAAAGCTTATAGACTATTACCGCTGTTTTAATATTTTATATATTAAAATGGTAAAAAGAGAATTTTTCTTATCTATTATGATTTATTCGTATAGCCATCTTAGTTGTATCGTTCAAAGTCTTATAAATATTAAATTGTCTATAGTATATATATATATATATATATATATATATATATATATATATATATATAACTGTTTAATGATTGATTTACACTAATTTATAATATAATTATTTAACCCGAAATATTTGCATTTATGAGTTTTATTTTCCTCGAGAACTATACTTATACAGTCCTATTTATTAATAATAATCTTAAATTATTTATCACACTACCGTATGTACCTAAACACATATTATAGACATAGATTAATTTTAAAATATACGTCATATAATTTCGGTGTATTCGAATAATAATTGAATTCCTTTAATTATATTTTAATATAATCGTCAGTTTTTTCTTTTTATTAACAGAATTATTCATTTTTTCTTCTTATTTGCTCATGTTTCTCGAATTGGTTTCAAATAGGTACTTGTATATTTTACTTGACATTTATTTTAATTAATATTGTAAGTTGATCACCATTTTTTTTTTTTTTTTTTTTTTTGTTATCTTTTAATATATAATTTTAATTAGTTTACAGTAACATAAAATATTATTAAAATATACATCTAACCGTATAATGATTTAATCAAATTATAACAATGTATTACATAGGAATTTTAAAGTGCATATTAAAATTAATTTGTTGTTGTGTAAAAAAAAAAAATAAAGTGATTTCAGTTAATTCATATGGTTAATTTTTTAATAAGAACAAATATAAAAAATAAATATTAATACCTATCGATTAGTACAATACAATTTTATTACATTTTTTGTTTATACAGTACAGTATACATATTAGCAATTATTAATTTTATTATGATTTTTTTTCTATATATTATTAAAAAAAAAAAATTTTATTTTATAAAATACAGATGGATAAACAAAAAAATTATAAAATATATTTATAAATATTTTGGCTCTTGATTTTATTGTATTTATCCATGTGAATCGTGAACATATTTATGTTATCCACTCCTGTTTTATACTTATCAGTGATATTGTATTATCAATTCAATGAATCAACAAGTTTAGAATATGAGAATTTAATCATATTCGATTTAATATAATATATACATACATTTTTATAGGCGGTACTAGACTCTCTTGGCCGGGGGGGGGGGAAGGCAGAAAATACTTTAAGTAAAATATTAATACTATTTTGTCTAAACTTTAATTAGCAATACTATAAAAAAAGTATTTTATTGATAATTATTTTAACTTAAATAAGATTATTTTGTAAAATGAATAATACACTTACAAACACCTACATTTATATTATTTTATCTTATAAAATTTTAAAATAATAACTTACCACAATTTACCTTTGATGGTTCTCATAGACGAACCCAAAGTGATACATTAGGGTGTGCCAAAGCATATGTATAACCCAAGTAGATACGTCATGGCATTTAGTTGGGTTTCCATAATCACAAAAATGCAACAGGTGATAATAATAAATTATTGCACATAAATATTCAAACCATCAATGAAACCTATTCACTTTAGTATTTTATAGAACAAACATATAATTAATAATTAATACTTTATCGCAGAAAGACTTGGTTCTTAAAATCAAGTATAAAATATATAGTGCATAATATAAATATATAGTAAATAACACATAATACGGTTAGGGTTTAAAAGCTTTAATAATTTTATATAAACTATTACATTTTTTAAGCACTTAAAGTATGTACATATTTGAATCCTTTGTTGATTTAAAAAAAACAATGCATTTTAGTATACAATTAAGAATAGAGGTAAGTGTAAAATTTTCTAATCAATCTTGGATTCAAAAAAATTTCATATATACAGATTTCAATAATAATAAAAGATCAATAAAGTGTTTTTATTAAACGGATATTTTAAATGTAATTGCCACAATTCGTGCATTTAAATTGTTAGGTATACTGTGAGTATTTATTTTTTGATGGTTTTTTAATTTTATTAGATAATGTTTTCGCTTTTTTTCGATACAAATTGTTTTCAACAGTACACAGGTTCGGGCAACAATACTATAGCAGTCCCAGCGTATTAAAAAGTTTTCACCAGTAATTGTTTAAACTTTACTACCGTCCTTCGTTCGGTTGGCTAATTATCGGCTTCCGGCAAACGTCCATTTAAGCCTTGACTACAGCCAGTCGGCTATGCCCTAAATACTGGCCGAAGATCGGTGCGTTATCTATTACTGATCCTTCGGGGGTGCATTAAGGGGGAAGGCAAAAGGGACATTCGTCCCGGGTTTTTACAATAGTATTTGTAGCAAAATAATATAAAAAACTATTATATTCTCTTCAATGAGACTTCAAAGTCTAAAAGGTACCGTGTAAATGTATAGGAAATCATAGAATTAAAACTTATAATGCTTATATAGCAATGTACTATTATGGATTATATTATAAATTCGAGTATTTTATATAATATGACATTTATGTAATATATCATTATATGTAAGCTGTTAATTATACATATTATATAAATATTTGTATGTAGGTATATAAATATTTATGGAATAATAATAATAATATATTTCCCATAACTGAACAAATATGGTTTTATTATATAAGATATAGTTATTAAATATGATAAAAAGAAAGTTGTGGAAATAATATTTTTTTTTTAATCATACCGATATTTTTGCAATTTGTTTGAATTATTGTATTACTTATTATCTTACTGATATTATGTTTAGTTAAAAATATAGATATTTTGATATATTATTTGGGAAATATCAATGATATAATTATATCATAATAATAAAACATAACCATAATAGTTTCTTCTAAAGTAGTACATCAGATTAGGCATATATATAATATACGGGTATATATATAATAATTAATAATACGAGTATACTAATTTAAATATATTTGCATATAAACAGATACAAAAATATGAATTATGATTTATGGATTTAGATACCTAAATTATATTACATTCATGTAGGTTATATTAACATTGATTTTATTATAAGATAAATTAATTTAATTGTGACCGCACATCAATTATGTTCGGAACGTGAAGTTGAATAAATAATTGTCTTCGTTCACTGGGAAATTTTTTTTTCTTATTTTTACTTACATAATTATTTTTCAATATACATAAAGGCAGAAAATTATTTACACAAAATCCCTCTATATGTTGATTTTTAATACGATCCTGCCTCGGTCTAAAAATAAAAAAGACGCTAAACCGCATCATTGCTGCTCGATAACTTCGTCCTGTTCTTGCTCTGCTGCGTTTGAGTTGTAAAACTACAGTGTTACGTTGTTGTGCATACGACAAATGTACGTTCGATCGGCCGCGTGAATTCGACGATTTGTTTTATTCAAAACCGTACGTCATGCTTGTGTCAAAACTTTAAATGGCGTAACCGACTCATGTGTTTGCATATTTTCCAAAAAATCATACCACATGATATTACGGCTAGCGATTTAAATCTAATTATTTAAATCGAATCAATTGCTAAAAATGTTATATGTGAACGAAATTCAGCGGAATCATACAACGTTCATAATAATAAACGATCTGAAATTTTCGGGTCACGATATCGTGTCCTTTCATTCGTTACAATTGCTGCAATTGCTGCAGAGCGTATATTATTGAACTCCCTAATACTTATATGATAATATTTGTTATTATTTTAAAATCCTTACATTTTTCCTCCGTAGCATTTTCGAGAATCTCTTTGGAAATCCCAGGATAATTTAAAAAGAAATCGAGTATAATCAGTATTCTAAAACCAATCCATAGAAGTGATGTGTGAAACGTTTTCATTATTACGGTGTCTGAAAATATTGCGTAAAAACAAAACAATAGTATTTTTTATTTTTATTATTTTAAATTAATAGTTTTTACGCAATATTGGTCCGGAAATGACACGAAACGCGTGCATTGCAGTTTTAACCGACTTGAACGTAATGCAATTCATAAAATTGATGTAATTTACGCCAAATTTACTAAGAAATTTTACCGTATAAATCATAGTTATTGTTAAAAATTCTTATTTCCTCTGGTTTTGAGGAACCATTTTTTGTCATGGATCTCTTGTTGTTTCTATAACAGGAAACAGTTAGTTAAAGTCAATGGATCGTGTTCTGACTTAGTTTATAAAACTTAAGGTGTACCTCATCATGAACACAAATGTGTTGCAGCATAGTCGTCTTTTGTTGTGTGCCGATGATATTAAATTGTTTTTCGGAATTGGTTCTTATCAGGACTGTGTTCTTCTACAAAAAGATCTTTAATCCATGGTAAGTGTGGCCAGGTAATATCGCACTAGAGTTTAAAATTTCAAAATGTCGTGTTATGACAAATACTCGTTTTCGTGGACCTATTTATTTCACGTATTATGTCAATTGTGAAATATCGGAATCCTCTGAAGAGAGCGTAGTGGATTTGGACGTAACGTTTGATCGACGTTTGTGTTTTCGTTCTCATATTGAAAGAGCAGTGTATTAGGCTCTTAAAATGCTTCCGTTTATTAAAAGAACTTCGTCTCAATTCAAACTTTCCAGATCACTAGAGGCTCTTAATTGTTCATTTGTGCCTTTTCATTTGGAATATAGCGTGGTAGTATGGAGTTCCAGTACAGAGTGTAATAAAGTGACCAGTACGAAATTGATTGTAGCAATATTCGTTGAAAATTTAATATTAGAAATAATAGTTGGCGATATATTGAGTATAATAAAACAAAAATTAAAAATAACGAAATACCGTGGTCTTGTGTATTTAAACAATAAAAAACCTACCAGGAAATGTGAAAACAAACTGATGCATAAAAAAATTAAGAAATTAATGAAATATGGTATAATATGAAAGAGTTAGATAAAAAAATGAGAAATGCATACTATCAATTGTTTCAACAACATACAATTTAAATATGATGATTAGTATTGCAAACATTGGTATACTCATATTGACTGTACTTTTTTCTCATCACTTAAGTATTTATTATTATTAATGTACTATCACGGTGTTCAATAAAGTAATTTAATTGAATCAAAATTTCTAATAAAACAGAAGGAATCGATGTCCGTTATTTTCAAATAATCTTATAATCAAAACTTCAATTAAGTCCTATTTCAATAATGCTTAATTAAGAACAATTTTTTATAACTGCAATGGAAAAATTATTTTTCTTCGCTATATTTAATAGATTTTTATTTTGTTTCGAGACATACTAAGGATACTAAGATTATCATAAAAATTAACGTAAAAATTTGAAATTTGCAATAAATCTTAAAACAATATATAATTAGTATATTAATATATATTGTTTCTCTGTATTATACAACATTAGATTCTGATTTTTTTTATGGATAGAAAACTTAGATAACATTTTCTAACACATTTTCTGGCTATTTTAAAGACGCATGAATATAACGAATTGCTAATAATGAATAAAAAAAATCAAAAGTTTCCACGACAGTTTATTGTGACATTTCTGATTTAATTGAAAATAGTGATTTTTAAAGATTACATAAGCCATTTAAATGTATTTTAAATCTATTTTTTGATTTGGAAATTTATTGATGCTTTAAAAGAAAAAAAAAACTAATAGAATAGTATAATTTATCTCCAGTGATGAACCGAAATCAAAAAATATTTTGAAAATTAGATTTGAAATAAATAAAAAAATTTATGAAATATTTGATACATAACTATGAGTTTAATTTAATTTTTATAATTTAAAGAAATTTCTTTTATTATTCACTGTATTTTATTATATTAATTTCCATTCCGTTTATTAATAAATTATTATGTTTTTTTACATACTTAAACCTTGCTTCATTACAGTGCTCAAAAGTCGCATCAATTTTTTTTTATGCTCTATTGTCCCGTGTTCCATTTTCTCCTCTCAATATTCATAAATCCTTTGAGCTTACCTACCAAACTTACTTATAGTCTGCGAGATATACGCCAATATATTATGAATTATAACATGTAATAGTATTTATAAATACATAAAATGTATATTGTTATATATATGGTCTACTTCACAAAATTGCACCATAAAATACACATCGCTAGTTCTTAAAGCTCTCGAAATGAATTTCAGTGATAGAACACAATGATTATTTTCGTATTTTAAATCTCTAATTCCATTTACCTATACACATTGAACAACGGTTTTTATATCCTAAAAGGTACCACCTACAACTTACGAAAGTCATTGCTTAAAAGGAAGTATTTCCGGAAAACAGCTGAGTCACTTATGTACGTAGGTTTATTAATCTGATAAAATTTCATAAAATGTTTTACTTTCTTTTCCAAAAATACTGTTTTAGAGATTTCCGTGTATCACTGGAAGTTGAAAACCTGCATAATGTTTATTTTTTCCACGTCTGTAAAATATTCTAACCAAATATGAACTCAGCCCCACTCATCTAATTTTTCATTTTGGAGTCTAAAACATTTTCATACGATTACAATCCAAAAAAAATGCTAACAATCTTGTAGGTCGATATTTTTTCATTTGACATTTTAAAAACTGCCAATTGCATTAAAACAATTTTTTGTCTATCGACCAACAATTTCTACGTTTAAACCAGGTGCGTGAAGTTAGCGGAAAAATTCGATCACTAATTTCCGCTATGGCACCATTATTTAGTGCTCAATTATTGCTATTCAATCCTACCATTTTTGAAATAAGTGTTCTACACAGTTAAAAGTTACAAGGGGGCTTACCTTTCTTCGCTAACTTCACGTAGCGGATGCACCCTCAGCACCAAAATCCGCGATAGCACTAAATTTTAGTGCTCAATTAATTATATTCGACCCTACTGTTTTCGAAATTAGTTTAGGGGGCATCTTGCTCCCCTTCCCCCCATTAGTTTTGCCCCTGACTATTGAAAATTTGTGTTTTAATAAATTCTGTTAAAACAATTTAAAGCAGAGTAGGGCAAGGGAGCTATTTAATTATAGGTTTCATGACTAACCATTCATTATTCATGTATGAATAAAAGTTCACTTGGATTTCTTATTCATCTATCACGTTTTGCACCATAAGCAACGTTGAGGCCAGCTCGATAAATTTCCACTAGGGAAATATAAATATGATTCGATAACTCAACCTACCAACTTATATATTACCTACATTTATTCAACCTAACAAACATTTCCATAGACAATACTAACACTAGTATTTATAATCAATGATAGAATATAAAAGTATCAGGATATCCTGGGAAGTATTTTGAAATTAATTTTGAAATGATCAGATCAAATTAGAACAAAAATATTGAAAAAAATGGGTTAAAAATAATTACACAACGTTCATTATATAATCATGGATGATGTGTTTGTAACTTATATAAATAGAAATATCTATCCAGTAAAAATTTCTATAGAATATAAGAGTATCAGGTATAACTTTAGGAACCTTAAAAAACAAATTTAAAGTAAATCGGATCAATATGAAAGAAATCAGTTAAAAATTATTCATTCATTAGTCAAATATAATCTAACAAATGAGTTATGTTTGAAAAGCTTTCCATTGTGGTAGAAATAAGTTGAGCAACATATTTAATTATGGTGTATTCTTACGTGTGATTTGTTTTTAAATAATTAGCGTTCAAAATTTGGAGTTTGTGCTGAAAAAAAAATCAAAAATGGAAGTATCTATGCCGTATTGACACGATCGTTGAACACGTTGTTCTTTAACCTAAGGTGAAAACGAATAACCTTGAGTCAACAGTCCTTTGGATTTTTTATAATAATTATCAGTGAGAAAAATATGTCTATAATGATAACAGTGTCAATATCACGGTCATAGAGATCTATTTTATATGACCGTGGTTGATATACATGGTTGTTAAAAGTAATTGAGCACTAAAATTTAGTGCTATCGCGGATTTTGGTGCTGACGTTGCACCCGCTGGGACGAAATATGGGAAATCCCATACCTCGGAGGAAAACACAGCACTAATTCCGAAAATGGTAGGGTCGAATAGCACGAATTGAGCACTAAAATTTAGTGCTATCGTGTTACAACATTGATTGTCCAATAAGGTTTCACAGTAAGTTAAATAAATAAACTTATTAAAGTAAGTCTGACGCTGGCCATAAAGACTCGTGTTACGGTAAGTTTACAAGTCTACGCCAAAATGAATAAATCAACTTCTTATGTGTTTACTAATGATTTGTATACTTAGCTAACAACTTAAATATTGGTTCATAGCTAAACTTTAATCGTGCCCCGAGTACGGTTGATGTACAGGTAGTTGATACAGGCACGTGTAAGGTTTTTTCCAATTTTTGACGCGGACTTTTAAATCCGTATACATTATCGCAATGTATATGTACATCTACTGAGATATTCAATGCATGCCTCGTTTCGCGAGTGGCTATGAGTGAAGATATGGCTTGCGGTGTTTATTTTCAAACCGGAATTCGATCTACTCGGAGGTAGAGGTCAAGGTAAAACCATAATTATTATTATATGAGGCTAAATTAAAGACCGAAAGCGTGTTAATGCCTCCGAAAATTCTGAAAAGCCAATCTGACCACCTTCGATCATTCTGACATTTATCAAGCAAACGATGAAGCGAAAATAAGTACAATTTTAAACACCGCAATATATATTATTCACTGCCCGCAGAGATATTGAGCTTGTTTGTGTTTACAGAATAAAAGGATTTTGAGCACCGAGTGAAATTCATTCGACAACGAAAATCCGTAACCAAGGACGAACTTTTTTTTGACTCTACCAAAAAGAAAATGAATTATTCTATTATTCGGACACACATTTCAAATAAGGGAAATGGTATTTTGCGCCAATTGTATTACTTGTAATTTGCGCCACTAATAGGTACATTTAAGCGCGTATGTAATTTGTGTTAAAATATAAAAATTAAATTTGCATCTAAAAATTAATTTAGGTAATTAGCGCCACAACAGAAAACAAAATGAAACATGTAATCTGTGCCACACTTTCAACTTTAATTGTTGGAATTTACCAGCAGACACATTTACCGATAACGCATCGGAAATGCGATAATACCAATGCGTGTCGGATATATTATTGTTGTGTTTTACTAATAATAATAAGTAGAGGCGAAATCGAATATAATAAAAATTATGAATTCATAATATCGAATAATATTGAACAGCAGTACATTGATACTTACAATTAGTCTAATATTAATCGCGTGTGCGTTCATATTTCATATTTTACATTTCAAAATTATATAAAAGTATAAGTAATAGATACAAATATCGGTGAAATTATTATAAGTACTAGAAACAAAGATTTATTATTATTTAAAAATTTTATGTATTGAGTTATTAAGTTCATAAATCTAAAAATTGTTCAATGCGATGGCTTTGTATTGTCAGAACTTGTACTGCAAAAGTGTACACATCTTCAGGAAATATTGTGTAAATAGTGAAGATTATAAATTAACATAACGGGTATGATTAACCAAGTATACACAGAAAAATATATTCAAATGGATGTAAAAGAAAAGCTATAAAAAATCTGTATACTAAACCAATTAAGATATTACGAACATAAATTTCTGAAAATTTATCTAATTTACAAACCATTACTATCGATGATATATCATTAGTTCGACGAAATATGTATAACGCCCGTAGAAAAATAGTGCCACTATTACCAAAAACAATGGAAGAATTGCAAAAGGCTATAAGCAATTTTCTATTAAAGTGAACACGATTGGTCAGTGGTTAATTGGTCAATTGGTTAAGAACACAATATTTTAATTTGTTTAAAAAATATTATTTAGTAATTTTAAAGTGGCACAAATTACAATTTTAATTAGATGACAAATGGCACAATTACATTTTTTTTAGGTACACGATGGCACAGATTTCTTAATGCCCTTTTATTTAGTTTTGAGTGGCAAAAGTTACAACTTTAAAAAGTGGCGCAAATTACATATATAGTTTTTTTGTGGGGTTTTTTTGGCGCAAATTACACACGCCCTTCAAATAATTATAACATTTTTAGATATATAGATCATTTCTGAGATTATTTTTGAGATGTGGTGTTTTTACTAAAGCAGATTAGAAGTTTCCAAACAAGTTTATCCACTTACGCTTCAATTTATGACTTGGTTTAAATTATTCGAAAGCTTTGCTGAGTCACGTTTTACAAATTTATATAAAATAAGTGTTATATACGAGTATACCCTTAAATAACTTTTCTCAATGTGTTAAAATGATGTATTACATTTCAAATTTGTGTTACGATATATTCCAAAAATCTAGATCAGGTCTGATTTTCAGGATAGTACAATAAAAATCAGTTTTGAAATAATCCTAACGACATTATTATTCGTAAATTTTAATATTAAAACCGACCAAATTTCATTTTTTTATTATTGTTCGCTGTAATTATAATCAAACACAAATAATTGTTCTACGTACATTAAACGTTTTGGTATTTTTCAATAAGTCGATTACATAATATATGCACAGGCAAATTAGTTAATATTAAAATAATTGTTTTCCTTCAAACACATCATTCAGTAAAAATGGAAGTGCATCAACAGCTATAATATACATCACACAGCATAACCGAGCATTATATCAAATTTTGTTATTTAAAGATATTGATATAATTAATATTTTAAGTATTTCTCAAATTTCTGATATAAGAATTTTTTTTACACATATTGTTGTTCATAAGCTATATGTATTATTTTTGTTTTAATCGTTCTACTGTTAATACCATTAACCTTTAGACTTTCTCCAAACTTTTTTTTCTTGAAAACTGTTCATTTTAAACTTTCTTATTATAACAAGAGTCTTAACTTTTATGATTGTAAAAATAAATGTTTTTCATTGTGGTTATGTAATCAGAAATCGTTAAATTATAGTTTTATTTTTTATATTTTGGAAATAGGCTGACAAAAACTTGGACAAAACTTGACACACAAACTGAAATCGATCTAAGTTACCACTTTGCAAACGCATAATTATATCATTCAAAAACTGTTATCTTTGATTTTGATTACTTGATCTACTTTTCGTTTTATTGAATTACTTAGTTTTTATCGATTTATTCTGACTTATTGTCTTTTTAATGGTTATGAATCGAAAAATAATCACTTAAACACGTACCCCTTTCATAATTTTCAAAAAAAACTTACAGGTTTTATGAGTACTGCATACCCACTTAAACACATTATTTGCAAACAGTTTTTGTCGACGGAATTTCGCGCCTTCATAATAGGTTTGCCTATCTCACCGTTTCATATGGAACACCTAATATATTTCAATGAATGGAAAAAAAGATAAATAAAAAAAAAGTCACTAAAACAGCTGAAGAATAACTGACTGTACTCAACGAAAAATAACGATATCAACTGGTGTCACCCGTGTAGTAAGGGAAGATATAAATTAATTTAGTACATAAATGGAAATTTCCATTACTGTATAATTCCATATCTACATATATAATGTTATCGAATTGGTAAATAATTTACGGGATAATTATCGGCGGGACCCATGACCGAATAAGCCTTGTATATTGATTATAATCGTACAACTCCGGATAGTCGAATTACTTTTAATTTTTACTCTTCCTCTTACTTTTAATAATAATGCTATTGGTCTTTATAGGATATTTTAAAATATCTAGCGAATTTCGTTAAATTGTTGTAATTCTATAAATTTTAGACATATAAAGATGGTTAAATTACTTAAGTCCATAAAAAAAAATATGAAAAAAAAAATTGTGCTCAAAAAAGAGGAAAAAAAATTAAGAAAAAAATATTGCATTACGCGTGCGTGAATTCAATGAACAAATTTAAGTTAATAGACCATAAAAATGTGTATTATTAAATATAACATTCATTGAAAAAAACAAAATCTTTACACACTGTATATACTTTATAATGTACAATATTAGGTATAGCCGTACAGCAACAGCAATATAAAATTTATAAAATATAAAAGCAATCTTGGAAAGTGCCCAAAATAATTATCGCACACAAGCCTTTTATTCTGCCGGGACTGAATTCGGCCCTAGTTGCTCTACCCTCAGAACGGAATTGTTCAGCAGCCCTATACAGACAGAATTCTGTTACTGTGTAAAACAGAAACACTCTTCTTCCATGAACACTACTGCCACTGTTGGATATTAATTGTATAGAGGTGAAACAATCATTTAAGCTGATATTGTAAACATTATTAAATCGAAATAATTGTTTTTGTTTATCGATTCAATCCATGAGTAATGCAATTTCACTGGTTTGGATTACGCATGGATCTGGTACATGAGATTACAGTGTACAGATTATTTTATGATACCTACCATATTGATATAATTTATAAGAGACCGGTAAACTACATAAAATTAATTAAAAATCAATTTACCCAATCAAACAAATAAAACTGAGACTTACGTTATCCCGTAGAAAGTTATACATTTTTCTAACAGTAAATAATATGAAAAAACGAGATATTACGAATGATAACTTATGAACAAGGACTGTTGTAGTTAGGTTTTGAAATGTAGTGAACAAAGCCGTATCTAGAAATTTTTTTCGAGAGGGGTCCAAAACATGTATGATGTAATTTTATTGAATTTAGATTTTAAATTTTGATATTTGGTTAAAAATAAGACAGAAAAAGATTTAATATTCGTTTATTAAATTTTATATCATATTTCATATGATATTATGATATAAAATTAAATGTAGTCAAACATTAATTGGAGCTTATGTCATTTTTGACTGAAAATATTTATGTTGGTATTAAAAATAAACAAGTATTTTAAACATTCGTAAAATATTGAAAACATTTCGAGAGGGGGGGTCCAGACACCCTGGAACCCCCAGATACGGCCTTGGTAGTGAATACAAGTCCATTATCAAACCAACAATATACTTATTGTCTCAGGATAGTTCGACAAATGGAGTAACATTTGTATTGTTTATTATTTTTAAATAAATACTTAGATTATGCGCTACAACAAAATTGTAATAAAATGTTTTTTTGATATTTAGAACTTAAATTTTAAAATTTTAAATTTTATTTTATAGTTTAAAAAATAATCTAAAATAGCCATTTTGTAAATAGGATTTTTAGAAAAGTATGGATTGAAAATAACTCTTTGAAGTTAAATTATTGATTTGTTATGAATTTTTAAAGTTTTTGAAAACGTGAATTTAATAATGAAAATTATTATACGTTTTATCAAAATAAAATTGGTGGTTACAATACATTTTTCCATAAAATCATGTACGTGATATAATGAACTGAACAAAAGTTATTGCATTTGTCAGATCATCCTGGGACACCCTGCATTCGAAATTATAATGTTACATAAATTGGTAATCGACTGCCGATAAATGATCACTTTTAATTATATATTCAAGAAAACAAAACTTTATAATTATTAAAATTTGCTGATTGTTGTAATATTAAATCGACTATGTTTATAATATATTAAAATATCTAGACAAAGATGTGAATAAAGTGAGAAGGACTTTTATTTTGATGAACGCTATAATCTAATAATAATTAAATAATTCATATTAAGTGTAATATCAAATATTCTGATCAACCACATCTGCGTTAACCGGTTTTTTATAAAAAAAATCTTCGTAGTAAAAGGTTTGCTTGTATGCTAAAAACCGTTTTTGTTTCAGCACATGATAATTATATGTCATTATTATTTTTAATTCAATAGTAATGGTAACTAGTTATATAACTCCGATTGAGATAAGTTTTTGGATAAACAACTTTTCATTATTTTCCCTTGTGTTAGGTTAGTTTAGTTGTATTCTCCAATTAAGGTCTGAGTCCGATAACTAATCAATACAAGACTTTTCTATCCACTTCCACTTCATTTCCTATGTACTTTACTGCCAAAAAAATGTTCTACGGACAAAAAATACTTCCAGTTGTGTGAAAACTGAACAACTCAGATAGTGGAATTTGAATAATACAAATAACGCCGTAGTAATTGATCGTTGCAGTAACTGAGAATTTGATTAATACCAAGATAAAGAACAACACATAATGAATAATTATATATCTTACTTATCTTATATATCTTTACTGATATAGTATATTCGTCGTAATGATTATATACAATCATTTCCTCTCTAATTTATCAAAGCACCTATGTTCTATAATTTCGAAAGTTATTAATATAAAAAAGAGCCTGTTAAACGCTTGAATGCAAAAATTTTCGCTTGTAAAATTAATACAAAATTATTTTGCTATCGTAGTTAAATGAAAAGGTTATGAATACAATTCTATGGATATTTTTTAGATTAAAACATTGAGCTACGATTGTTTATTTGGTCAAATAAATGTATTTCACGTGATGATTTTACAGAATCTGATGTTACAATCATAATTATAAATATTTAAATCCAAACAAAAAAAAAAATGCTTAATCGATTATTAGTTTTTTTTTACTTTACTGACGAAAAATATAGTATTCATTTATTAATTTATTGCATAAGAGCTAAACATAATTTGACACAAGTAATAATATCGTATAAGGGAAATGCGTATTACAAGTTACATATATATATCCCATATATATTTCCCATTATTGGAATTATATTATTAATCTAGCTGAACATAAATTTATGGAACTATCTAAAAAAATTTAAAGTCATACTAAATAAACTATTAACTAGTATTGTATTCAGATGAAAAAATCAATAATTACATTGTCCGAATATTTAAATATTTATTTTCATCTCTGTTAATAGTTTTTTTTTTTTTTTTTTTTTTTTTTTTTTATAAGGCTTCAAATACAAAGTTCAATAGCCTATGGTAGATAAAAAGATAAAAAGTAAAAAAAAAAAGACCAATTAATAATAATATAGGGATTACAAAGGTGGTGTTAATGATTATATAATGTAATAGCATAATGGTGTTTAAGGTTAATCATTGAAGGGGTAAATTTAATATATCACAGTTGCAGACTTAAATTAGTGAGGATAATTCTGCTGTTTTAATGAAGTGGATGATGTTGGTTTCCTGTCTGTGACCGAAGGCTTCTTTAGGTGATGTTGTTATGAGTTATGACAATGATCTGGTGGAGTTGAAATTTGGGCACTCGAGGAATATGTGATGGACCGAGAGAGTACATTGGAATGTGTCACATAGTGGTGCAGGGTTTTTACTTAATTGGTAAAAATGAGTTAGCCTAGTGTAGCCTATGCGCACTCTGGTAATCATTACTTCATCTTGTCTGTTGAAGTTATTGGTTTGCGGCTTCGGTCATGTGTTGATGGAGGGTTTTATTTGGAAAAGTTTGTTTGATGTTTGTTTTTCCTATTGGGATTGCTACAAGGATTGGAGCTTATTTTGAAGGACTTAAGTAATATATTCATATAGTATATGTTGGTATATTTGGATTTTGGGGAGTATAGCTGCTTTTGAGGCAAGGTCGTCAGCAAGATCATTGCCCGGAATTCCGATGTGTGATAGGATCCACATTATTTTTATAGTTTTGATGGAAGCGCGTATTTTGTTTTGAATACATTGGCCGATGTTGCTTATTGTATTTGTGTCCGATATAGCTGATATAACGCTCATAGAGTCGCTTAGTATGAGGATATAATTGTGAGTTATGGATAAAGAAGATGTTGATAGTACTGATTTCTGTTGTATAGATGCTCGTAAATTGAGAAAGTTTGAACAAGGTATTTTATGACGTATGTGTGATAGCAAAACAGGTTTGTTTAGTTTCTGAAATAGAGAGAGACTTTCAATAGGTCTTATATTGTTGATGTTAACGGAAATTTCTTCTAGAATCTCGTGGTTTAAAGTGATGAATTTGGGGAAGTTTGATGACTATTTCTTTCGTTTTGGTTTGGGGTGCTGACATTTTTTTAGCAATTTAATGGATATTTAATGGAAAGGTATTTGCGCCTAAATTCCAGTGGAAGGACGCCGGACTCACAATGCTGGCTATCAGTTGGGCTTGTTCTGAAAGCTCTAGTAGCCAGTTTGATTCCAGCGTTGTGTAAAGGGTTAAGTAATTTAATGGTGTTAGGATTATCTGCGCCGTAAATTGTGGAACCGTAGTCAAGTGTTAATTACATAAGAGAATTAAAGAGAAAGAGAAGGGTTTTACTTACGTTCTGCTCCCCATTTGTAGTGGCTTATAATTTTAATTATAGTAAATTATTATTAATATAATAACAAAATAGGTCAAAATTTAGACCTAAGAGTCGTATGCTGTTGGTTTGTGGAAGAATTGATTCTTGCATTTTGATTGCAGGAGAAAGAATTTTGTTTTTTCGGTGGAAAAGAATTGTTTTGCATTTTAATGGAGAGAATTTGGAGCCAGTTTTTTTGACCATTGAGAAATTTTATCGATAGCGGTTCTCACAAGGGCTTATGTGTTGTGGATGTTTGCGCCTGAGCAAGATATGTTACAGTCATCTGCTATAGTAGGACTTTGACGGGCGGCTTGATTTGATTGCTACGAGAAAAAAATGTTACGCTTAAGGAGGAACCTTGTGTAAAGCTATTTTTAGTTATAAATGGTGATGACAAAGTGTTTCTGAATTTAACCTTGAAGGTTCTGTTTTCAAGAAAGTTATTAATACATTTTAATATGTTGCTATGGAGATTCCATTTTTGTAGAGTGAGTAGAATTCTATGTTTCCATACTGAATCGTAGACTTTAGTAATGTTTAATGAAACCATTAAGAGGTGATTTTTGATATCAAGTGAATCACATATGTTTGTGTGGATTGTTGTCAATGGGTCGATAGTGGAGCGGTTGGCGCGAAAACCGAACTGATGGGGGAAAGAAGATTCTGTGTTTCAAGAACTATAAGAGTCGAGTATTAACCATGTTTTCAAGAATCTTGCTCATAGTATTAAGAACTGATATTGGTTTATAATTATTAATATAAAAAATGGTTTTATTAGGTTTGGGAATAGGAATGATGGTGGTGGCTTTCCATTGTTTTAGAAAGTAGTTTTTAGTCTACATGTTATGGAAGATATTAAGTAAATAATTAAGAGATAATGATGTGAGGTATTGTAGGAACGAGAAGAATATTCCATCAGGACCAGAGTTTTTGTTCTTTTTTTTAAAAAAAGACAGTCGATGAGTTCAGTGATGGTGAAAGGATCATTTATAGGATTATCGGAGTTCTTTATCTCATAGTTGATTGGTGAAGTATTTTCAACCATTGTTTTATAAGATAAGAAATGGGTAATCATAGTTTTCATTGCTGTTGTTTAATTGGAAAATGGAGCCAAAAGTGTCTTTTATTTCTTTTTCGACGAAGAGTTTATTGTTTTAGTTTGTTAAGTTCTATTGATTCCTTTGATACTCATAATTTTGGACCACATTAAATTGGATGGGGTTTTATGGTTGATACTAGAAGTGAATTCGTTTCAAGAGTTTGTTTTGATGCTGTTTAATATGGTCAGTGCATTGGCTTTTTCCGATTGTGATTTCTGTTGCTTCGATTATTGTATTAGTAAATGATTTTACTATTGAGTCAATATTTGCAAAAGGGTTTGTTTGAAGGAGAGTATCGAATTGATTTACGGTCAATAATTTGTCAGTCATGTCGCTGAAAGTTTGCTAATTGGCCGTTTTCAAGAACCATCGGGGGGGTATATTGTCCATTATTTGAGATTTAAGAAGACTCAGAGTTATGAGTCAATGTTCGTTGCTGCAATAGGATGTTTGCACGGTCCATTCAATCGTGCCCCCTTAAGATGCGGATACTATAGACAGGTCAGTTGCTGAAAAGCTGCTATTAGTTGAGTTATGTCTTGTTGGGTTGCCATCGTTGAGGAGGATTATCGAGTCATCTTCTAGGAGTTTCTCGACTGTTCTCTCTCGTCTGTCCGTGTAATTGGATCCTCAGATAGTATTTCTACTGTTAAAATCGCCTAGTAAAATTAATGGATGGGGGAGTTGTGAAATAAGATTTTTGAGATCCGAAAGTGTAAGATCTGTGCTGTCTGGTGCTTATAAATTGCAAATGGATAGTTTAGTATTGTAATTTGTTGTGAGTGGAGTAGTGAGAGAGATATATTCATGATCTGTTAATGTTGATACAAAGATGCAGACTCCCTCACTAGCTCTTCCTAGAGGGTCTTGGTTCTTGAAATATCCCTGATAATTTTTGATATTTGGTTCTTTGTGTTGGTGTTTAAAATTTATTTCCTAGGGCCAGAGGTTGAAGATCAGAAACTATACGGTGAATGTCAAGCAGTTTTTTAAAATAGCTATTTATATTTTATTGTACTTTTATTTCTAAGGGTACCAATTTGTCTTGTGAATTATAGGTGGGCAGTATGTGGTTTTGATTTTGAGTGTTATTGGTCATTGAATTATTATTCATTAGTTTAGTTCTTGATATTTGCTGTTTATTGCAGTAGGGTTTGGAAAAGAAGGTTTGCTAACATAGTAAGTCAGGATTTTATAAAGCGGTTGATAGTCGGATTTCTTCTATTAAATTTATAAAAGTGCGTGCATCTGTGTTGGTTTCATCAATCAGTGTATGAACGTTTATTGATTTTATTGTGAAGTTTTTAAATATGTGTTTAAATTGAAAAAAGGTAATGGATGTGTTGGAGTCCCTCATCCAGGTTGTCATACGTACATGATGAGTTAGAGCGAGATCAAATTTTGATTTTTTTTGTGGTTTTTGTGTTTTCATGTTTCTGGAATTTGGGAGTAAGATTGGTGGGCGATGGGGGTGACTTTGAAGAAGATGTTTCGGACATAAATCGTTATGAATTACATTAGGAATTTGAGTATGCGTTTTTTCTTCATTAATTTTAGTGTAAAGCATCTGGAGGTGAATAGACGAGGTGAAGTTGGATGGTGAGAGTGTAATGTTAGGTGGTTTTTCAATGTGTTCTGATTCCATGTTTTCTGTTGTATTGAACTGGGTGTTATTTGGTGTTTCTTTAGGGATAATGTTTGTGATTATTTGTGAGCCAAAAGTATTATTTGAAAGTTGAGTATAATAATTATTTTGGTGATCAAGAGGATTTGAACTTAAAGCTGACGTACTTTTGCAGTGTGCAGAGGTGTGGCCAGTGTTTTTGCAAATGTAACAGGTAAGCGTGTCATCGGTGAGAAACACTCGGTAGTCGGTGTCTTCGAAATTGATTAATAGTGAACCTGGTAGTTTTGATATATCCTCGTGAGGGATATGGGTCTGTCTTCGGAAGCTTATTATGTGGGACAAGTCATCTGTTGTAAAACCAGCTTTTAAGAAAGAAATTGGTGTGAGTATTTTGATTTCCATGTTGTTTTACGCATTTGTGATGTATGAGTGTAGAATTATGGGCGAGACATTAGAAATAATTACTCGTTTTGATTGGTTTTCTAATTTGCGGATTGGAATGGTGAGCTTGTAAACAGTAATTGACGGTTTAGAGTTTATAATGTCGTTTCCTATGATTTTGTTTGCAAAATAGACGCAAAAACAATTATTAGACATTCTGGACGCGAATTTTATGTTATCCGGGATAGTTATGGAACTTAGGGCTTTAATATACTCTATTTGTGGTGTGCCGTCGATTGTATTGAATATAATCGCTTTGTCCTTCTTAACAAAAGAAAAATTTGCTGTCGTTTCGGCAATTTTTTTTTTTGTGTATGATTAGCATTTGAAGAGCTAGTAGTGGTATTAGTGACTGTAGGAGTTGAAATAGATGTGTTTTTTATACTGGTTGATGCATTATTTGATGTAGAAACATTATAGTTAGATTTACTAGTGAGGTTCGTTTGTAAACGACTTAAATATAGAAAAGTTGGTTTAATGGACTTATTATCGCCAATCGTAGAGATAACGCAACGAGGACGCGGCCCTTTGAGGGTCCCATACACGGAACGATCTATCGTCAAACTTGTCGTCAAGCAACGTTTAACAGACCAAATCGTCACGTGTATGGACGTGTTTGTAAGTTTGCCGTCTGATCGTCGGTCGTAAGTTTTGACGTATCAACCGGACGACCAACTGAACGATGACAGACGCGGTTTGTGCGTGTATGTAACTGTCTGACAAAGTGTACTACACAACATTGTTATCACTATTATTATCATTAATTATTACACATTGATTAACATTACATTTTTATTTTTATTCTGAAATCCGAATTTCTTTTGTGTTTGACGTTATATTTTAATATTCCATTTATGTACCGCTATAAAATGGATCAAAACAAACCATTTGTGACTGAGTTTTTAGAAACCTACAAACGTCCAAAAATAAACATTTGAGGAACTTAGGTATCGAAGACTTGTTAAAGGTGTGTCAAGAAAAATTTAAAGATGCTATTGCAGCTTTTGTAAAACGTAAAATAAACAACCTACGGTCTGCATTTAGAAGAGAGCTAAACAAAGTTTTGGAATCAAAAACTACCGGCTTATCTGCTGATGATATTTACGTACCAACGTTATGGTACATGACTTATTGTCTTTTACTACGGAAGATGAAAGTGGCTGAGTGGGAATATCCAGTTTAGATGATGCCACAGAACTGCAATTAACGTAGCAAATTCATATGCGAATATTTTCGATGTTCTAAAAGCCACGGTTTTGACCATTTCCTTTTTTTTTGCGTATCGTCATCATCATCCACAGACAAAACAAGAGCAGTTGTCAGCAATAATTTCCTCTTTCGATCTAATTTGTTCATTGTGCGTAAAAATATACAAAGCGAAAATGAAAAAATTCCATAAACTTTAAGATGCAACCACTCGAATAATATTTTGATTTTCAATTGCGATATAAACCATATCACATTATCACAATATAAACAAACAAAACAAACTTCACCAACTAAAAAGTTAGGTTGGATATCGTCAAACTACTTGGTGTGTGGACTGAGTCAGGTTTGACAACTGATCGGCCGATTGGTTTGATGACAAGTTTGACGACAGATCGTTCCGTGTATGGCCCTTTTAGTCGTAATTATTATGTGAATTGTTATGCTCCTATCATATACATTACCGATCGTCTACGGCTCGGCGCGGCGTTCACGATGAGTAGTACAGCTATCGGATGCTAATTAAGACGGTGCGCGATTAAAACACGAGTGGTCGCAACGGTGTCCAAACACGAACTGTGTTAACAGTTTTATATTATCTAAAATTATTGACCGTTTTCTTTTAAATCAAATGTAGTTTTATGTGATAAAATAATAAAAACCATCTTATTTTATATATATATTTCAATATGCATGAATCAATACTATAGCACTGATTCTGAAATTATAGGTCGTAAATGAATTAGAACGCATCGGTAGGGTTTAAGTGCAAAATATTTCCCAATTTATTCGTTTACATGAATCCGTTTATCACAGCAAATAATTTTTCTAAGTACAATTTTAAATAAGGAATTTGTAAAAAACAACTTTTTATACTTCTTTTATTACTAAAATTAATTTTTAAAGTAAAGTTTTAAATATATATAAATGTTATTATACATTTAAAAGGTAAAAAGATACAGGACTAAAATAATTTATTGTTTCAATACTAAAAGATCTGGTGGCTTCTTTCTCGCATTCACTCTTGTTTACTTATTTCTCTACTAAATTTGCTTAAAAATCACCTAATTTTCTTTGTTTGCAAGTAACGTTATTGTTATCCTTCAACAAACATTATTGATATCCATTGTACTTGTGCCGATTGTAGTCTCTCGATCAATCAAAGTATAAATAAATCTGGAGATTTTGGTTTTTAATTATCTTACATAAATGATTAATTATTACTTTTATAGAAAATATGATATTCGTTCAAAATCATTTTTCTTAAACAACAGTATACCTATTGATTAGTAAATAAAATTATAATATCAAAAATTGAAAACGTCATGTTCTTTGTGATTTACTATCAACCAAACAACTGATCTCATCTTTCAAAAATTGAACATACCCCGAAGCATTCATAATATAATACTCTTACAATTTTAAAACTATACATACTTATAGCTACTTTCATAAATATTTTTCAAAGATTAAGAAGAAAATATTTTATACTGAATTGTTCATGATGAACTCAACGGAAATATAATATCCAACCAACACAATATTGCTGAAAAATTTAATTTAATTCAATCGTTTATATTTAAATTAATTATAATATTACAATTTTGCTCTGTTTACTACGCTGTTTCATTTTTGACAATTTTAGTTCGACGAATGATTGTTACCTTACAAACGTAAATTATGCTAATGCCTCATAGCAAAATTTGAAGTTCATAGAATTTTAGAAATTTGTATTTCAATAATTACTCGCGATTAGTTCTAAATACGTGAATATTATAAAAACACAATAATTATTGTTGTATTTTCATTATTTAATTTGAATACAGAAAAATATTCTATGATTTATCCTGTCCAATAGAATCGTCAAGGCCGGCGTACCTATGGAAGATGTCACGTTTGCCGATGTTGCATGAGATCAAAGTGTTTTGTCATGGAATCATACATATAATTTCAATAGGTATGACAAATCCTAAAATAAATCAATTCATATTAATTATTTCAATATCTATATGAGAACGTAATGGATATATTTTTACCGCGAAATATAAATATAAGTAGGTATAAAATATTGAAACTGCTTTATTTATTTATTTAATTTGTTATTGCCATATTTTTCTCCATAAAATTTGTTTATTTTTTTTTTAGAGCATATACATTTGATAAAAATTCATTTACAACCAAATTCGGTGACAAGTTACTCGAAAAACGCAAATCGAAGGATTGTACGACGCGCACATTATTGGTACATATATATTGTTATAAATTGCATTTACTCATGATTGATATGAATATGATTTTATTGGATTTCTGAGTTAATTTTTATTTGTCGACGTATGGTGTGTTCGTGATAGTTTGACGTTAAACACAAAATCATAAACGGAAACATATTGATTATAGATAAAAATAAATGCGCATATAGCCTGACCTCTAGAGGTTCAAATTAGCTCCACATCCCCTGCAATGGTGTCTATAGTATTAGTTCAATCACACCCTTGTTTAGACCCTTGTTATGTCATTGTTTACAGTGCTCAAACATAATTTATGCGGTTGGGCGAAAGCTTTGAGGTAGAAAAAAATTTTAAACTTTCACAATAAATATACATTATTAGGTACAACGCATAATACAGCGAATTATTTTAGGCAATGGTAATTTAAGGAATTTTCTTTTTACCTAAATAGTCAAAATTCTTTAAGTCCTTTAGAATGTTAAATGTTGTAGTAAAAATGAATCGTACCTACCTAGAAATCGTACTAAGAATATTTCATACATTTCCATTGGAATAAATAGTTATTTAGTTATTGCTTGATGAAAAAATATTATTGTACATGACTTTGAATTGAAATGCAAATTATACATCTATATAGTTTTTTATTTGTATTAGATAAATAAAAGAATTGTATTCATATATTATAAATTAAATTATCATACATTTTATGAACTCGCCCACAAACCCAATAGTGGACACTTTACATTCCTTGGCTAGGAATTTCTTTTTCGTTTTTATAATAGTAAACAATATCAATAAGTTCTGAATAACGGACGCTTTAAACTGTGGACGTACTTATTAAATACAGGCCCCAACATCATAAATTTACTCATATCACTGAATTTAGTGTAATATTTACTGTCCAAAATGTTTATCTATTAAAAATATAATTATATTTTATTACTTTTATTCATATATTTCTTTATCTTTATGGTAGTCTTATTCAATAAATTAAAAGTTGATTGGATTAGAAGAACACACAAAAAAAAAAAACAAAAAATTATATATTTATGTAATAAATAATATTGCTTATTTTTTCAGCACGTCATTTTTATATCTAACAAATAATAAACACATAAAATCAATTACTAAATAATTACTAACTATTTTTAATAGTTAAGAACAAAATACATAATTTACTATATATCACCGCTTTTAATGTACTTATCCTGTTTGTTTTTACACTAAAATGTGTATATTTTATAATTTTCTCTACGACACCTTCTCACTGTGAGCATTAAATAGTTTCTCAAGAATATCCACTGTACAAAGGTTTTCACATAATTAACACCTTTCTTTAAGGAATGTTTCTTAATTCCTACGACTATCTGCTTTATGCTGTGTACTTACATTGCTTTTGAGTTATTTTTATTTTTATTTTATACTTACAATAATCGTTCGAATAAACCCATTTAGCGCTAAGGAATAAATAATTAATTTGCAGCACCAAATCCGTGACATTTTAAATTTCAGTTCATAGAATGCAAAATATATTGCAAAATTATACAGAGTGAATTCTGCGAATTATTATGACTCTATAATAAAATGGTCGTATAAGTTGTATATACAAGCATGCAACACAAACCGTTAACATGTTAAATAAATACTATTTCGATTGGTTTGAAAATAATAAATTAAATAGTTATTTTGAAATTGAAGATAAAATTATACTGGTCAGCTTGGTACGTTATAAATTAATATAGTCAAAGCCAATAGTTAAATAGTTATGTTGTATACCGATCTTATGAACTCGCCAATAAAATATATATGTACCAGCAATATTCGTAAGACTTAACTTCGAAAAACTATTACAATTATAATGTATAATTGTTGGCTGATGTATTAGTGATTTACGATACGGAAAAACAGTAACTAGATGATAGCACCGAGAATCTTGTCGAACTTGAAACGTAAAACCGGTCATGGTGCTTTGGTAAATTATGTTTTGATTTCAAGGGAGGGAGACGCTTAAGTAAAATAACACTTGATAATTTAAAAATTTCCCTGCGTTTCAGTTGTGTCTTGAGTACTTGAGCTAGGCGGTCTCGCATTGGCTTTGTATTTGGTTGTTTTGCTATTTTCATGTCGTAAAGTGCGTTTTCTTGGTTTATCGTCATACTTCGGTCATTCGAGAAACAATCGAGCGCGCCCTGAGAAACTTCGTGTTATTAATTAATTTTGGTATACGAAAAACAACAATGTTACAAGCAGGGTAAGTTAAATGGCTATAATAATCATAGAGTCATTGTTATTGTAAACCGTTTCTTCAAAACTAAGAAAGTAGATTTTTAATATTTAATACTCAAAACTATTAGCTGATCGCTAATAATAATTAACTATTCTTTATTATGAGAATTTACAATAATCGATATATTATTATAAATCAATTCGATTGGTCGCATTTTCGTTACTTAGTTATTCTGTATAAAAGATAAATAGCAAAAATTTAAACAAATACATGAATTACACGAATAAATGTCTCACATAAGAATTCAAATATGGTCGAATAAATGCACCTACACTTATTGGAAATAGAATTTGATGTTTAGTCATTGATATGATCTTCAGTTACCTAAGACCTTCATTTGATTTACAGTAGAATTACGTTTCCGAGTTTTCTGATTCTGAAAGGGAAATATATCACAAACCCTCGGTGTATTTTATATTTTATCGCAAGGAATAATAATGTTTACTGCTTTAGGCATGTATTTATATAAATAAAACATAGTATAAAGGTGTATATGGCACTAAAAAAAAATTATATATGTATTAGATTCAGTAAGGCAGACAGAGACTAATGTTTTTTCAATAGTTTGTTATTTTTTTGGTACTTATAAAAAATAATTCAGACGGATCTGCTGTAGGTTAAACATTTGAACACGGATTCATCTCACTGTTGACAAATTTGTATTTAATTGCTAAGTAGATTTAGTGAAAACTGTGGCAAATAGTAACATAAACCTAGAAAAATAAATAAAAACCAATTTTTTTGTATAAATTGATTAAAATTGTAAACCTATCCAATTTTTGGATAGATCCAATTATAATTTCAAACGTCTTTTAGTTATGACAAAAACTATTTGAATTTCAAATTTTAAAAACATCACTTTCCCACGTAACTCTACACAAAAAGAAAATATTGTGGTCAATATATCAATAGTTTTTAATTTTTAGATTCTAAGAAAAACATAAAAGGTCTTTTTATTTTACTATTATATTATTTTCGACGATAAACCAATTTTATACATTTTTTTTCTTTTGTCATTAAAATACTTCAAGAGACTCATTTTGATGTATTTATAGGTAGGAGAATTGTTTCGGAAAAATCATCAAATACATATCATCAATACTTTTCTAGATTAACCATATATAACCTTAGCTACAATGTTGAAATTGATACAATAATAAAAATAAAAAAATAAAATTTAAAACTTTTTATAACTAAAAAAGTTTAATTGAGAATGTTTATTTATAAACACTATAAACGTCGGAGCTACATTAACAGTTAACCGGATTTTGCGGACATTTGTTCATGGATAAAATCAAAACCGGATATAACTAAGCAGTCTATTTCTAAGTTTATTAAAACTCAACCAAAACCTGTATTTGGCCTGTTTATATATTTTTGTGTTTCGTTTCAAAAAAATTACAATCAACAGTCAGCTATTTATATTACATAAATGATTCCCCTCCGAGTTCAAAATTCGCAACTCTGAAGGTTAATACTACATAATGCAGTATGTAATATTTCTTCGCAGTTCCACCGTAAAATATTTGGATATGAATATGTATTTGAATGGTTTTATAACTCACGTGCAGTAACTCTGGTCGGAAATTGCGATATAAGTTACATTGATCATTCGGATACATCAATGTAATTTTTAAATGAAAATTAGTTTTTTTTCCGCCTATGTTATAAGTCCTATAACAGTAAATTACATTTAGTCTGATACAATATTTCGTTTTCTCTAACATTATACAAATTTTTCAGTTTATCAAGTACGTACTTCTGTTTCATTAAATAGCGATATCAATAAACCAGAAATATTTATGGGACTATAAAATATAACTAATAAATCGTATCGTTCCAGTTATAGGCAAAGTACTATAACTAATTTTTTTTATCATAAAGCTGAAAACACACTTAATTAAGTTAGAATAATTACATATACATAATACATACTTTTTTTGTTCATAAATGTATATCCTGGTTTGTATAATTATACATTTTAAATACAAAATATTTATTTAATAAATCAATATTTCAATACATCAAATTTTTTTTAAAAGTTTTTTTTTATCATTCATATACAGCGAAGTTCGGATATAAGGATCTGATTCTCAAGGTCTCATGAAGATCATTATATGCAGGTTCAACTGTATTTAAAATAAATTAATGATTTTGCATTTAATTCACTTAATCATAAAAAAATAATAATAATAATAATATAATATAAAAATAAATAATTATGTTATGTAAATATTTTTTAAAAATGTTTTGTATAAATTATTAAAAATATTAAAAAAATAATGAGATTAATTATAAAAATAAATTAATACAAATTTTTAAATCTCAGGTGTGAAAAATACGTATATAATTATATTCTTTTAATACATTGAATAATATTTACTTAGTAAATAACATAAGATATTTGTATTTATTAAATATGATACGGTTTATTGAAATATGATAGATATTTTTTTCTAATTGTATTCAAAATTAAATATAATTAAAATCATGAGTAATTATAAAATGTTGCATTTGTTTACATATGTATTCCAATAATTGGAACTATATAAACAATTATTTTGTTTGTATTAATATACATAAATACCGATGGTTTTATTTCACATCAAAATATTATGATTCAGAACATTCAATTAAAAACTGGAAAAATTTATTATTTATGTTAGAATTTACTCATTAATAGGAAATCAATGATATGTATTAATTATTTTACTTTTAAAAATCACATTTTACTTTAAATATTACTTAAAATATTATAAAATATAATGTGTATAATGGTATAAACTTGTTTATGAGAATCATATAATTTTTTAAAGTAAAAATAAAAAATAATAAAGTTTCCTGTTGCACCCATACATCATTAGCAATAAATTTCACCACATGCAATACCGAATTATCGTAACATATCAAACTGCTAACTAGTTTAGAATATTTAGCAGCTACCAATTAGTATAATACATTTATAATTACTTTAAAACATAATCATATAATCTGTTGACTGTTTTGTTTGTTTCAATCAACGGACGATTTAAATTCATTAGTGATTTTCAAATTGTATACAGCTCTATTTATTCAAGGACATTACACAAGATATTCATCTTAGTTTATACATTATGATAAATTATTTATTTACCCAAAAATGAATTTTAAAATATTTCTTTTATAATATTGTTTAATTTATTTATTAAATACACTTCTATTCGTGTTAAAAGTGGTTAAATCACTGAACCAAGAGATTAATTTTCATATTTTGAAATTACCTGCTAGATATTTATTTTTAAATGAACTTTACACTCTTCCACTTCTCATTTTTGCATAAGCCTACGTGCACGCACAACTATAATAATTTTTATTGTAATAATTATGAAACAAAAGTGATTAAAATAATAGTAAATATTTGAATAATTTTACAATTGCCTAACAAAGACTGCTATGGTTATTTTACCGATGATAGGTACGTCATATAAATATTAAACAATAAAGTATTTAATAGTATTTAACTTTCCCATAGTTACTGATTTAAATGCAAATTTGTATTAACGATAATATTTTGATATTTTATGATATTTTAAAGCTTCAAACTGGAATTTTTTAGTTAAAAAATAATAAGAACGGCGGATTAATATATTAATAATTGGACATATGTGTAATATAATAACGCATAAAAATATACGAATAATATCGAATGTTTTATAGAAATTAATAAAATCTTCGAATGTTCTTTATAAAAAATATGACCGATTTCGAATAAGAAGAGAGAGTTAAAAATAAAAATAAAACTCTAATGAAAATATGTGAGATCGTTTTTACATTCCATCAGCCATTACTAATTATTTAGCAAATAAGTAAATGTCAAATGCCAATGTGAACCCAAATTTTAAGGGCTAAACGTTAATGATTAATTTCGGATTCAATGGATATTAAATAACGTTGCCATTTCTAACTTAGCTTTATTTTATATTAAACATGTTATGCTGCTAAACAAATTATAAATACAAATCGTACATACTAACGTAAAAAAGTACTCGGTGTGTACAATTATAAAACAATTTTATATTATTTTAAATCGTTATGCACAAACTATATCAAACTATTTGAATTAGGTCCCATATGTAAGATTTAGAAATCTAAACATTTCTATATGGAATTTTTATAAAGCACTAACATTTTATTCCGTATGAGGTTTACATTTACAGATCAACCTTGTATTGTGAAATTGGTTCTGGTTCACTCAATAACATATTTCAAGTAGTGTACTTTTAATGTTACACAATTGAACAAAGATCAGCTATCCTTCTACATAAATTATAAAGATTATTAAGCAGCGGACTTCCGCAAAAAAGTGGACACAACATGTGCGCACATACTATTTAGAATTATGTATAACTTTCTCGAATATTTGTGTTGGATATTTTTTTTTTTTTTTTGTTCATGAATAATTGACCATTCTATATTTTTATTTTACAAATACAAAAATCGTATCTACCGTTAGGGGTGGTTCAAAATTATAAAATACAGTCGATTCCGTTTAATGGAGACACCGGTTAATAAGGAAAACCGCTTAATCGCGACAATTCTACAATTACGAAAACAAATTTATAGGTACTTGTAATGTAAAATTACGCCGCTTATCTGGGCCATGAATCCCGATAATTGGGACATTTTTATTGAGTATAATAGTAAATATTAATAGATCAATAGTCCGACAGTTGCAACTGACTCGCGTAATCGATTATTAGATTAAATTATACATCATATCATATGTTCAAATGTGATGTGTGTTAAATGTTATTTAGTGCATAGTCGTGTTTATCGTGTGTAGTAACGATGTCCCGTATGCGTAAAGATTTATACTCGTCGTCTGTCGGAAATTTTAGAAGTACCTATCGAAATCAAAAATCGCGCGAATTCAACTACAAGAACAGTTTTTGCGAAAACAAGCTCTTAATCAAGTTACAACCAGGAAAAGAAAACGAGTGGGTAAAGATGCAGATGTAGACGAGGCACTGACTCAATGGTTTACATTGGCAACTAGTCGGGACATTCAAGTGTCGGGTCCTATATTAAAAGCTAAATCCGAAGATCTTGCAAGGAAACTTGGTAATGACGAATTCAAAGCCCCCAATTGTTAGTTATCTAGATGGAAAGTAAGACACGACATAAAATTTAAAAGATCACATGGCAAAAAAGTTAGTGCAAACTCATAGTATGCCGATAAATGGAAACTTACAAAATGACCACAGATTCTTGCAAAATTTTCTCTCGATGATATTTATAACACAGATGAAACAGGATTATATTATCGTGCAACTCCAGATGGTTCTCTGTGTTTTAAGTACGAATCGATAGCTGGATCAAAAAAGCTATGGACAGAATAATTATATTCTGTTGTATGAACGCAAGTGGGACTGACAAAAAAAAGCTTTTAGTGATTGAAAAAAGTAAAAAACCTTGTTGTTTTCAAAAAATTTCTTTACAAAAATTACCAGTTGAGTATCATGCAAATAAAAACGCATGAATGAGCGGCCATTTTTACCGAATGGTTACAACGTTAGGATAGTGAGTTGAACAAAACAAAAAAGGCTATATGCCTCGTTTTAGACAACTGTACTGTCCATCCTAATACATCTATGAAAAACATCAAGCTTGAGTTATTACCACCTAATAGAACGTTACTAATTCAGTCTTTAGATATGGGTGTTATCCAAAATTTAAAAGTTAAATATAGAGCAAAACTGGTCAATTACATTTTAGAAAAGATTGAAGACAATTTACTTGAACCAAAATCAACGGTAATAGATATCAGTAAAAAAATTAATATCCTACAAGCAATTCATTTCAGACAGCTGGCGTGATGTAAGTAGTCAGATAATTAAAAATTGTTTTCGCAAGTGTGTGAAATTTTTCAAATTTTCCAAATTTTTTGGAGGATTGTCAAAGCATCGATCAACAGTTGGAACCTAATTCCGAAGAATATGATAACGTAAGAGTACTAAACAACGTAGAATTTGAACAACTGGATTCAAATGTGCATGCTATGACCAAAATGAATACGTTGATGATGTAATTATTCGATCCATAAAAGATCAATATTATTCAAATGAAGACACGGACGAGGAACTAGATCCACCAATCCGACTACAGGAGGCAAAGAAATCTTTGGAAACATTGAGATGATTTTTTCTTCACCAAGGAAATGAGGGAAGTCCGATAAGTGTTTTGGATACTTGTTCGGACTACATTCATCAACAAACAATAATAAATAAAAAACAAAGTAATATTCATAATTTTTTGAAATAAGATAAAATAATCAAAAAATAAAATATATATATATATATATTTTAATAAATATTTAGGTTATAATACTATGTTTTTCTTTTTGTATAATTAAATCATTTCTATAATCGTATTATTGTAATATGTATTTACAGTGCTCGACTTGAAGAGGGACGCAGGGGGACGGAGTACCTCAACTAATTATCAGAAATTTTAGCGTCCCCCTATTATTATTACGCTATAATCATAACGCTCAGCCAGTTTTGGGGACGTTCTTGTTTTTAGTAAATAAAGTTCCCCTTCTTTTATTTTACCCAGTCGAGCACTGTGTATTTATAATAATAAAAACAAAAGTAATCAGTTTTTCAATAAATTTGTGTGTGTTTTTTTTCATTTCGGATTATTGGGACAACCGCTTTATTGCGACAAAATAACATGGAACCGATGTGTCTCAATAGTAATCGGCTGTAAGTTAAAAAAACCGCGAAATCGAAATTCAGTATTCGTACATAACATACTAACGCGTATACGTTTAATATGTTTACAATTTTAAAACGCTCAAAATAATTCGTACGTGTTAACATTTCAATACAGTAAAGGTTCCATCAGGATTTTTAAAACAACAATATAATGATCGTATATATATTTCGATCGAAGTTCCGACGAAAGCCTATAGTTAATAAGTTTCGGCTGTCTTATGAACAGTGTTTATTTCAGACCTTCTATCTCGGGGGAGGGGGATATGTAGTATGCGATATGCCATAGGAGTAAATGATTAATAAATAAATAAACTTTTTCGGGATGGAATACATTTTTCTTCGGGGAGTAATCCCTCCCCAGGTCACCTCTGAAATAAACACAGCTCATAAACGAATATGCAGTGGCGATTTATTTGATAAAGCCTACAAAACTCCTTGATGTAATGCATGTAATGTAGATATCGTGCTGGGTTCTAGGCCAAAATAGCGAAAAAATTAACCGTGAATATAAAAATCGGGAATTGATAATAGCGAAAATAAAAATAGCGAATTCTAAAATAAAGGATCATGCATAGCGAAATTGCGATTTTTTATCATGTCTATATTGAATACTATTAATTTTAATTTAGTACTTGGGTAAGTTTCAAAACTTAGAAAATTGTAAAACTATAACCTATTTTATTAATAATTAGTATTTTTAATAATACAATAAATACTCTTTAGCAGGAAGCCACTCAACTACATGGCAATTTATTGATGTAATAAGGAAAATTCGAAATTTAGAAGAATTAAAACGAGAACAGTATAATGCTATAGAACAACCAGAGATTAAAAAAAGTACAAGAACTGTGCTAAGAGACTTCATTCGTTGATTACAAATTAAAATACTAATGATAATAAAAACTTTGTAAATGGTATGTAATTTTTCACTAAATGCCTAATTGTTGTTTCAAAATTATTACCACTAAATCGTATATTTTAGCTTTTTTTTTTTTAAATTCGCTGTTTTTATTTTCGCCATTATTAATTCACAATTTTTTCGCTATTTTGGCCGGATACCATCGTGCTGGTCGCGGAAACGATACTACGGATACAATGTAGAGAATACAATCGCATTTCACCGGTGAACTTGATGACCGACAGATAGTACAACCGTGTGCGATAATGATACTCAACCGTACGCGGGTTCCTGTTGAATCGTTATTAATTTCAATGTTCGTTTCCGTTTCTTTCCGTGCTGCGTTTTCCCCGTTCGGTTCGGCGTGTAAACAGTCAACCAGTCAAGTTATCATAATTAACGCGCACGTATGATTAAGTAGCAGTAAACTAGCGTACATTGAAGTACGGCTTCTGCTAACCACTACGCAACACTGTTTAATGCGAGTTCTTAGCGAACCGTAACACTGATTAATTGCGAATCACCCACCGTACAATGCACGCGCGGAGTCCCCCGCGCGGACGACTAGAATATTATCGTTCGCGTTTGTCTAGGGTGTACGTTACCGTAACGGTTCCCAACCCATGGACCGCGAACAGGGTGGTACCGGGCTGTGAACCATATTATATTAACATAACATGCATACATTTTTAAAACATTAAATATCAGCGAGTGAAGAAGTTCGTCGATTGAACTCCCATGTGATCAGACCCTAAAATCGTTTTTTTTAACCTACATCATTACATTAGAACCTCTCTGATCCGTTACCTTCGGAATATGGTCGGAACGTAAAAAAGGTCGACAAAATGTTACCAAATTTATTTATTAAATTATTTTAAATATTATTTTTAATTAAATACATATATTAAATTAAATAAATAAAAAAATAAATAAATAATAAACGGGCAATAAATTTTATAAATTTTCTAGCCACATAATATAAATTGGAAAATCCATATCCATATCGATAATGGTACTATAATTGTTACTATGGTCGGATCAACCGGAGTGGTGGACTAGTCGAGGGCGGGCGAGAGGGGTTCTACTGTATTACCGTTCTAGTTAAATATTCGACAAGATTTTCCAACAATTTCTAAATTGGAATTGGAAACTTGAAGAGCTATATTTCGACAACCTGTGTGTCTGTGTAAACGAGATTTTTCTACTTTAATTTTTTTTAAAAATAAATATAGGAATTAACTAATTTTTGAAAGTGATTCAAGGCTAAAAATTTTCGGTTTCAGTCCAGATATTGATTCTTTCGTGGGGGACAATCAAAAATCACGTTAAATTGTTTAACACTTGAATAATCTGGTTCAATTAAGTTTTTTTTTTTTTTATTATTAACAAATGTTTTTTAATAAATAAATTGTAATTACTGACGTATGTGCACGTTATATATATATAACTATTGGTCGACCTCAAAGATTTTCTACGAAGGTCCGCACTACTCTAAAGGTTGGGAACCGCCGGGTTACGATCGTACAACGTCGCGTTATACGACGGGTTTGAGTCCCGAATAATTATCATCCATTTGCGGTAAAATCGTTCGCGCGCGCCAAACGTGTATACAACGATAACGCGATAAGTCGTGTAGTACAAAATGTAAAACACCTAAGTCGTGGCGCGGATCACGCGTGAAACAATGCGATTTGCGTGGAGTCTTCGGAAACGTAGTCGGGAATATTATAATACGAGCGTGTGACCATAGAACAATCGCGAACGCCCGGCTGAGGCCGACATTCGTCTACTGATTTTCGAAAACGATACGCCAACGATATTCAAATCCTGGGGAAACTAATGCAAATCGAGGTGCGTCTACCAGTGCGCATGTATATATACCTTGAGGATATAATATTTGATCCGTCGACCCTATAATTTTAAACTCCACTGCCCTTCGCGTTACGACTTTCTAAGTCGATTTTCAGATGATTATATTTAGAGAGTTTACGATTTCGCAGCTACGATGTCTGCGAAAATGCAATTTCGACCTTGATAAGACTTCAGACAAATTAATAATAATTTTAGGTAAAATATAAAATACGCGATTGGACTGCTCAGACTTTGGTACATCTAGGTGATACACGAAATTAATATTTATTTATTTTATTTTGTTTTTAAGAAACAATGATTATCAATCTGCTTGAGGTCAAACGTAGCGTAGGTGCATAGCGCGCACAAAACCCATAATTTCGTTTTTGAGAAAAATAATCAGAATCACGTTTGTATTACTATTTATTTATAGTACTGATTGCGAAGAAATCCATAGTACTGTTATTGATAACAGTGGCTACATCACTCCATTTATCATGCCCGTAGGGGTAGCTTCCCCCAGTTGATCCGTTTTATCGACGGTATCCCCGTCGGACACTTTCGTGTTTGGGTCAGTGTGTCACAATAATAATACACGAAATACATGTACGTGGACATTACACCGTTAACGTATTAAACAATGCGTACAGTCGGAAGTTCCTGGCAGACTAATGGTCATAAATAATAATTTAATAAAGTAATTTCAATGATATAGTAGAAACAATTGTAGTTTAATGTGATAGACCAATGTTTTTATACTCCTACGTCGGTGTAAAAAGTCCAATAGAATTGACATCCGAATAGTGAGAACATGTCAACTTTTGCAGGATGAGGACGAGAATCAGGATCAGGATGAAATATAGCTGAGTAATTTCATTTACACATTGAAATGTTTATCCTCAACATAATAATATGGATCTTACCTAGGGAGTGAAGTCATTTGGAAATCGTAAAGTGTCGCTCTCGAGGAGCTCAAAAATAAGTTGGGGCCACAAAATGATTACTTTGCAATCCCTATGATTTTTTTCTATATTTTTCATATTTTCATCGAGAACAAAATAATCTGACTTTGAATTCATAACATAAATACATTTATATATTAAAAAGAGAGAAAAAAACCATCTAATTATTTGGATTGTTTTTCTTGACTTTATTTAAATTAATGTGTTATACTTAGCCTTTTGTACATATTAAATGGTGTATTAGACATAAAACCTTTTTTTTAAACTCGTAGAAGGTATATATTGATGATAACATTCATAAATTGGTATAAAATGAAAATTAAGATGGCAAAAAAAGAATAACTCATTATTACAATATTACATATTTGTGTCCCTAGTCTTTTTTTCTTCTCGGGGCAAGGAAGTGATAAAATGAAATGCATCACTATAGGTTAATTCCTATTCTATCATTAATTATACTACTGGAGTGTAACAGCTGTAATAAAAAAAATCGTTGAACTTCCGGAAACATTAAACGCTGACCAAATTACTCCACTGGATCAAATCGACAGCGTTCCATGGTTATTCGTAAGTCGTTAAATTATGCGCGTGCGATTTAATTTACATATTAAATAATAGTTATTATTTTCATCACTATCGTATACCGAAGCCACCACGTGTGGCCAAGTCGTGTAAACTATGTATAGACATGCAGTATTCCGAAACACAGTGTACCTAGTACGAACGACACATATGTCTGCAGCATTCGAATCCTTGTACCTCATTGTAACCATAGTATACCGACCGCGGGCGTATTTGTTCCTTTTCACTCCACTACCGCAGCATCCATCGTTCCGCCGTCCAAACGATAAAACTACTATTCCGCTAAACCATTTGGCGTTATATTTTGTTGTTGTCGCGCGACGTACGTGTTTATTTAGTGTTGAAATAACTATCCCTATTTTTCTCCGTGCCTTATTGACTTGCCGTTAAATTTATAAACGTGCTGCATCCAAATTGAGATATATATTCTTTCTATGTAAATAGTACGTTTTTCTCTTCTCACATTGAATAATAATTATATTTCATTTAAAATATATATTAATAACCTAAATCAATATTGCCGTTTCATGCAATATACTCACTATGTTTGTGAAAAATTGCTTGACAACAAATAAACTGTAAAGTTTAAATGTTAACACCCTTACTGAAAAATAGAAGCGGCACACCTGCTGTGTCGTACAGTTTACCGCGTAGGTACCGTGCTATTATAATGTTCTTGTTATTATTCAACTACAGATATGTTATACTGCGTGGCAGGGCGTTACACGAATAAAATGAAAAATTACCCGATAGGAATTTTTTTTTCGCTCGCAATATTTAATTTTGACTGACCGTGCACCATAGTCCTACAAGTATCATCCGTTATGTGTTCCTCCCTTTTCCGTTTCTTCACCGTCGCCAAACCGCTCAACAGCGAAACTCGTTCTATAGCGATTTGTATAATAATCTCTAAAACTGCTACGTACGGTTTCCTAAGCCGAAGTAGAGACCACGGTGTAGGTACGCAATCGTTCAACATACCTTCCACGTCATACGATAAGTTAGGACATCAACGAGCCTTCAATTAATACCTATTAACGATTTATCATTATTACACTTTCTTTAATTTTCAAATCCATAAATCTTAGTATAAAAGTTGCATGTGTTGTGTGTAATTATTTATACGTGTTCTGTTCGGACCTCAAACTTTCTCGAAACACGAATCCCGATATTGGATCCATTATATCAAGAGGAATCACTAGCCGATAAAAATACGAGTGAGACGATTCGTGAATAATAATATAAATAATATATAAATAATAATAAATAATATAACATAACTTAATCGCTTAAAAATTTTTTTAAGAAGCACTATGTCGGAAAACAGACTGAATGGGTTAGCTATGGCTAATATAAATAAAAAAGAGCAATTTGATGAAAGTGAAATAATAACTAAATTTGCCAGAAATTCGCCTAAGAGAATGCAGCTAAAAGAGTGGAGCAAGTGACTGAACACTGAAACCAAAATTATTATTATTATTATAAATTATATATTAATAAATATTTTTAAAACTATACTAAAATGCTTGAATTACATTTAGAAACTTGGTGGTAGATGGTGGGGGGGTTAAGGGTGAATTCTCATATCCTCTCTTACCTTACTTATCCAAAAAAAGTGGTTAGCCCCCCCCTCCCCCATTTAAAAATCCTGGCTACGTCACTGAACTTTAGCGTTGATTTACAATAGCAATTCTATTACAATGATAGACGCTTTAAGTTAAGAGGGGACTTATCAGAATATTTGCCAGGCATAATATCACTTGTAGACACCAATAAAGCTATTAGAACAACAATAAGAGTATTTAATTTGATGGTAACCAAGATTTTACATAAACTAGCAGGAGCTTTACAAGCAATTGAATTTAATATTTGTAAAATTGTACTAATTTTTCCTACAAATTAATAAAAGCCAGCAAGACTAGAGATTTGACAAATAATTTAAGAAATCGGATAATAATAACTAATTATCACATTATCTAATTCATCACATGTATGCAGTCAAAATTGAAAATATTAACAAGAGAACATATATATATACATATATGTGTATATAATGTATATATAATTATATAGACTTGCTTGGTAGTCTTAGCGTACTAAATCTAAAAAAATTTAATAATTCCAAAAACATTCAATTTTTAGATGATAATTTATGCTACATGTGTTGCCACTTTCAATTCAATAAAGAAAATTATATTGTTCGGGGATTTCAAATATACAAATTGGAAGGAAGATAAGGATATGGAGGATAAGGTGTTCAGGACGACTTAAACATACTTTTTAAAATTCTAGCTACTCTTCCTATATCTACAAGCGAGCATGAGCAAAAATTCAACTCAATTAACGAAAGCCCCACAGATCCTCATTAAATATCAATATATTTTTTGCATCTTTATTTGTTAATTGTGTCGGTCCTCCGTTTACTGAATTTGTCCTTAAAATATATACACTGATGATAAGTCAAAGAACATTCAGTTAATAACACTGCAATTCGTAAATGTGAAAAAAAGGCAACAAATATGCAGCATAATGAAAATTATTGTACCTTTTTTTTTTTTTTTTTATTTGTTAAAAGAATAATTACAATCTATATCAATTTGTACATTAAGTAATTTTTATAATACATGTTTTACAATAACGATAATTAACAGAATGGGAGAGTACTCAGTAGTGCCACCCGAAAGATTATTTTAATAGATCTCCAGGCCAGGTCTGATTTAATCTTCTTAGAGGGTTGATAGGATTTTCGAAGAAGGAAAGACGATTGATTAGCGGGTTTGTATGTTGAGCTAGTTTAGAGTGGAATGAACAGAAGTGAGATTTAGTTAGTTGGGACAGAGTTGGAATTTTAAGGTTGTTGTATAGATTAATGTTTTTGATATACAAGAGGGCAGAGACGATTTGGCGGAGACATATTGATTGAAAAGATTGGATAGTTCTCAAGTTGGAAGGTTTAGCGGAGCCCCATAATTGGATACCATAAGAAAAATTATTATACCTAAAAGCCATTATAATATAATATAATATATTATATTAACTGTATGATTACATTTTTTTTTTTTTTTGCTTAAAATGTTTTAATTATTTATTTATTATCTATTTAAATAATTATATTTTTTTGTTAAGTAATCAAATTAAAATATTTAAAATTAAAAATTAATATTATTATTTGCATATTCATAAGAGTTCCGGTTTATAAAATATTCTGTTTCAAAATCTGACTTCGTTCATAATCCCAATATGAGTAATACATTTAATATGAGTCACAAAAAAATAAGCATTACTCAGTCAGATTATATTAAATTATGTTTATGGTAAGATTAACCTTTATGATATTTTTATTTTTAGTAATTAATAATAATTGTCATCTATTTCAATACAAGTATGTTCAAGTTGTAGATAACATTTAATAACAAAGGGTTAGGTACATATATTAAAAAAATCATATTATACGTATATAATTAATGTTCAAGTTTAAAAATTTACTAATTCTAAATTAATTTAATAAAAAACAAATAAGATTTCCATTAAAATTGTTTGAAAATCTTAAACCTTGAAAAGTGTATTATTGTTTTTATTGATTAATTTATATATATAAAAAAAAAAAAAATGAATATCGAAATTGTTTCAATCGTTTATTGAGATAAAAATAAATACAACTCAATTTTTTCGAAAAAAAATAATTTGTAAATTTTCTGCCACATTTATATTATGAGTTATGAATATTTTGCTTAAAAACTATTTTAGTGATTTAAGTTTATAATTTAAAATTCCTCATCCTTCATCATTTCTCGGAATGTTTTAGTTTTATTATTAAGTGTGTTTTTTTTGTCTATTTGTACTATTTCGACCAGGATATCTGATCATCATCAAATAAGAAATAACACAGCGTTTCTCAAAGTGTGTTCCACGGAATCCTAAGGTTCCGTGGGACAATGCTAAGGGTTCCGCCAGATGTATGTAATTATTGAGAAACTTTTTTATATTATATTTGGAAAAAATATTATTAATTATTATAATTAATTTTAATAAAGAGTAATCATTAACACTATTAGCAGTATCATTAAAAACATTTTTTAATTTATTGATTTTCCTTTTTTTTCTTGAAAAATTAGAGTTGAATTGGAGTTAAAGAAATTAGGGTTCCGCGAAATATAAACTATTTTTTAAAGGTTCCGTGTTTATAAAAGTTTGGGAATCGTTGAAATAACATATAATAAATGAGTTCTTCTTGGTACTTTGAAGGGATAATTTTTTAAATAATTTTACAGTTTTTGGAATAACTGAGAAAATCAAAGAAAAATTGCAAACAAACATCAACTAAGATTGCGATTCGAAACCTCATCGCACACTATTTTTACGTCATTGTATACGATTTTGACTAGATAAATTGCTCCAATCATTACAATCATAAAAGTTTCCTAATAGGAAATGTTGTCTAGTTGAGTGAACAAGAAATAGCACTATAGTTTGCCGTCTCCAGTGTAAAAAGTATAAGGGAGATAATTATTGTTTACCACAGTAATGAGTCTCCGAATAATACTAAATAGACATAGATTTACATATGATAAATATTCAATTTTTTTTTTTTCAAAAATTCACATTTCTAACAAAACCATTTTACTTAAGCTGTTCGAACATAACTCATATTTTTTTATTGAAAATTAATATAACAAAAGAATAAATTAAAATGTGACACGTGAAAAATTGATGTTCTTCGTTAAAACAGTGTTTTTGGAATTGTTTTATTGCTTTCTTTTAAAAACCTACGATTGAATTTTTTATTAGATTTATTAGATTCTCACTTAAATATTCATCATAAAATAACGAAGAAGGTTTTCTTAATACAATTTGATTGTTTCTAAGTCATAATACATATATCATATGTTAATTTATTACTACCATTTTAGAGCTAATTTTAAAATATAATGTGACACGCTCAGACATATAAACTTATTCGTACAGATTCAATTTTAATTCAATAAAAATAATTGTTTTTCTTTTACGATTTCAAACTTATCTCTCTTTTTTTTTATACTTTTAAATTGAATAACACCAACACGTTTTTACTTTTCAATTTGAAAAATACAATTACCATACATAAAATATTTTCCGAAATACCTCTGGAAACATATTAGCGTTTATTTTATATTTTGATCTAGCAACAGATTCGCTATAAGTTTATTTAGTCAAATAAAATAAAAAAATACCTAATTTAGGTTCTTAAATACGTTAACTTATAAAATAATACACTTAAAATTTAAATATTTTAATAGTATTATTTAGTATAATATTAAATATTGTTATTTTATTATTATTATTTATTTATTATTTCAATATTAAATTGAAGTTTGAACTTTGTTCGTAGATTTTACGAATTATTTAGATAAAATACTACTGAAACCATGCATTTCTATAACTATAAATATCTAATTCAAATTCGTATTTTTTTTTTTTTTTTTTCTAACAACTAGTATGTTGTTATTATAAAAATTTACATAGGTAATTCCATCATTTTCATGATAATTCCCAAAATTTATATGATTATATTATGCAGAACAAGAATTAATGAGTGTTGAGAGATGTGTATCTAAGAATATTCCACTTAAAAATTAAAATGATGGAAAAAAATGTATACTGAATGTTGGTGAAAAACAAATAATAATAATAATAATAATAATAATAATAATTTTTAACGGGTGATACCCCGTGTGGTTAGTGATTACATTCTATTGTATTTACTTACAGCCACTGAAATCACAAATATTTTCTAAACTATTTAAATGTAGGTGGAATTAAATTAATAGTGACCATTGTGTTCATAGATCGATAATCAATCACCGTAAACGCTTCATGTGAGATTCCGAATTTCGATCATGAAACACGAAATGCAACTATGTGTTTTATTTTTCCACCAATACGAATACAACTAGATTCACAAAATCCGAGTATTTAAATGATCTGTGTTATGCGTGTTAATGAGCATTTTTTAGTTATGACGATGATGACAATCGTAGAGACAGCAGAACATCTTATGGAAGGCGTGATTTATTTTGAAGTGTAAAGTTCCTTCTTTTAAGTCTGGATTTGATTGTCTTGCTCTGTTCAACCTTATTATTAATATATAACGTGGTGAAAATTGCGTTTTGGATGTAGATGACTTGCGAGTGAATACGTACGTGCGTTATCTTTCGAAGTTTGATTAATCGTCGCGTTCCATATCCGACGCGGAGCTGAGTTTTAATAGAGTATATGGTTATATCGATTTTATTTTTTTTTCCATAAAATAATGAGAATTTTCCAATTACTATTAATCCGAAGAGCAATCTAGTCCCTGCAGTTTTTGATCGATTGTATATCCGTATTACCTACTTGATACGTTTCAAGTAGGTGCGTTTATCATCTAAGAAAAATGAGTTTCTCGAGGGAGAAAAAGGACGCACGAACACATTGAATCGTAAGACCAAATCAGTATTCCGTCCCGAGTTCAAAAGCATATAATTCGATATTCAATACATATATTTATATATTGCGAAAAGGTATGAAATTATTTGCAAACCAATAGAACTTGTACTATGACCGTGTACATATAATTATAGACGTTGTTATAGAGTATTCGCATACGAAACTCCCGAACAAGTTTATTCTTATTGGAGAAGTATGAAAAACGTTTTCACCAGTCACGTTTTAATTTTTCAATCTTTCATCGTCGTAGTGCAATCACCGGTTATTTTGAAATTTAAATTTTCCCAACAGACCGAAGTGTGAACCAAACCGTTCAAACTCATGACTCATCTACGGTTAACCGGATTGGTTAGGATTCAACATCCGTTTGCGCATACTTTGGTTTGTAAACATAAGTGATCGGTAATAATCAGAATGTTGCCTACAAGCGTACAGCGTTGACTTTTGTTACAAATCAGAAATGCCCGAATCGAACGAAACGTTTGGATTTTATTTTTTATTTTTAGCAAAATCGTAATATAATGGTTTATCGGATATATCGCACGTTGGACTCGTTGAATTTCGACGGACACAAGTGGTTAACCTTGCCACGGTTCTCGTTTTAATATTTTTACTGCACCGTGTAATATCCTATTAACGTACATCGCTGTGTACGTGTATATGGCTTAAGCGACGGTTGCACGTGTTTTTTTTTTTTCGAATTCCGACGTATAATTTCCTTGTTGACGGATGGGAAACGATTTCCGCCGAGGGTTAACGGAGAATACCGTGCCATCCTGTTGCAACATATATAACGATGATGGTAATAATTGTAATATTAATAATAATCAATAAAAACAATAATAATAATAACGATGGCAATGATAATGATAGTAGATGATAAAACAAGCTTTTCAAACGATCTTACAAGGAAAGGGTAGTGCAAGGCGCAGGTGCGTGTTGTACAGGTCCACGCACGTATGTTACGTACGTTTTTCGTATATTTCCGCGTAAACGTTGCCCAAAGTGGTCGCACGAATAGACGCGCAATGTACTAATCGAATTTCGTTATGCATGCACATGGTTAGTCGTTGCTGTACCGTCGTACGGTGAATTATAATTCATATTCGAACATAATGTACACGGGCATCCGTCGTTCTGCTGTGCAATACCGGCTATATAATAACCTAAGATGCAGATTTGTGTACTGCACGTTCGCATGGGCGGGTTATATCACTCACCAAGGGAGGGGCTAATGGAGGTTCAAGAATGTGGTTAGTTGTGTTTTAAAATTTTAAATTACAGAATATGTTTTTATACGAGTCCCTCATAAATGAGTCATGTTTTTCATAATAGTGACAAATTAATTATATTATTGGTATCAATTTTAATCTGAAACAATTTTAAAAATATATAGGTATGCACATATAATTAACAACAATAATGAGTTATTTATTTATAAAAAAAAAAAATATAAAATAGGTACCATATTCATCAATGACAATTGACGATATTTTATAATAATTATTAATATATCAGTATATCATAATACTTGGTTTTATAAAATAGCTACCTTAGTCCTAAAGAGGGACTAATGTCCCCTGAGCCACCCCCTTAAATCCGCTCCCGCGCGTTCACGCAATTCGTGAAAAACATTAAAATTAAAAATAAAAAACACACACACGCTATAATATACGCGCCTGTAATAATTATAATGATGTTATGCATGTTAGCACTGGCAGCGAACATTGCACGCACACGTGTGCGAATCTATAATTTCACGCGGAAATCTTGATGAGATTTATGATCTAAATAGAGGAATTCATGGTCAAACTGCCGATACGGTTGGGCAATCGAATTATAATAATTAAACTATGATAATTATAATATGATAAGCAGATGATTTACTCGTTTATCTCTGAATTGCTGTAACTGTACTCGGTTTTATCATTTTTTTTTCATACCGGTCCTATATGTGAATATTTAAACACATCGTGTGAAGTGATGAGTATTGCAACTGTATTATATTTTAAAGACTGAAGGGCCCCTTTAGGGAAACTGGAAAAATAACATTAACTCACAATTTTATATATATCATAATTACTTATTATTATTCGATAATGCAAAAGTATACTTGACTATCGACTCGTTTCCAAAAGTTAAAGCACCGATCGAGATGAGCTGGTTGTATTTGATCGCACAGAAACCGTTTCGAACCTGATCACCGACGGTTTCGTTTTCCAGACGGAACGATCGCTCGAAGAGAATAAAGCGTCACTAAACCCAATATCGTTAATACTCGTTAATACTAACGTGTATATCCAACATAAAAAATCAATTAATCACTTACCGTTGCACCAGATATAACCTATATCTAAATTACCATAGCTTCCGTATATTAAGAATTAATATCCATATTTAATATAAATACAACGACGAAATAATATTGAATGAAAAAATATAACATTGTATCACCTTGTATTTTATCAGTTATAGCCATTATAAGTATTATAAGAGCACCTTAGACATATTTATAAAATTAATTTTTTATTACATTCTCATTGGCGGCAAAAAAAGAACGAATAATTAAACTAGCTATTGAAGGTGGGTACTACATTGTATGGCTTATAGATTATACGTTCTACATGTTTATAATTATCAAATAGGTACATCGGGTATAAAAAATTAGATATATGCTATAACAATATAATATTATCTTCACTATTTATTTTCGTAAAATATGCATTTATGTAACATTGACGGTCAAAACAGTTTGTATTGTACACTTGGTCTTTAGTAATTTAAATATTTTTGAGGTATACAACTTACTAAGTTTATTTGCTTTGGTTTATTTTTATGGGCCATATCTCAAATCAATTACGTTCACTAGTTCTTGAATTTAAATTAAGTTTATATAAGAAAGGTAAATAAAATCAAAAGTTAAAAGTCACTTTTATTTATTTCATTTTCATTTTATTTTATTAACTAAAAATACAACTTATTTCAGAAGTTAAATGTAAAAAATTCACAAGTACATGTTTATCAACAGTGCTTAAATTAAAGTATAAATCCAAATTTAATAAACTGAAAAATACTCAAAATCTCAGAATAGTAACTCATCATATTCAATATTTTTTTTAAAAAAATGTAAACTATAAGTTATTTAACTTCAATGGAATTATCAAAGTAATTTTCTTGACTAAAATGTTCCTGTGAAATTACTGTATAACTATTTTAAACTATATCAAACTAATAAAAACTAACTTAAATTTCATCTAGTTGATTTTAATTTTTTAGGCTTAATATACAAAAAGTATATTATTTTAAGTATATTTTTAAATACAAGTTGATCGCTATATGAAAATATTCAGTAAGTTGACTGCATTAAACTGAGTATTCAAAAAATTAGGTGACACATGTGTTTACAAGTTTATTTACGTCAAACACATTACGTACATAATTTTCATATGATTTCCAACAGCCATTCATATATTATTGGACGATTATCGCGACCGTTTCCGCAAAGCAAACGAAATAATAATAGTGAGCGGCAAAGACCTTTTCGAGTCGGTTAACCTTTCACCGGTCCCATTTCCATACAAACGAAAAACGACCGTGTCATCATTATTTCAATATGGATAGCAACGATGCTAATGCATTGACGACTAGTTCAGTTGGCCGCGTTTTACGTGAGTTTTGAAATACGCTGATAATTGATTTAATATTATTTTTTATAACACCAAGAGACGAAAAACCGTTTGCAATCATTGTGTGACATTTTAAGTGTCTTGATAAACATCTCTTGGATATCAAACTCGTATCGAGAACGTATGAATGAACACTGGTCATTTGTACACGACTGCTCAAAAGTGAGTAGAAAAAAAAAATATAAATAAAAACGTACACTACTGCGCGATTCCTTACAAAAGAAATTGTTAACTACGATTCGATGCATAAGCCGTAAAAACAATGAACATTTATTATTATGTATTCTGTACGGAGAAAAACGTTCGTTAGCGCATTCGTTTTTATTTATTAGACATTTACGTTTAAATACACGACTTTAAAAATTTATTACCATAGAGTTTATATGTATACCAGTCATGGCAATGTATATTTACATACTGTATGTACATACTATTACGTTATCACGGTCTTGAGTTATAATTTTTTTTCGTTTTTGATTTGTATGTATATATAAATATAATAAAAATTGAATACTCTTTGTATTTTATGTTCGGTTTATTAGACGCAACAGCTTTTTAGATTCCCATGCTCTGAAAATAAAAATAAATCTTAAACATTTTATTCACATTCTATTGAACATAATACAGGTCTTAAGAATACAGAATCTCAGTATTGATAAATTATTATCATAAATTAAAGTAAAAAACCTAGAATATCAGTATCGATTTTAAGTGCTGTTTTTATTTTCATTTTTCACAATTATAGGGTGAATAAAAAGTTGGAAATATATGATAAATGCTTCGACTCTAACTTTCATGAAAAACTGTTCAACATATTATTTAATTTAATTTCTATTCTTATAAATAAAATGACAAATATTGACTCCAAAATTATGATTATACCTATATGAACTTATTAATTAAAATATTTACATGCGATTTTGAAGGTTTTGGCTACCTCAAGTCAGTCATATATGTATATATTCATTACATTTTATAAAAATATAATGTTTATTTTAATAAACATAGATTATGAAATATAATATGATTCAATGAACAACTATTTGAGCTTTAACGAAATTTTGATGAGTGATCAAAACAAACCCAGCCTATAAGAATGTTTAATAGTCAATTTAGTTTGATTTGACTCACATATCTCAAAAAAAAAAAAAGAAGAAAAACTGATGTAAGTGAAGTTGGCCACCCTAAATCAAGCTAGAGACTCCGAACCTTTACAGACATTTTGCAATTAATTTGCTATAATTTGTTATGTAGTTTTCAGAATTTGTAAAACTATGATTTTTTTTAGAAATTAAGATAATCGTTTAAACACGAGAATTTTACTACTTCAACAAATTTTTCATCAAGAACAAAGTGTTACAAATGTAAAATTCATTGATTCAAGGTGCAATGTTTCATTTATTCTAATTAATTTATTAAAAACTGCATCTTCTGCCATCGAAAGTATTGAATGCCCAAGAACAGAATGCAAGAATAATAGAAGGAAAATTTGCAGTCAAATAATTATATTGAAAATGAAACATTATTTTTCCAATTTTAAAAATGCTCTGAATCAATATTTATCAGAATCACACTATACACGTGTTGAAGATAACTACGATGGAATAATAACATCTACAAGAGTAATTGAAAATCATTTATTTATTAAAACTGATATGGTAGCTGATGGACATCAATTTTCATTAAATTATTTTATGTGATCATTCTGATAAATAAGTTTAATAATGCATCTTTATTCTTATAATATTTATAAATATATTATTGTTTTATAAATTACAGCTACCAATTAAGAACTTATAAAATAAATTAAATTATTAAAACATCAATGTTCAGCTTATTCACATATAATTACATTAAATGTTTAATTTGTTCATTGTAGGTATATTCTTCGAGGAATAGTTGGATATAAGTCCATTATACCGCGTATGTAAGACGATCAGATAGATGTTGGGAAATACATAATAATGATTTAATTCAAAAAATTCAAAAAAATTCAAATCCTGAAAGAATTCATATAAATCCACATTTAATTATATATGTGAAAATCTAAAATTGTTTTTTTTAATAATTATTTTAAGTTAATCTTAAATAAATATAAGAAATATTTAAAAAACTAAATTGTTTGTGATATGTTTGTTAATGATTTATGATTAAAAAAAAAAAAAAAAAAAAATGTAATAAGAAAAAGAGTAATAAACAATCTATAACTTAATTTATTGCTTGAATATAGGATAATTTTTAAAGATCTTATATGATTTAATTCTAAAACAGAGTTAAAAAATAACTAGGAATTTTATCATAAAGTATTACTACAGTTGAAAAGTAATATTGGCTTTTTTGACAAAATTAAGTTTACTTCAGATTTAATGGAAAAAAATATAGAAATAAGACATCAAAAATGATACTTAAATTTATTTTAATATTAAACATTTTGAAAATGGGGGAGGGACATAATAGGAATTATTTGAAAATTATGAGTTTATTTTCTTCAAAATGTTTTACATTAAATCTTAATAAAAACATTTTTTAGTCTTTCAGAATAAATTTAAAATTAATATATTATATACACAGTATGTATGTTATAAAATTATTGAGTGTGTTCAATCACTTTTCTATTTAACATTTTCAAATTCTGAGTAAAAGTGGAATTTATTTGAATTACAAAAGGATTGATTTAATTTGTGTATACAATTTTGACCAGAAAGAGTGCTCTGAGACTTAAAAACCTAGAACTCTCCAAATTAATCTAAAACACTCTGATCGGATGAGAAGGTATATGTAAAATTGTAATCATACAAGTGTTTTTACTTGATAACTAAGAAATATAATAATATTTAAATTTAATTAATTTAGATATGCCCCTTAACTTCTTTCATGGAGCTCTAGGGCTCCACGGAGTACAGTTTGAGAACCACTGATTTAATCAATTATAACCAAATAATTTTAAATTTTGATTATACAAACCGCCAAAAAAACGTTGATGTACGAAAATGTGAAAAAAATAAAATCAATCAATTTTGTTTAATCTCTATGAATAATTATTATTACAAAATGGTTTTATTTTCTTGCTTTTTACATATTTTTCAAATATTATCATTGGGTCCTATTATAGGTTAGAGCTATGAGCCCGTGTGTTTGATACACGCAATATACACGGTTATTGCAGCACTGATTCTGATATGTTATGAATATAGAAATAAATAAAATTTATTGTAATATATAAATTATTGTTATATTGAACATCCGAATATTTTCAGCATCTTACAACGGGAAATATTCTATGAATCTAAAATATATATATTTTTGTAAATATTAACACTCATATTTAAATATTACATTTTCTTCATATCTCTAAATGTATTACACTAAACCACTAAGGCTTTTTTTAAATTATCAACATCTGTTGAAGTTATACAAGCGTGATTAAAGTATACCAAGTCAAAAATGTTTTCTTGGAAAAACCGCGGGTATGCAAATTCTAAAATTTACATAGCAAACCATAGCAAATTAATTTCAAAATGTCTGGGAAGGTTTAGAGTCGCTAGTTTAAAATTGGGGGGCTGTGGTAAAGTTGGCCCCTCGAACAGAAAGTATGAATTTCCGGAAAAAGCGTGGGTATGCAAATTCTGAAAACTATATAGCAAATTATAGCAAATTAATTGCAAAATATCTGTGAAGGTTTGGAGTCGCTAGCTTGATTTAGGGTCCAACTTCATGCACATGAAAAAGTGTTGTGTTTATTTGATTGCCAAATCGTAGAACAATATTTATTACAATAAAAAATACAATCTTCGTCTATATTTTGTCAGATACTTTTCAATATCTTCCTTTAAAATTAACTAATTTATTGTGTAAAATAAATGTTCAATCATTTTAGATTCTGGGAAAATTACTAATATTTCTATTTATATTTCATATGATATTGTGTTTCTTCGCTTAACACATTTCGTTGCAAGAAAAAATAAAAATACTATATGCATAGTTGCATATATATTCTATTCAAATACAAATTTACATTTTGTTAACAGTTTTACATTCAAATAGCAACACTTTTTAACAACGATAAATATAAACATCCTTGAAATAGATTTTTTTTTTTTTTAATAAGAAAATATTTACATAATATATTTAATGCAAGAATGCACCAATTTACATTATTTGAAAATACTGCATTTATCGATCAACATCATTCTTATATTATTTTTTATTTTTAATGAATGGTAATAGATAAATTTATTTTTTTATGAAATATGAATACAAAATTAAAAACTTTTGTAATCCAAAAAATAATTTTCACAAATGTACATAAAAAAGTTTTGTTCAACTAAACATGGTTGAGTTTATAAGCGTACGCAAAATATGAAAAACTGCACCAACATAATTACTCATGTTTCAAACCATATGGAATAAATATTTGATACAAATATTATGTCTATTAATTCGATTTTAAATTATTAAGGAATACTATACTGTTTTCAATTTAATTTTTCTAAAAATATATGTAATTAGGCTGAGGAGAAAAGATTGAAAAGCGTCGAATAATTTAATAGCTGATTATATTTTAACGGTAAATATTTCAAAAATAGTAGTCAAGGCCATATGTTATAGAGCAATAGGCATGGGAAATCAACGCAATAAAAACATATTTTAATTTGAAGTTCAATGAATTATTTCTATATTTGATTGAATATTTTATTTTATAAAATTATTACTGATTCATATCGCCTAAGACGGAATTATAAATGCTATTTTTTAAAAATTATTAGTCAGAATACAAAATTAGGTTTTTTTGTTTAATATTTGTACTGGAAAACAGCATGTACCGAGAAAACTTAAAACTGACCTTTTTAAAACACTAACCTTGTTCAATATCTGGTTTTATTAGATCTTTTATGACTTTTAGCACGGATTTATAACCCTAAAGCTGGTCCCATACGACTCATGTAAAAGACGAATAATCGTCAATCGTGATGCTTTACGAGTCGTGTAGGAGTTTAATCGTCAAGTAAGACTATTATAATAACTGTTAAAATATAAAAACAGCATAGTTAATAAGACTTTTCAATCATCTTTCAATATAATTATTTAATTGTCATAATATTTATATAGTTGTATATTTTAAGTTCAAAGCGTAATAATGAAACTACCAATATATTACACGTCATCAATAATAAAACAATTTTCTTTCTTTTTTTTTTTTTTTTTGGCCCTGGGGAGGGGTTTGAACCCGGGAACCCCTCCTCCCCGTATGTACGCCACTGATTAGAGTCTATTTATATTATCCCTTTTATCATTAAAATAATTGTAATGAATAGACAAAAAAAAAAATAATAATTATAATTCACTATAAAAAAACCGATTAAATGAGTCGGAGGTTTTATCTTTTATAATTTTTTTAGATATATTTATTTTTTATATTTTTTATTTAACAATGAATTATACAACTATACAATTAATCACGACAAATAAAAATTAATAAAAGATATTTTTTATTTTAACATGGAAATTTACACGATATACGAGGTTTCCCAATTAAGCTACATATTTTCAATACTAAAGAGGAATAATTTTAATAAAGGGGGTTTCTTAGAGAAAGTCTGGCGGTTTGTATGGGAAGGCCAATAAATGGAGTGTAAGAGTGAGATAGTACGTAGATTAAAATTAATTAAAAATTTGTGTAGTTTGCGACCTCGGGTGTCGGTAGTGTTATTATCCCAAAGTAGGTTTTTTGAATAGAAGTCGCCTCCTATAACATGATTTTTATTGAGATAAGAAAATAAACTATTTAAAATGTCTTTGTTGATTGGATTTCTGGGAGGGAAATATGCAACAACAATGAAAGTGTTTGTTTTGTTAATGTTAATTTGAATATTCGAACTTTGTATTAATTGGTTAGCAGTCGGGTAACTGATACTGTTTTTAATATTATTATGTATAAAGGTCTATTCACACATATCAGTGTCACGAGACGGTTCAGTTCCGGGAAGTAGGGTCAGTCTCAGTCTTGGAAAATAACGTTTCGCTAAATTTATATTGCGTCATCTACACTCATCAGTTTTCTATCCGAATCCAATCCGTCAGTATCCGTTCAGTCACAGATCTGAGAACTTTTGAATTCTCGTCAACGATATTTTTTGTTTTGACGGACGGCAATTGTAGGCGAAATGGATGACGAACAACTTATCGAATGTGTTTGACACTAAGAAGTACTGTACGATCTTTCAAAAATGTTTGGACAAATATTGTGTCAAGAACTCTCCTTCACTGTCTCTTTTTTTTACCATGCCTTGTGCACCCACTTTTGTTTCTTCAGAGTCTTATTCTCTTCTTCTTCGGTTTCCTCGTCCAAAATGATCACGATAATACATCATTCTTCGTTATTGCAATTTGCCATATTCACGTTGTAATTTTAATATTATCAAATTAAATAAACAAAAATATACAACAATTATTTAATGCGTTATGTGTAAGTGCGTGTTTGATACAACAGTCTCAATTGACCCGATTTCTCGCAACTGACCGGTCTCGGTGACAGATATGTGTGAAATACACTTGACTGATCAGTCAAAATCGTCGGTGACTGTCTCTGATCGGATACGTCACCGTCTCGCGACTGATATGTGTGGATAGAGCTTAAAGATTTCTGATTCACCGTGACCTGTGCCGTTGGGATGGTCAGTTCGGATAGTAGAGTAATTTGGAAATAATAGGGTTTTGTTGGGTGTAAGGGATGATGTAAGGGATGATTCGGGGTTAGACTGAGAGTTACTCCATTGGGATTGACCAAGTAGGGGAAAATTGTTATCATGGATGGTGTTGGTTTTTATTGAAGCTATGGTGGTATCTTGAGTTTCAATTGACCTGTCAGGTTTCGTTAGTATTCGACCTTTTTGAATACTTTTAAATTTGGGACATTCTTTGTAAGATGCTAGGTGGGCCATATTGCAAAGAGCGTATGTTGCTGGGGCATTAACGTCTTTTTGATATTCATTTAATAGGTGGATATTACCATATTTTGCACATCTGAGCGTATGATGAAGTTTTGGTATGGTCGTAGTTTTGACATCTTAAACATTGAACTGGGTTTTTTTTTTAGTTGTGGCGCTTAAACTTTAATTTTGGTATAGCATATTGAATTGACTTAATGTCAAAATATTGTAAATGTTTTGATTTGATAGTGAGGGCTCCTGGTCCATAAAAAATAGGGAAAGTGGACTTTTAGTTTTGTATTGGAGACAATTTGTAATTGAACGAGTGGTGAAACCAAGAGTATTAAGTTCTTTTTTAATGTGGTTAGTTGGTGTGATATGATGGAGGTGGCAAATCAATACTAGGAAAGCTTTTTCCTCATTTGATTGAAAGGTATGAAAGTTCATAATATTTTTTTCTAGTAGTTTTATAATTTTTCTGTACGCATTTGTTAAATACGTTATGAATTTTAAACCAGACAAAGAACTTTTAGTGTTAACCCATTCGGGGTCAGTAAGAAATTTGATTTTTTTTGCAAAATTCAAAGTAGTCGATATTATCTTTTAAATATATAGGCGGTATTGTGGTTGGGACGTTGGTGTTTTCTTGGGATTGTATTTCAGCTTTATTTAGTTTAGTTTTTTTGTTTCCAGTGAAAACTAAGAAATGATTCTGACTTAGAAGAAAACTTGTTTTTTAAATTTATAGTTTTGGTGAATTGGGTAATTTCATCAGTACCGTTTGCCAATTATTTGGGCTGACGTTGTTATTAATTATTTTTATTGGAAAAACTGACATGTTATTTCTAAAAGATTATTGATGATTAGGAGATAGTGCTGTATATTTGTTAATTGAACTCATTTTTCAAAGTTCGACTTTTTGATTTGTAAATTTGGTGGGTAAATTATGCAAATTAATATAATCATATCACTTGAATAATAACGATGTTGATTCTCTTAATGACTTAGATGAAGCATGTTACTGAGTACTGTACGTTTACTCGCTAGGAGTGCAGACATAAAAAAGTGATTTTATTTTCATATGTTTCAAAATAAATTTAAATAATAACTTTAATATTTCAGAGTTACATAATAATTTCAAAGATTATTGATAATATAATATAAGCAATTTTATTTTTGATCAAAAGTTAATCATATTGGATTTAATCAATGACGTTTAAATTTCAAAGCACCAAACTATGTGTATAATTAAGCCATAAGTTATAATATTATGCAAAATAGTTTTCCTTTAACATAAATTATCAATTTGAATAACTATTTAAAATATGTAAATGATTTGTTATACAAAAATTTATCATATGTTTTATGAATATATATACATGGTGGGGCAGTGAATCGGGAGATTTTAAAATAACTATAAAAATCAACAAATATGTTTTTAACAAATGTATTTAAATAACTTGAAAGTACATAAAATATCATTAAAAAAGTGTTAATTTGTTGTTTAATTTTTATAAATTATATCCGCAAGATGGCATCCATTTCAAAGCAAGCATTCTTCAAGGCGTCTTTGAAAACTGGTCATGACGTTTCGCAGAATTTCTGGGGAAATTTGTGTCACCTCTTCTCGTATTTATTGTTTAAGATCATCAAGTGTCCTTAGTGTTATTTGGTATACTCTACTCTAGATATACCTCTACAGAAAAAAATCACAGGCCATTAAATCAGGTGAACGTGGGGGCCATGGAATATTCTCATTTCGAGAAAGTACACAGTTAAGAAACAAATCTTTCAGAATATTCATACTCACTCAGCTGTATGACTCGTAGCTTCATTTTGCTGAAAAAATCCAGTCACTCTATATTGAACAATTTGTGGAATAAAAAAATGTTGCAACATCTGTGAATTAGTGATGGGCGATTTAAATCGATTTTTTGAGTCAATTTATCGATTTTAAAATCGATTTAGCCTAGCCGATTTTATTGTTGAATCGATTTTTTTTCCTCGATTTTTATCGGCCAATTTAGAATATTATATAGTAGTAGATCCAAATTTATCGATGGTAGCTACTTCGGTACCTTCTGAGCGTCTCTTCTCTAAGGCTGGGCAGATAATGACCGAAAGTTGTAACCGATTGTCTAGTGATATCCTCAATAAACTTATATTCCTTGGATCTCTCTCGGAAAATGATTGGCATTTAGAATAAAAGTGTGAAAAGTGAATAATTTAATTTAAATAATTAAAATTCAAATGACATAGATAGCTCTTTTGAGTCATACAAATGTATAATATTACATATTAAATATTATTCATTTCATTATTTACATTACATTTTAAGTATTTTAAAAATTGTATATTTTCAAATGTATCAATAATAATTATGTATTGTTAATAACAATGAATTCTTAAAAATATTTGTATAAAATATGTATGTACATTGTATATTAATAAATAAATAATAATAAATAATAGTTGTATTGTACACTAGCATGTAATGTTTATAATTGTTCTAAATATCTAGTTAGATTAGGGTTAGGTTGGTTAGGTTAGGAGTTAGGTTAGGTTAGGTTAGTTGGTTGGTTAGGTAGGAACGCAGTAATGAATTACTGCGTTCCACAATTCCACCTTTGTATAGCATGCTAAATTACTATCAGTGCGAAGTATTCCCTGTCCCTCTTGATTTCGGGTCATGTTTATTGTCTATATGATGGAAAGTGTTGTAGTCCGAGGTTGACGAGGCTACATCAATCATAGAGGAATTCGTATACACTTCAATGAACAGGGAGGAAAGGAATATGCCTTAATTTTTTTTACTCAGTTTTATTGAAAACATTTTTAGAAAAAATATTGATTTAAATTGAAAAATCGATTCATTTTGGTCAATTTTTAACTCGGTCGATTAATTTCGATTTAAATCGATTCAAAAAATCGATTCGACGACGTAAATTGCCCATTACTACTATGAATATTACTCTGAATTTACAGTGATTGCCGTTCTTGAAAAAATACGGCCCTATGATTCCTGAAGAAGATAAAGCACACGAAACCGTTACTTTAGAAGAATACAGTGGTCTCTGGTGGAGTTGACGAGGGTTTGTGTCACTCCAGTATCTAAAGTTTTGCTTATTGACGTATCTGGATAGGGGAAAATGAGCCTCGTCACTCATCCATAAATTATGGACCATATCTTCATTTTCATTAATCAAAGCTAAAAGTTGTTCATTAAAACGTCTTCGACTGACATAATCATTTTCTTGAGAGCTTGAACCACTTGAATTTTGTAGGGATGATAATGAAGATCATCATATAAAATTCTCCTAACGGTTTGGTTTGATAATCTTAGTATAGCGCTATGACGACGATCTGACCGACGGGGGCTTCTTCCAATAGCTTCTCTAACTCGTTCAATATTCTCCTGAATTCGAGTATTTCATTTTCTTCCACCTCCCTTTTTAATTGTTGTGCCACTCTGTTCGAAATTGTTCACCCATAGTTTTATTGCGTGGGCTGACGGCACTGAGCGATTACGATTAATGCCGAAATGAGCGCGGAAACACGCTGAGCTACCGTGAACTACAGCTGTTTAGATAAAACGCTTTTACAGCGAACGCACGTCGTCGTGCGGTCCAACGATTCATGATAACTAAACGCTTATTTATGGAGAACATAATTTTATAGTTGTAGTACGCACATATCAATTAAAGGGTTTTCCGTAGTTGTTTTAAAATCGCCCGATTCACTGTCTCACCGTGTATATGTATATACATTCCGAAATGTATAAACTTAACATACTTGTTCAGTACTTGCATAAATTACCGTAACTTAAATTAATCTTAATTTAAAATTAAAGGAATTGGTACAGTGAAAACTGTTTAAAGCGGACCCTTAACAAAACGGAAAACTATCCAATACGGAGTTTTTCTATGGTCCCGGCACGTTTTTATAATTTTATGTAGACATTGAATCTTAATAAAACGGAACCTTCTTAACGCGGAAACGGAATGATTTTGTAAGTCCCGTGCAAGTAAAAACCTTGCATAAACCGGAAAAATGGCGCACGCGTGTGTACTATAAACCAAAAATAAGGTACAAAATGTAGATGAGCGTATGTACAATGTACATCGTTTACAATAGTGATAGATAAAGAAGATAAAATTGTTCTATACATATTCGTACAATATATGTACATACAATGCATATTATCGCATAAACGATACGATCTTTCTTCTTTGTAACTGTGAAACAGTTTTACACCAACAGTCGTATGTACACCTTTAATTTTATCTTCTGTTGATCGTATTAAATATTAAAATACCAAAATATAACACAGAAGAAAAAATAGCAGCAACCGTGACAAAACAAAAAATTCTTCATCATTTTTGGATATTCTAAATGTTTATACGTCATATTTAACTGCCTTAGTATGCAGGGACGGCGCGAGGGGATGGGCAATAGGGGCAGTTGTCCAGGGCCCCACGCTTTAAATTATAATTAAAGCCCCGCGGTTCTGATCTAACTGAACTTAAAATATTTTATTAATATAAATATTAAGACCCATTATTTATTCTACCCAAGGCCTCGCAAACTCTAGCACCGTTACTGTTAGTATGTAATATGTAATAAAAAACCTATATTCCAGTTTAAATTTAATGAAATGTAAGACCTATATTTTAGTTAAATTTTAATGAATTATATTATTTAAAACAATAATTTGAAAAAATATTCTTTGGTATTTATTTGAATTGAATAATCCGGGATTTTTCCGTTTTATTGAATAATGCGGAAAACTGCTTAAAGCGGAATTTTTTGTGGGTCCCATGCGATTCCGCTTTAGATAGTTTTCACTGTATTCGATATTATAATGAATTTAGAATAACACATATTTTCTTTCAAACTTTTAAACAGAACCAACATATATACACGAAAATATTATAATATTGAATATAAGACCATAAAAGTTGACGTATCATAAACTTGATAATGTTTTTCTATATTGAAGGTCACCCGGTTAAGTAATATCAGAATCTAGTTAACAAAATATGAAATTCGTTATACCGAAAAAACAAAAAAAAAAATAATAACTAATAAGTCAAAGTTAGAAAAACGGGTGTTATTAACATTTTATTTCATTTACTAATAGGAAATTACATATTTTTCTCTCTTACCAGTTTCAGAATAATATCATCCATAATGTTGCAATGAAACAATAGATCGTGAGGGAACAATATTATTATACAACATCAATATTTGTGTTGAACCTACACTGTGTACATACAATTCAATTATGAATCCCATTAAATTTAACAACTATAATATGCATTTCAGTTTAAATATAATGATTAATCATACAAATTGTATGTATTTTAAATAACTAATTGTCTAAGGAAATTCAATTTATCGTTTATGATAGTACATTAAAATCTCTGAATACCATATAAAATAAATATATAAAAGAATAAAGAATTCGTATTCTTATTGTTTAGAGACGTACATTTTCTGTTTTTGTCGAATTTTATTTAATATTTTCTTGGATAACGCATTGGTATAACGACTTTGTTTGTAAGTTTTCAGTAATGAAACTATGATCCGAGAAAACCAGGCCAATTTGTATAGTGTTATGATCCGAATAGAGATTCACAAAAAATCACATTTAAGTCAAGCCAATATTTATGACTTTCCATTTACGATATTAAAAATAAAGAATATTCATTCAGCATTTCAACGATTGTGGGACGACAAATATTTTTTGATCAAAACTTACTAATGTGCTCTAATCTACTTGTTTACGCTCTAATGTAATAGAAATTAAAAAGGATTGAATGATTTTAATTTCGAAAATGTGTCAAGAGAACATAAACATTGCGATTGTCGTCTCTTGTTTCTTTCAATTATGGCCTTTGATACGAATGGGTTGATTGAATGTTACCGAATAGTTTGTAGTGTCAGGTCGAAGTAGAAATCTGTACCTGGTGGAAAACCGTTTCATCGTCGTCCATGGTGTAAGTTGGTCCGAAAAGATTTTAGCACTGACAACATGAAATACAGTTACTGTCGTTCCATACGGTACAATTTCTCGGTTTTTATAGATAGTCTTTGGCGAAATACATTTTAGCGGCTACGTGTTTCGTGAAGGCCACACGAAATTCAGTATCTCAGTGTTTTGTTTCCGACTATAAAGTCTCAAAAGTTCTACAACAAATGGTAAATGGATAAAAACTAAAAAGGCCGTTAATATATTACGAATGAAAACGAGCATGAACTCTGCTTGTTTATAAGGAAGCGACAACGACCAAACACTTTCATCTATTAATACGGTAGGTACTGTTCTGAAAATAAATTTCATGAGGTTAAAACTTTTGGTCTAGTTTCATTAAAATGTCTGATTTCCCTCACAGAGAACTCGAAATTAAATTGTTGAATAATTTATATGTATATTATGATCGGATAGTTTATCTTAATCAATACCTTAATATTCGTTCATACGATAATGAAGTATGTAAATCAAAACATTAATTTTAGGTTCTCGAAATTATTATTCGAAATACGATATAGTAAATATTTGTGTGTTCCAATGATATTAATAAAAAGTTTTAGTTTAAAATTATGGTTGGTTGTATTTATTTTTTAAAAAAAAAACCGTTTTATTGGAAATTAAGGCTTTTCAAAAGTTGTTATATGTTACAACACCATTTCATCAGAAAGTAGATAATATAGTAAAATACATTTCATGTTCATTTAACGTTTCGAAAAAAGAATTTCAAAAGAATCATAAATCTGTTGTTAAAAATTTCATTATTTAAGTTGTATTTTTGTTTCGACTAAAATAAAACTAGGATTATTTATAAAGGATTAATGGCGCTTAGAATACTTATAGATATTAATTATGTTTGTATTTTATAAATACCATAGTTCCACAAGTTTAAGATTGTGAAGTTTTAAAATTCTGAGTTTAATAGTTATCTATATAATACATGCATTATACAATATTATAGTAATATCACATACATTCAAGTCGGACCTAAAAGTATTCGTGGATGACAAAAATTCAACATTTTTTTAATGATTACTAAAATATACATCTTGTTGCAAAATTTTATCTGATCTAAGAAATTGTATTTATCATCAATCATGATTTATGACGCTGAGAAAAGTTCCTAGAGTACATTTTGGTTCAAAAACAGCGCTATGAGTTGAAAATTTTTAGAAATTGCTGGGCCATTCGATTCTTTTTATTTGGATAAAATAGTTTTTTAAAGTTACATTATACTTTATGATCATACTTGTAATATTAGGAGTGCGCACGAGGTATGTAGTGTATGCTCTTGCATACCCTGCGGGTAGACACATGTTTTACGAGACATATAAACCGGAGCATCCGAGTTGGGTCCCAAATTTTTATAGGTACTACATTAGTTGGGCGAATGCAAATTCCCACACGAAATAAATTAGACCCGTACATAAGTTCTTACACGAAAAAAAATTACACCGAACACAAAATTCCTTCCCACTTTATTCAGATAGAACTGACAACTTAAATGTAATTGGTGTGGTTAAAATTTTTTTTGTTTCCATATATCAGTGGTTCTCAACCGGGGTGACATGTCACCCAAGGGTGACATGGACACAGTGTAGGGGTGACACGAAATCTCCACAGGAAAAGGAAAAAAATTAGAAAAAAATTAATTTTAAAAAAACCATATTATTACCACAACAGTCATGTAAATAGCATACCTTTAAGTTTACATCTTTATATTATTTAGACCAATGAATACGTGCAGTATTGTTATTAACGCAAAATCGATGTATTATCGATTTTTTTATCGACTTAACCGGGATCGTTAGTTATTTTACAGTCGTTAGATATGTAGTATTATTATATACAAATAAAACAAATAACAAGTAAACAAATCTTTAAAATTTTCTCTTTTTTTTTTTTTTAATTTTAAGTATAAACTTTATAATATCAATGTTTATTGAACAATGCATCTCAATAAATTGTAGGTGTTCTACTGTTTTCTTCTGTTATTATTCTTCTGTTTTTATTGTTTTTGTTATTTCAAGAATTATTCTAAAATACACAGTTAAGATTATTTATTATTTTGATGTTAGGGTGACGCGGTGTTTAATTCTAGTGGCTAAAGGTGACATGAATGAAAAAAGGATAAGAATCACTGCCATATATAATAATATATAATAAAAATGAATAATATAACGTGTATGTATATATGGTCTACGTATTATTTTTATAGGTATAAAATAATAATAATAGAAAAAAATCAAATTTTATTTGGCTTATTGCGAAAGCTCAAACACTTTACATAATCATACTATGTAATTATTTTTAAGTTATAATCTGATATTTTATTATTAATAAAGTTTTGTTTTTTTTCTTATTTTTTACTTATTTTTTGAGATCTATTGAAATGTGATGTTCTTATCTTTATATATATATATATTAATTTGAAACATTTTTAAAACTTCTATTATTTTGAATATATTAGGATGATGATGATAAAAATTTGAGTTGAATTCAGAACTTTCACAAGCGTTTGTAGTAAGGCTTGGATCAGAATTAACACTAACCCATGTACTAGGGGAGAACGTACTCGTATCATCGATGTAATTAGTCATTAAATAATCGCAAAATTCATTTATTTTATTATTTTCTGGTTTTTCAGCCATGAAATTATCTATAAAACAATCTCCAACTTCTATTGGATTAAGAAACGTAAACCAAATATATGTACCAGCCACTTTCCTAATTCATCATTTGCAAAATATAATTCTTGCGCAAACCCTAAGCTCTGAATTTTAAAGTAACAAGCTTGGTTCAAATGGAAACGACATCCCCATATTTGTGCTGCCGGAAATATAATATTTATTGCTTGGTGCATTGATATCTCAAGTCTACAACAAATTTATTTGGGTTTATTCTAATTGCATTCATTTTTTTAATAATTCAATATATGTTTTCAATGTTTTATCCGGTAAAAAGCAAAACATTAACGGAATATAAATATTATTTTTTAATCCATGAACTGTATATAGTTGAGTGAAATTTTTTCACAATAATTAAAAGTGCCATCCATGTAAACTATTTTCAGTTTTTTCAAAAATTCAATATTAGTATCACATGAAAATATAAAAATCTCATTTAAACTGTCATTTTCAAAAATAAAGTTTTCACCTTTATTTGTTTTTACATTAATTGAATTCAAAATATTATGAACTTCTTTTCATGAATTTGGTATTGTAGGATAACAACTGGCTCTAGCATTTTGTACATTTCTAGCTTTATATCAGACATTAAAAATTACCTTCATTTTTATTTTGTGTAAGTTCTCGTTTGATAATTTTTGATGGTTTTTCAACAACGCTGTCTACTGCTTTTCTTTTACAAAAATTTCATATTTTTTGCCGATTTAAAGCAGTTTCTTCCTCATGACTATGTACAGAACACGTATTTTTATTTTCAACTAATTGTTCACTATCGATATAATATTTAGCACGACATTTATTGTTTATATACACCACGTATATATATTTGTTGTAGCGGTGTGTTTCTTATAAAATTTATAATTGTTATGGACTAAAGGAGTTTTTCCCTTTTCACTAAACATGTAAGAAATAATTACGTACATTTTTATAAATTGAAAATTTTTCATATAAACTGTTTAAATGTTAACTCTGTTAGTAATGGACGAGTACCGCAATCAATAAAATGAACTGTCCATACTATTTCGTATTATCTAGCCAATATGTATTAAAGATAATTCTAGATAGAATGTAATGCATTAAATTGTATCGCCACTTGGGAAAATATCTACATATGGGTATATTTTTCGTTTAGCTTCAAATAAATTATTAATTGATGGATAATTTACCTTCGATTTTGTTTCTTAGCTAAACATAAAAATAATAACATAGTATGACTATTTTGAAGTGTTTAATTAAATAAAATATGATTTTTTCTATTATTATTATTTATTTTATACCATACTTAATAAATTAACTAAATTAAATTAAAAGGAAGCTTGTGTTCGGTGTAATTTTTTTTTTTCGTGTGGGAACACGTACGCCGTACGGTTGTTATTTTTTTCGTGTGAGAACTTACGTACGGGTATATATTTTTTTGTGTGGGAATTTACTAAAACCCCCACTAGTTAGGTCCCGACTTATTTTAAGTACTTCACTAGTTGGATCCCCGATTTTTATAGATACTATACTAGTTGGATCTTGAATTATTTTAGGTACTACACTAGTTCCTTAATATTTTTTGGTAAGTACTATATTATATTAACATTTTCCTTCCCATTTTAACAGACTTAGGACTGTCTGTGATCTATTTAGACCACAGGTATGGTTAAAAATGTTTTTTGTAGTTAACTATAAAACTGTGTAAACTCTAAATGTCTTATTTTCAGATTATTTGTATATTTATAGATTATTACAGGTAATCAATTCATATTATACTAAATGTATCATGCATTAATACATTTAAACCATCATCATTTAAATAGAATATAGCAAAACCGTGCGTAAAATTTTACTGTCTATTACTCGAAACTTGAAAAGGCACAAAAATTGGTTTTTTATTTGTTTTATTCTTTTTACAAATTTTATTATATATTATTCGATCGTCGTACCGATCATTAGTTTTTATAACGTTACTTTGTTATTTTCGCATACGTGTCTTTACATATTTCTTTCTAAATTATTTTCGAGCACCAATAAAAAATAAAACATATTACTCAGTGAAACCAAATTTAAATACGATATTCTATTGAGATTTAAATTCGCTAAAAGATTGAAAAATCAGTCAATTTGTTTACAACTGTAAGACATTTTCGTATCCGACGTGACAACTTGGAATTGGCAATTCCACTGCCGGTTTTATATAATACGCATATACTTATATATTAATATGCGTATACCTCTGCCATTCTGCTGTTACGAAGGATGTTCATCTACTTCGATGTAACATTAGAATTCCATCATTTTTGTAATAACCATACCATATTTTGAGTATTATAAAGGTTTATAATAACACCATAACGATAACTAAAAACCGTGTGCTGATTTTTTGTTTCTATGTGCAAACTTTATGAAAACGAACGAAATAATTTTATTATTTTTAACAGTTGTGAAAACCACTAAAACAATTATTATTTGAACTGCGTTAAAGCTGTCTTAGGTTAATATAATAATATTTTCATTTTTGGGAATGCATCCAAGTCTTCATTAGTGAGTTTTGACTTTAAGTATGGATCCAAAGCACTCTACTAAAAAATATATTGGTACATTTTGTTAATTTATCCATCGAAACATACACATGAGTCAGATACTATTGCCAAAAGCAATATTTATAATTATTGTTCCTTCGTTCGTAGATAAATCATATATTAATCATTGAACGAACTATTTGAAACAATTTACTGTCGTAATGCAATAATACGTGTATTGTTACCTTTATAATTTAGTTATAATGTATTAAGAACAATTTCTTATAATTACTGATTATATAGGGTATAAGCAAATATATCAGTGTCTTATTTATCGTACTTTGCACAATTCATTTTTTTTGTATATATACATATTAAATATATACTACATATTATAATATAATTTATATATATATTAATAAATATCAATCATCAGAGATTAATTTCAAAACCGGTGTTCGTTTGTCGATTTAGACTACGAGGCATTCCACAGAAAATCCCTTGATAAATTTCTATAAAACCAGTCGTATTTCATACGAAAAAATATGATTGAATAAATTACGTTGTTTTCGTATTATATCAATGACATCGTATTCATATGAAAAAATATAAAAGTTCACGCCCGCACGAGATTTTCATATTTACATGTAAAGTATTTTATTCGTTTAGCATTACGAAATAGGATTTTTCGAAGAGATTTAATGCTGAAAATGATAAAAGTATTATACCGCAAGTAGTAAAATTATGTTTTGACATTTTAGTAGTTACCTATTGTTTTTTTATAGATTCTATTTTAGACAGAGTATTGCAAAAATCCAAGTAAATAAAAAAAAACATTGTGTTGGTAAAGTTATAAAATTTGATTATTTTTTATACTAGTTTTAAACAATTTTAATTATTATTATTGTTTATTTTTTTTATTAATGATACAATAATACCATTATCTTTATTATGTTATGTTCGATGGGCAACTAAAATTCTACAAACCGATAACTAACCAATAACACAAATCAGCATCAAAGTCAATCAATTTTTCTTGATTAAGTTTTCAATATATTCTCATTTTTATCACTGAAACTACATAAGTGTAATTTCATAATCTTAACTGCAAATAAAATAATTAATAAAAATACTCGTATGTCTTTAAAACCAAAAAAATACGCTCAACTTGTTTAAATTCAAATACCTTATGGTCGTTCTTGTATTGGCATGATAAAATTTTGATTATAACGATAATATTGAACAATTGCATCTATATTCTATGTAACACTTGAAATCTAAGATTATATCAATATACACATAATATTTTATTATTTATGTTTATCATTAAATACATGCTATAAACGTAAATTCTAAAATAACGACGGTTCATAACCAATTTATTATTCTTATGACTATGATTGACTCACATTGTTAAGTAGAATATATCTATATCTTAATCAATTTCAAAATCACTATGAGATTGTAACTTTATAATACATAAAGTACTCGTTCTAAAAATTGATATTTTATTTGATGTTTTCAATTTTTCTCCACCAGTTTTTATTTTATAATTTCCTTATTAAATTATCACCAGATTTATGTATTTTAAGTACTGATTATTCGAAAGTAATCATTATGATATTTCTTCAAAATTATACTATATAATTATAATATATTATATAATATTATAAGTATATTATTTTTGGCTAAATGGAATTATGAGAAAACATAATATTGTCTTGAATTTATTTTCAAAATTTTCAAAATTGTTACAATAATTTTATTTGTAGCCATAAGTAATGTATATTGATTTATTTTTAGAAACAATATAGGTATTACAAAACAGTTAAGGAAAATAATGACTGGCTTTTTATAATATTATTATAATTTTTACACATTTCAACGAAAAAGAAAAAAGAGACTTGATAAATTAATGACAAATATCGAAAGTGTATGTATGTTACATTATGTTAATACATAATACACATAAAAGGTATGCGTATATGGTGAATAATGAATAAAAGGTGTTTTTTTTTAATTTCGTGATTTATAACATATTGTATTTTTTTTTTTTATTTATTTATTTATTTTTTTTTTTTTTAAATATTAAAAATCGATTATTTAACGTAGTATATATTATCATATAAATCTACATATGTACCACAGAAATGTTTTTCGAACATGAAATATGCGATTTTTAGCTCGCTGCTCTGGTTTTTAATACTTCATCGGCATTTCTCTTACTGCCTTCGTCACATGATTCCAACCGTTTTTATAGGAACTTTTTATTATTTATATGTAAACATTTTGCTAGTCATATTTTTTTTTTTTTTCATACTGTTATTACCACGCAACGCTGCTTTTAACATCAAATTCGTAATTTTACTTTTTCCCCTTTGTTTTCTACACACTGTAAATCGTCAACTAAATTATATTGTGTTTTTCAGTGTTTAGTGCAGTTGGCTATTCATCTATGTACCATTTCTAACTAAAATATAATTCGTTTTAACAATACTACTATGGTATCCTAGACAAATAAATTAAATTTTTTGAGAGTAAATTTCAAAACGTCTACGACATTATGTTTGTATGCAAATTATTGTTGAAAAATTGGTTTTGTGTTTATTCATATAAACATTTAAGGATTAGTTTACATTGTGCTTGAAATGATATAAGACCAGTATTTTAGGTTTAATAATAATGTATTTTACTTTGCTTACCAGGAACACGAGTTATAAATAGAGCTAAAATATTTTATTATTATTGTATTATATTATTTTATTATTTTCCATGGCTGTTGATAAATCATCTAGGAATAAATTAAATTTTTATTAAATGTAGTAATTGGTAATGCAATTTGTTGAGAAATTATTAATAATTTAATTCGTTATATAAATGCATTTAAATTATTTTAATTGGTTGACATTTGGAAAACTATATTTACCAACATTTTGCAAACTTTGTGTGTTCTTTTTTTTTAAATTCGTATATTATTGTAATTTTTGGGGGGCCCTCATATTAATTTTCCCCATGCCCTAAAAATCCCTAACAAATCTTCCAACACACTTTACATTACGTAAAATTAAGATCAAATCATAATTTTGAATGACGGTTTGATTATTAGATTATAATAGAAGTTTTTTAGTAATATACTTTTCACCAAAATAAGTTGAAAGTGTATATTAGTTTTAAAATCTGATTGTTTATTTCTTGTATGGTTTAATCCAACACTTAAAATTAGTTAATACTATAGTAACAACAAATATTACAATAAGAAATATTAATATAAATATACATTTTAATAGAATGTAGCAACATAAAATAGTAGTAATTAGTTAGATACATAAAATAAATAATATAAAATATAAATGAATGATTGGTTGGTGATTTGAGATGATATTTGTATAATCTTAGATTCTAATGTTCAGATTGGTTAGCCATTTTTTTGCAGCTGCTGTAACCTTGTGAAGGTGTTTCATTCCGTCTTATAAGTTGCGTACTGGACATTCTTCCACGATGTGATTAGATGTCTGGTTATTACGTCTGCAGTCGCATTGTGGTGTATCCCTAAGTCTCCTACAGCATATTTCCCGTTTTCGTGGCCAGTCCTAAATTTACTTAAGGGCATTCATTCCTTCCGTGGTAGATGGAAAACCGGGGTACTTTCCGTAGGTTGTTTAATAATATTACATTTTTTAGGGTTATATAGTCTTAGTTATAGTTGGGTTTGGTGTGAACTTCCAGTTGTTATAGTACTTATGTATTTCAATCAGGTCTTCCGTGAGGTCTTTTTCGCAGAGTTCGTATATCTTTTCTTGATATAGAAGGTTTATATCGTTAGCGCAAATAAATTTATTCGACTTGGTAATGGTTAGGTCACTTGTGTATAAGTTGAATAGTAGGGGAGATAAAGCAGAATCTTGTGGCAGTCCATTGTTTAGGGTTTTTTGCTTACTTTTTCTATCACCTATAAGTACTGTGAGAAATCTGTTGCTCAACATACTATTTATGATACCATTTATTATTTTGCATGGTATAACCCGTAGGAGTTAAGCGATAAGCCCATCGCGCCATACTGTATCTTAAGATACCGTGAGGTCTATAAAGGCTGCAGAAGATTTTAGCACTTTTTCAAAATAATCTTCGATGTTTGTGCTAAGCGCCAACACTTTTGGTCGCAGTAATTCCGATATAATCTAAATCCAGCCTGTTATATTGTAATAGTTTTATTCGCATTTCTACAATTCAATTATAAATAAGTCTTTCAATGATCGTGTAGTTAACACTCGGTAGGGATATTGGCCGGTAGCTTTCGATGTCATCAGGTTTCCCCAGTTTTAAAATATCTAGAATTTTTGTCTTATTGAATTGCTTCCAGTGCATAGTATATTTAAAAAGAACGCTGCTAACTATTTTTGAGTCATAGGTCCACAATTCCTTAGGAGTTCTGGGCACACTCGTTGAGAGTATCTCCGTTAGGATCATTATTATCATAGCCCCAAAATTGGTGATGGTAGTTAAACACACCGGCAATCATTCCAGGGTAAAATCTGATTTTAGGTTTATGATATTACTAGCTAAATTACTTAATTTCGTTGGAGAAATATTTTACTGTTTGATACTTAAGTACAATTTCTTAAAATGCTATAAAGTTTATACCATAAATATAAAGTTATTATTATAATAAATATAAGTTATTACTTGCGACGTTGAGGTAATACTCATTATTAAAATTTTAGTTAAATCGTTTTTAATATTAATTGCTATGAAGTTTTTAATATACAATAAGAACAAATTTATTAATGAGTAGTAGTCAATTTATTGCATCACTATCAACCTTCTTAATTGATTGACTATCTTGAATCTAAAAACGAACGGATTGAGAGATCCAGTTCTAAGTTATTCATTTATTTTATTTCAATTTGATGTATACATTAGTTTTATAAATGTACTGTATTTTTTTCCGTTTTAAAATTACATAATTAAAATTTTCGTTATGAAAATAAACTAAGACTAAACAAAATTAAATTTATATCTAAAAATGTTAAATATATTAAATATTTTCGAGAAAATTATAAGAGTGATATTTCTACAATTGAATATAAATCAGTTGTTTAAATGAAACAATATATATTAACTGAAAAATAACTTGTTTTTAAATTTTAAATTACAAGATGAACAGCTTATTTGTAAAATTTACAATTGGTTTATAGATATTTTAACTATATCATTCATATATTATATTACATATATTATATATTATATCATTTATATATTTATGTTTATGATTTTCATTTATTTATTATGCAAAAATTAATGACTGAACTACTCGTCAAACCATTTAACAGTGCTTGGCATAAACAGGTGGGTGTTAACGGTACGTATTTCGATTAGCTCGTGAAAATTAAAATAAGATGAGATAGTGGTTATCCGGTGGTCTTTAATTATTGATCATTAAATGGTAATGTGTATATGATACGAAAATTTGAATAATTATAAGAAAACGTTGTGCAAAAGCCAAGATGGACAATAAAATGAAGTATATTTTATATAAATTAATCTTTCTGTACAAAATAACGTAGATGAAAATTTAACTGTGCCTGATAATTAATTTTATGTTATTTATAACTTTGTCAAACAATAACAATATTTTTAATTATAATTTGTACAAAATATAACTAATTGCTCAAAATATTATGTTTACAGTATAGTTATTAATCGTCAGTTATAACGCATAATTGTAATTGTATATATGTATAAATATTTGTACAAAAGTATCTACACGAAATATTCCAGATTTTACATTCTGGTTATCAAATATTTTAATTTGAACCATTTAACAAGTATACATAATTTGAATAGTATGCAACTGAATTTAAATATTCCGAAATTAATATTATAATAAGCGTGGCTGTGGTTCTTTGTCTGTAAGGAGAGGTAGGATAGCAATTTATTTTTGTTTGGATACCATTTACAATAATACAGTTTTATACTTTGATTTAAATGAAAGAACGAAAGGCTTTTAACCCCATATAATTTTTTTATTTATTTATTTATTTTTTTTATTAAAAGTAATATATTTACAATCTATACAAACAAAGTATAATGAGTAAGTGTGATGACTTAAAAACTTAAAATAACATTAATTATAGAGAAGAAAGGAAGGCTCCTAGCAATGCCATATGACAAGAAATTAGGGTTTTAATTTTTTAATATTTTTTCCTTAGTTAACCGCTTTTTTTTTAGGCATTGAGCAGATCTCTTGGCCATTGTCTTTTTAACCTTCTAGGAATGATTGAGATAGAGGACATATTTTTAATTGAAGGATTTGAATGAGCACGAAACAGGGACTGAGACCTTAATGGTTTCAACGGTTTAGGTAAGGGTTCGGGTTTTTAAAATATTTTTTTAGGGGTTTAGGTTAAATTTAGGGATTTTAAATTTAAGTTTCAGTTCCAACCGGTTTCTAACCTTTATTTTTGTACATTATTTTTTCAAACTAGAAATTTTAATACATGAATATATATTGTATACTATTGTTTAGTATTTGCAGGCGTTGATTAAAGTGTTCATATTAATGTTAATTTTAACCTCGGGTATAGAAAAATAAAAGAATTTCTCATGTGCTTTGATAACAGATGTGTTAATCTGAGTAGATCTTTTTATTTCTATATCTTTAACCAGCATCTCCTCATATATAACCTGGTGGGAACTCAGGTGCCTTTTCAAATTTGTTCCATGTTTTCCCTTTTAAAATTACAGGTACATATTTATAAATATGTATATAATATCTGATTACCTAGCTATATCAATTAGATTTTCAAAATATAAATATTTAAGGAATACAATATACAAACTAAATTAATCAAAATAAATATTATTTAAACTTTTCATAAGTAATCTGCTACAAAGCTATACGTACAGGTGAAGAGCAATTACTGGTAAAATCATAGGTACTATTTTTTATTTTGTAGATAATCACATAATATTCACATTGGGTATTTTTAACATAATAGCGAGTAGGACCTGAATAAATTACTTAAGAGTGCACTATTATAGTTGATGGTATAAAAATAAACTATAAACTATAAAGATAATGTCGTTTTGTCTATTTACTTGAATATGAAATTGTTATATACCATTTTATTACCATATTATTTTAATTATTTTGTCAATGATTTTAAACTTAAATTAAAATTAAATGAAACAAAAATGTGTAATACTTACTTTTATTTTTCCATTGCAACTTTTACTAACTAACTCGTTTGATTTCTTATCGTAAACAAAATATTTATTAACGCATAACACAATATGACGACCCATAATTTTAATTTGATACTTTTAAACTAATAAAGGTAGACTGCGTGTTCATACGTCAGCGACTAAATAGCAAATATAGCAAATTCACCACTGAACACCGATATTCGATAATAACTAATAACGATAATACGACAAGCAGTTACAGAATCCTGGTGTGACGTTGCAATTAATGTATTATCAGCAAATGTATCAAGGAAGGTGAAGAGTGTTTTTGGGATGTCGTGAGTGAACACAGAATAAAGAAAAGGGGCGATGTTACTACCTTAGGGGACACCTGCGCTAATACGATAGCTGTTTGAGTAATTATTTTTTAGACGAACCTTAAAAAAGCAGCCAGATAGGTACAATTTTATTAATAGGAAATATGGTGCTGGGAAAAACTTTTTTAGTTTGAAAAGTAGCCCTCATGCTAGATCCAATCAAAAGCCTGTGAGATGTCCAGAAACACAGTGGGGCAAAATTATTTCTTCTCCAGTGCGATGAAGTTGGTAGATAGTCGAGTGATGGGATCTGAAACCAAATTGAGTGTGTGAGATGATATTATTATAGCTTCAGTGGCAATGGGGATGAATCTTTTTAAGAGAAATTTTTCAAAGATTTTCGAGTAATTTGGGAGAAGACTTATCGATTTGTATGATCAGGGTCGGCGAGAGGGTAGGGCAGGGAGGGCTAGAGCCACGGGGCCCATACGCCTGAGAGGGCCCGTTGTTTCAGCCTTGTGTACAATGTTTTTGTTGTACCAAAGCATGTACAAGTGGTCTTGGTGCGTCTTAGTCAAACAGTTGCAAATGGAAGGGGGCCCGGAACCCCTGCAGCCCCAGGGCCCTCAGAAGTTCTCGTCGGCCCTGTGTATGATGCTAGGTTTTCAGGAGGTTTATTTGGCTTGAGAATGAGTATTACTGTAGAGTGCTTCCAAGTGTTCGGAAAGAAAGATAATCTTAGTATTGCATTGTAAAAGTGAGATAGGTACTATGGCTTTACGTGGTAGGTTTTTTACTGTATAATTCGTTATTAGGTCATGATTTGGAGATTTTTTGGCAGGAATTTTTTTAATTCTTCATTTCCAACCAATGTTTTTATTTGGTTGTAGAATATTTGTTAGTTGACTTGTGTAGTAATAAATATTGGTGGAGGGGTTGGTGGTTGGATGACATAGTTGGTTTGCATTTGGCCATTTTCGATATATTTTGTTTATTCCTCTATGACGTTGAGTGCTTTGTAGTAGATGGGAGTGTTGTAGGTAAATTTGTTATGGTTTTTGTTGTTTACTTTTGATGTAGGTGAGTTACCTGGGGATATAGAACATTTTCCAGTTTTGATTATCCAATCTTTGCTATTAGTTTTTTGAGTGTTTTGAGTGTTTTCAGCTATGACAATTTTTAATGATTTCACTTCATCACTTGAGCCGCTCTGTATACTGTTGCATGCGGAGGACTGGTTGTTGATAAGCGTGTTATTCTTAGGCGGCATTGCCCCGCGGAGATAACTACGATACCAAGGTCACGTACGAGTACGCTTAATAGATATCGGTCTAATTAGTTTTAACACTTATTTGACCGTATAGGTTTTCACTTACAGCCGACATAAATGACAGTTTTATGTAAATTCGTGGATCGATTTCCTTGAGATTTTGATCAAAGTAAGAATAAAATCGGTTACGAATTGCACTAGATATTGTATGCATGTTGCAGAGCAATTTACAACGATGTGTATTGCTACGCTGACCACAGTGGAATGACCATATAATTTAAAAACAGTTATTATATACACTCAAAATATAAATTTGAACAACTATAGTGGTTACTCTAAATTTCATTTGACTATTAATCCCTTTTACGGAGATTTCAAAATCATATTTTTAAATCCAGATATCAACTTAAAAACAAGAATCATTACGTTTTCTCAACCGCTTACCACCGCGATCGCATTAAATCCAAACCGCGGACGCCTATAGAATCACCGTCAGCGTTCAAAATTATTAATTTATTAATACACATTTACAGATGCGCATGACTGTACAATACGAAACAAAACACGGAGCGTTGAGGCTATGACGCAATTATTCAGAGTTAATAAACCCGTGTGTGCGCGCGTAAATTGAATTATTTATTTTACACATCAAATAATATTACCGTACGTGATACCGTAGGCGGTCGTGTCTGCCACGTGCATTATGAACATTGTGTGCATAACGCGAAGTTTTAACTGAAAATTTATTATAGTTACGGAAAATGCAGTTGCAAAGGGAATCACGGGGGTAACTTTAATTTTTAACAAGCGATGACCAAGTGATGCCAAGCATGGGTTAACTATTGATGGAGCAGTTTCTTCGTGAGTGGATTGATCGATCGGAACGGAGATCTATACGTCTACGATGTGACTGACCTAGGAGTCGATCCGTTGGCCAACTATAGGCGTATTTTAGGAGGCGAAGGGACGACCCCCCCCTGAATTCGTATTTAAGGATTTATTATTAAGGATATTATATGTGAGATATACATTTCAAATTTTTTTAATGTGGATGATTTTATAACGAAATCAAATTACGCGTGGCTGTGAATATTGAATTGGGCTTTTTGTCGGGTCCATACTTAGTGAAAAATCAAATAGAACACAAGCGTAAATTTCAAAACACAGACTGGTGTTAAAAAAGAACTATACAAAGTCGATTCAAAGTGGATCTGACACTAGATTAAAAAAAAAAAAAAAACATAAATATTAAGGATTCACCTGATTTAAATATTATCAATAATTTTATTTGTAAATTTTAAACCTAAAGTAAAGAAAAAAATGTTGTCGCCCCCCCCCTAGAAGTAAGTCTAAATATACCCTTGTGGCCGACCATAACTCGACGGATGACTTTTGTCCGCCGACACCGCTACTACCGACCGACAGGACGCCCGCCCACAACTCCCTATCAGCCGTTCGACCGCGGCACAACGAGTGTTCTCTGTGTTCTGCGGCCTCGCGTTTTACAGCTATGATAATACGTGTACAAGATCGTTGTTCAGAGTGAAACGTCATTGTTAGTCGCTATTAGTTACTAGTTCAAGTTGGACATTGTACGAGTTCACAATTCAAAGTTTAGTTGATTTTAACAAAGCTACTAAACGAGGTAGTTTTATTGTTTTTTTTTTTATTATATTAAAAGCTTTTAATCAGCTTATTAACGTTAAGTTAATTTTTTTTGTGGAAGTGCTGAACGCTCTATTTCTTGACAGTGGCATATAAGAGAGGGAGAGGGCGTTAAGAGCAATCGCCCCAACCCATCAATCGATATGCTAGTGTAGGTATTTGCTATATAATTAGCAAGATTACCAATTGTTGATTGTTATTTTAAATAAATATTGTTTTTTAATACCTAATGTATGTTGTGTATTTAATTTATGTGTCTACGACCCTTAACATTTTTAGGAAGTTTTCAAAAATGATATTATGTAAATTTTAAAAAATGTACCGGTATTAGGTTCAAAAAATATTGTTTTAACTCCCAAGGTAGATCTAGGATTTTTTTAGCGAAAGGTAAAATAAATATAGCCTTTAACCTTCTTGAGTGGGATTTTATTACTCCCTTCTTCCATAAAGTTAAGTCAGATATGCCACTGTTTCTGGATCTTAATATAAATCAAAATAACGTGCATAATAACTCATAGATATAGCTTTTTTATAAATACTTGTATCATAATATCATTCAGTAAAAAAAAAGCTTATATTTAACAAAGATAAGTATTTTTTTTTCTGTGAAACTTTTCTCTTTTATAAGTATATAGAAAATATAAGTAACTTTTAACTTGACTTAAATTTGTCTAGATTAACTTAATTTTAATGAGTTGTAAGCTTATTTACTCCGTTTATGCATTTTGCCTGTTACCTTAGAACGCGATGTTCGTTGTTATTTACGTTTAGTCGTTACTTGGGTACGGTTTATTTTGTATTTCGAAGTGCTAATACGCAACTGTTCCTGTGGAATAAAATTCACCATAATCAATGAAAATCAACTGGTCGTCAACAATTTTCAGACGGAATTTTATATCGTTTTTTTATTCTATCGAACTACAATAATTTTTATTTTCTTTATCGCAATTTTAATCCGATAATGGAGTTAACAATTTTTATTAATGTTGGTAAAGTTATGATAACGTTTGAACGGCAGCCAACTGTATGATTAATATTTTAATAAAACGTTATAGCGTACGAACAAACATTTTTTTTTTTAATTTCGTTTAATTATCATTACTAGATCGGAAGATTCAGATAGAATGCAACTATATAGACATTCAAACACGCTGGGGAAATATATACGTAAAATTCAAAATTTACCAAAACATCTGTTGTTTTTGAATCGGAGCAAAAAGTTTGCACACTGTAATCGGTGTTACCGATTCAAGGATAACTTAATTACCTGTCATTGACGTTGATTTATGTTGGAGATCAGTGACCTCTGAACATTTAGTTTTTCAGGTAGACCGTGATTAAATCACTCAAAGTCTTTTGTTGATTAAATGGTAGTCCTTTATACAGTATTAAGCGTGTGCATATATTATACGTGTCATATATGATTCATAAAGCATATGAAATTATGGTCTATTACATTTTCTATTTTTTTTTTTTTTTATCAATAGGTGTTTTTAACTAAGCGATTTAACTGAAATAAACCTAATCAAATATGATATTAATCGTTTTTCAGAAAACGGCTTCATGACAATAACTTATATTTTCAAAATCCTTAACCGACTTCAGCATGAGAAATCATAATGGACAATCTCAATGACACTTGGTCACCAAACGAAGAAGTAAGAATTTTGATAGTAATTCTAATAGAGTAACCACTGATACTCCCAGTTGTTATCATTTGGACATTCGTGGTTATAACCGCGGTATCGAAATCTTAACCAATAACACTTATAATAATTTTTAATGATTCATATTGACTATTGAAGAACACGATTTCATAGGTATCGAATTCATCACATTACGTGAACATGAACTTTCACATTTCGTTGCATACAATTGGTTTGTTATTTATGTTTAGGCTGCTGTAAAATGCAGGTCTTGGTACGATTTGGATGATCATTGGAACGGGTGTAACGCATCGTCAGATACGCTGATATGTTGGCCACCTACCGCCGCTGGTGTGATCGCCTATCAGCCGTGCTTTCGCGAACTCAGAGGACTAATATACGACACTACTAGTAAGTAAAAATAACGAACATTTTATTAGTTACATTTTTAGTCATGTACGTAACGATTTTGGTGTATAACAGTAGTACACAAGAATACTGAGATATTCAAATGATAAGAAATATGAAAATGAAAAAATATTTTAATACGACTGTTGTAACGAGCACAGTCATTGTTGTTATTAATATTGTTTGTATTATTTATTGTATTTCATTATTATTGGAACCATTTAGAACAATCGCCACTTTCGCTATGTCTCGCCATGGCTCTCCGTCCAATTATAGCTTTTCTCCGTCCCTGAATCCTTGAATCTTCAGATATTCTTTGACACGGTTGTCCTCTCGTTCTGGCTACCACATTGTATACTAATCAGGCATTCGTTCTCCACCCATGTCCTGCCCATCTAAGCCTTCAGCTTCTTAGACCGCCAACTATATCGGTTTTATTAAATAATTCCTTTAGTTCCGCGTTCTTTCGTCGTCCGTATTCATTGTTTTTAGTATTCTTTAGTATTAGAATATAGTTTTACTTCAGACCACGGTAATTATTTCTGTAAATTATTGATATTTTAATGATTTTCATTTAGAATAACTATTTAAAGTCATATTTATTTAATTGAAATAATTAAATCACTCCATAATAGTCTCCTTGTAAAATCAAATCGTCTAAGCTGATGAGTCTCTATGAATAAAATTAAGACACATTACTTGAATAAAAAAAGTATCTTGAAATATTTGTTTAGTTTTGTTTTAATGGGAACTGTTATTTTTATTTCGAAATATAAATATTTTAATTCAATGTTAATATGTAAATATATTTCATATAAATAAATAAATTAATGATTTAGTCAATGGAATTTCATTTAGAAATTTTATTTTGAAACATGGTACATAATATTTTCTTTGGATGATAATATGAACATTTTTCGATACATTTTTATTCGTTCCTGAATATGTCTATAGAAATAACGTGCACGTTAAATTTCCTAAAACTCTATTTTAATAAATTAAATTTTATTCAAACGATTGAAAAACAAAAATAAATAACCGTAAACATAAATAGCAGATTAATTTAAATGATACAAACATTAAAACGCATTTATGAAATGAATATAGTAAATTTATTAAATACTGAAGTACAGTATAGTACTGTATATAATCATCCAAAGAAAATATTTTGAACAATAAATTTGCTCTTATGATTACTATAATTAATGCTCAAATTCTTAACTGGTTTGTAGACCATAATTAGGATTGGTATGTAACTAATATGACTAAAATCCTATAGGATAAATTTAACTCTAAATAAACTATCTACGAGTCGTTTTGAGAATATGGTTTTCAACAACTGTACTTAAAATATTTCATTCTAATACTTTGGGACAGATAATTTGAATCGATTATGGCCTCTTTCACACTAGCCACTCATCAACGCTGCTAGCAACGCCTTTGTGATGCTGCTAATGTGCACCGGTAGTCTTATGAATACCAGAACATATAGAATATTTAAATAACATATACCAAAAATAACAGCAAAAAACAATACAAAAGTATACCACTGACGCTAACCATTAAAATTTTCCACCCATATAGTCGTATCAGCGTTTGGGAACATTCGCCAACACCGATGACTAGATTATTAGGTTTTCCCCGATAAAAACTGATCCATGAATAATCTCGAACGCCAAGAAAATATATAATGCAATTAAGATGAATAATAACCGTTGAAATCGTTTGATTGAACGCACATTAATCGCGTATGACTAAAGTGCCACAAAAGCACCACAAATTTTCTACCACTAAACGCATTGACTAAAATAGTCGCGCGATTGCAGTCGCGTGTGAAACGTCTAATCTGAAACTGTGTTTTATTACGAGGATCTACTTTTAGAGGCCACGTTCTGCGGTGAAGTTGACCACCGGACATTGCATGTGATTCTTCCAGTCTGTAACTTTGGTTTTGCGTGAAACCATTTGTATGTTTAATGTTTTTCCACCAGCAGTGCTTCCGAGAAGCACTGCTGAACGGTTACGTGTGAAAGAAGTGTGTGATTGAGTTATTCATAAACGTTCATGGGTGATGGATCAATGTTTAAAAAACTATTATCTGATCAAATTGTTATTGTTGTAATACTTTACTCTAACACAACTAATACAGTGACTTATCGATAAAAACTTCTGTCCAACAAGTCTAACTGTACATATTATTTTCATTTCTTAATTACTACCATATGCTTTTGCAAAGGTATATTAATTGATTCTATTAATCAAGTTTTATTCCGAATACATTTCATTTTACCAAGGTTAACTTAGTAAACCTGGTGTATTTAAGTATTTTTTTTATTTTTTTTTTTTTTTATTAAAATTATTTTAAAATTATCTAATAAACTATAATACTATAGTAGTCATATTCAGTTAACTACAAATTGTTAGTTAATAGTTTAATAAGTTATGTAATTTAGTTAGTAGTTATGTTAGATTTTAGCCAATTAAAAAAATCTTAACCATATTTTATGTACCTTAATTTAACGAAGGTATTCCATTTTATGTAAGTCTGTTAAAAAATTACAAAATAATATTGATCAAGTTTTTTTCGCTTTATTTTAATTGATTTGAGCAGTTTATTATGTATGAAAATAAATTTAAATTAAGAAAATTAAACGAATTTATTATATTAATATATTGCACAAACGATATTATTGATTTTCTCAAAGTCCAGAATAAATGCACTACCATGTATTATATTATACACCTAATACCCAATAAATAATTTTAATTTATAAAAGTTTTTTGATTAAAATGCATCGAAAACTTATCGAAACCCAATCGGTCAAGTGGAAATCCATTTATACCATTGCATATTATTTCTGAAAATTAGTTTTTGTTTTATATACGAGTATACCATACAAACAACAATTATCATTATCAGTAGTACTATTTTTAATTAAATCGATTGGCTTTTAATTCAGAATACTATATTTAGTCCAAGAAACCCGAATTAAATGATAGTACAAATTTTTATTATATACAAATTTTAAATATTATTTCTTTATTATTTCGAGCTAATACTTAAGAGTCCAAGCGATGCATTTTTGTACACAGGTTAAAAATAAATAAAAACTTAGTCACAAGAAAGTTTTTATGAAACAAAAAAATGAGTTAATTATTATGGGCTCAATGAATATTTAATTAAATTGAATTATTCGAGTATTTGAATATCAGTATTTGACATTACAATATCAGTATTTATCAAAAATAATAATAATAATAATAATAATAATAATAATAATAATAATATTTGAATATTAGATGCTATTGTTAAATATTTATGGAATTTTTATCTTAAAACTTATGATTATCGCGTCAACTGGTTCATGACTTATATGTATTCGAAATTGTATATACTTTTCTATATCCTATATTGGTATGACGTATATATATATTGTATGCTTCTAATCCGTAAATAACCTTTCAAATTTCATTTTCATGAAATAATCTAGTATATTTATTATCATTAGTCAGTTTTTTTGTTATTTTGTTGTTATAATATATTAATATACTAAACTGTCAATATTCTGTTTTCAAGAATTTTTTTTAAAATTATACCTATATAGTATTCCTAATCTTTTACATAATCTACTAAAAGGGTAAAGGAAAAGGGATACGTGACCAATGGAGCGATAACTGGTTGGCGAATTAACGAAATAGTATAAGACTTCGGATGGAAAAACAGCAAAAAAAAAGTTATTGTAGAAGTTGTCGAATACTGATATCCGAATATCTGAATATTCAAATTATTCAACATAATACTATTTGAATTGGAATAACCGAGTACTCGAATATTTGAATAATTCCCATCATTAATAATTACATCTGTATTTTATTAAATTTTTTTTTTTTTTTAAAAAAAATCCGGTAATTCTGTTGTTTTAATAATTCGGAAACCTTGACCTTTATGAAAATTATAATTAAAATAATGAACAAATTGTAAAAAAAAAATCACTTTTAATAAAATGTATAGTTCTGTTATTAAAACTTAATAATTTAATAAAAATAAATAAATTTCACTGCGTATATCGTAGCATTAATACTCGTAAATAATGAATGACTATTTTTTATGAGCATTTAAACGCTATATATAAACAGGTCTCGATTCAAAACTCATCAAATTTCTACGTGTCTCTAAAAACTTTGTATTTAGCGGTCTTTTATTTTAAATGAAATACGTGAGACATCCATATATATGAGAACATTTATTTACACAATATTAGTGTATGGTCCATCCATAAAAATAAATTAAATTCATTTAATACCAATATTTATTAATATATATATATATATATATATAAAGAATTATTTCAAAAACCGTTAAAATCATAGCAAAAAAGTTGAACAGCATTCATAACCATAATTTTTCATCAGTAGGCTCGTTCTTGACAACTAATAGAACAAGTTAAGTATAATATATTCCATAAAATTATACATTTTATGATACATTTATGCAAATTTATTATACTCAAATGTAATATACAAAAAACAAAAACAGTTTAAAATTCTAACAGCTTCTTTGTGTCGCCCGGAGTCTTATAAATATGCAAAATATTGTATAACAAACCGTATCAATGGAAACCAACTGAAACCCCTTCATCCATACGAGTGAAAATGTGAATAATAAAAGGTTTAATTTTCTAGGAATACGCCGAACAGAATATTGCATTGCACTAGTTATTTGTTTTATGCGTGGGAATTTAAATTCAACATGGCCTCACGACAATTATATTATTTTACTATTTTACCATATAGTTAGCTAAAGTATATTGATTATTTGTAATGGAAACTTAAAATAAAATTCAGCTTCTACATAGCAAAGCACATAATACATTCGTTTGATCGAAAAATTATCGTAACTAACAATTATAGTACTTACGTTATGTTAAATTTTAGAAAAAAATAATTTTCATAACTAATTATTAGTGAAATATTTAAAAAACCATTATTAGATATTATAACATTATTTATTGCTAGGCGAATACTTGAACTACCTTATTCGTATTATTATAATCGTACTTTGAATAAACATTTATCATAATAATATTATTGTAAACATCATTTTTATTATGTTTCAAAATTTTATTTATAAATTTGTTTTATCATATTATAACACTACGTGTTTATTTCGAGACAAATGAATCAAACACTGTGATTAAAATACAATATTGTGTAAAAAATATGTACTTCAAAACGCTCATCGAAAAATAAAAGAAATTTTTTACTGGTGACTATTCTAATGAATAATGATTAACTTTTACGGGAAAACCATTGCATTGTCAGATAATCTGCCCCGACTGGCAATACTACTCGTCATAACGTTTAACTACTACATTCAGGTTCAATAAAATATGAGTTAATACAATTTAAAAATTAAAACATTTTAATATTCGATTGCTTTCCTAAAAAACCTATTTACCCTTTATACTTTTCCTACCGAGAGGTATTAGAATATTATACTTTTAGGTTTATAGTTTTTACTATACTTAAATTATTAATTCAACTGTAATATAATAATATCAAATTGAGTTTATTTTTTAATATTGTCAAACTTTACAGCTATCTTATAAATTGGTAATTTTTTTTATACAATGACGTAGAGTATGGTAGTTTTGCAGATTTTCTTATATTAAATTAATAAAGTTAAGCTAAGTTTAATAAAGTTTAATAAAATTAAATGGCGTTTCGGTTACAAATTATTAAAAATAATTTTTCTACAGAAATATTGATGGAAGGTCTCAAAAAATACTATAGTATATTGTGTTCAAATTTGCAAACAAAAATTAATTTCCTAATGGGAGTAGAATATAGTTTATACCAAAATATTTTTACAAATACATCCTAACCGTATTGTTAAATGATAAATTTTCTTAAATTAAAATAGTTTAAAGGTATTGGGAAAATATTTGTATTTGGTTGATTAGAACGCATGTGCTAGTATTGTATTTCGTATTGAAATATAAAAACGTGAAAAACTAATCAATGATTTTTATAGTTTAGAACTCGTATGGATTTTGGATCACCCACGTTGTAATTGTATGAAGCTTTTGTTTTCGGACATCCTTTGATGTAGTGATTTAGATCCTGTTCGTCTAGACGCGTGCACTAAAAGAACAAATACATAGAAAAGGTCGACGTTAAATATGATGTGCAGACTGTTTTTTGTTTTCGTAGAGCCCCGGGGTTTACGACTATCTGAAATTTTCGAAATATTCCTTTGTTATTATTTAACGGTTTTAAACTGTATTAAGTTTACAATGTGTACGATTTTCGGTTACTGTTGATTAAAATTCAACATCTCGCTACTTAATAGGAAATGTGATTCTTAATCAACTTGTAATTCTTTATCTGATGAACATCAACGTTTCTAAAATGTATGGTTTATTTATGGAATGTACTATTCTTTGGTGATACGAATACAACTTCAACTTAAAAACTCATTCGCGTTTGACTAACAGTATGTTTCATTACATTGGATTCTCTACATAGCTGTTAATTTAACAATATACCGATCTGTTATGCCACTCGTGTGCTATACCCTGAAGTTGACTGCTTTTCTCGTTATTAATTTTTCTATAATTCTTATTCACAATGACATATCAACATTACTTATATCTATTTGCTCTTGTTTAGTAATAATATTTGTTGTAATAGTAGTGGTAGAATGGTTTACTTGTATCAATTTTACGACTTTATAAGATTTAATATACGACATAAAATAAAATATAAATAATATAAATCATATTACACATAAAAATTTAATACATTTTCATTTATTATACATTCATATTTCTGAATAACGTTTATACGACGGTATTAAGAAAAGTAACTATAATTAAATACGAATAAATTATAATAATTTACAAAGTCCAATAATATCTATGTACAATTGTATTACTCAAGGACAGAAGCATTTTTTCGTTTTTTTCATATAATAATATTATGATTATTTTTTTGTTTTATTATTATTTAGAAAACGCAAGTCGGATATGCTACGAGAACAATACTTGGGGCTTAACTGATTACAACGAGTGCACGATTCTTAAAGATCCTAAAGAAATGGTTTACGAAGAAGAGGACACCGTGGACACAATAATTTATTTGTATATAGCTGGTCATTGTTTGTCACTGGTTATGACATCATTAGCCATTTTTGTGTTCTCTCGATTTAAGTAAGTTATTAGCAAAACATATTTCAGAAGGAAAATTTATAGTAAAATGTATTATATTAACTTTAATTATTTCATAGAGAACTAAAATGTTTGCGCAACAAAATCCACTCAAATTTGATGGCATCGTACTTATTGGCTGGCATTATGTGGATACTCAATTACACAGTAGGTTTCCTAGTTTATAGTATTTTTTTTTTTTGTGTTTGGGGTTTTTTTTTACAGTATAAACTTCTAGGTTATATTTGCAAAAAACATTCATTCATTAATCAATTTACATTTAATTATTATTGTTTGTATATTTCTTCACGAAATGAATATAAAATATTTAGAATTATTTTCATAACTCAATCCGTTTGAGGATATGTTGTCATTAAAAATGGATTATTATTACTAATTATATAGGACATTTCTGAAGAAAAAAATGTAAATATATGCTCAATGTTACATAAATAATTATAAGAAAATAAATAATAATATTCTAGTTATACAAAATTAATCTAAAAGAAACACATTTTCTAATCGTAATTTATATGTTAAATAAAATGTACGATTAAAAGAACATTCAAAATTTGTAGTTATAAACATTTTAAATGATTATAATTGCAATATAAAATGATTGTAAAAATATTTTGGAATAATACAAAGGTAATTGAATGTAAAATAAATAAATAATTTGTCATTTAAACTTATTATTTAAGTTAATTTCCGGAAAATAGTCATTCAACTGATAAAAAATGTCAATATCATTGAAATAATTAACACATTAAATCTTGAATATGGACTTTTTCATTCAATATTTTAATGTTTTTGTCTATACAACTTAATGACTTTGAACAATAAAAATGTTTTAATAAGCATTTTGTAAAAAATAATAATTAAATATGCAAATTGTTAGATTGTAGAAGATTGTAGAAATTCAAATATTAAATTTAAAAATAATTACACGAATAATACATATATATAGTTGTTATTTAATATTAAATAACAATTGTGGAAAGTTTTAGTTTAATTTTAGTTTAATTCGAAAACGTTTATTTTGCAGAACTTGACCGACACGGGCACATTTAAATGCGCATTGTTGGTATTACCACTTTACTATTTCACCATGACGAATTATTTTTGGGCATTTATTGAAGGTAAACATCATAATATGAACTAAATTAACAATACTAATCCTAAAATAACAAACGTGCTCTTGAGAAGCAGAAGCAAGTGTTCCTATTTTTAATTTTTTTTTTTTTAATTTTTGGTGAATTTTGTTTTGATGGAATGACTAACTACCGTCAAATAGCTTAATGTATTGACTTGCGAACCCAACAATTGCTTCAATATTACATTATACATTATCTGATCATAACATCAACAGCTAACTATAGATTAAATGATTAACTAGTCTTAATATAAATAAATTATCTATTTTCAGGAATGTATTTATTCATATTAGTAGTGGATACATTTTGTTCAGACAGAGTACGGTTACGGTCATATATGGCGATTGGATGGGGTAAGTTTTATCAAGGTTGTTTGCTATTGATACACAAATATTATTCGAATAACTGCTGAGTATTTATTTAATTAATTAAATTAATAATCATATAAATTGTAAATAGTATAAATGTGAAAAGTATAATGGCAATATGACTAGAATTGAATTATTGTAGTGCCTGGAACACATAAACACATATATAACCAAACCAATTATTATAAAATATATAATATTAAAAATGTACTAACAATAATTTATAAAAAATAATTAAACATTAAAAATTAAAAATATAAATAAAACATAAAAAATAAAAGTTCTTGCCTAATATAATTAGTGTTTTTTTCGTCCTTGTATTATTGTTATTTTTAAGTTTTTTTCTTAAACTGTTCTTATTATGAATTATATTTTCAAAATTAAATTATTTTTCACAGTAAATTAGTTATAACGTGTTTATATATTATAATAATTTATAGTACTATCATTTTTTATAGTTGAATGTAATTACTTCAATGGAAAAATACAACCAATCGATAGCATCAAACTAAGAAAATATGATATTAGGAATCACTAATGAGGATCCGTTATGTACGGTTGCAATTTGATTTATTCACTCGATCAATATTCATTGGTCTTATTAATGTAATAATATTTACATATTATGATTAATAATATGTCAAATATATAATAATCATATTGGTCGAATGGCAATAATTTATAAGTCACTTTTGTATATGGCTTTTACACATTCTTCTACGACCCCTAAAATAACGCAGTTGCGCCATAGATTCAAAGTATAATTCTATATATTAATTTAAAAAAATTGCATAAGCACCTTTGCAATACGTGTTCGAAAGAGTTGAAAATAACTGTAAACACATTTAACATGCTTTATACATTTATGCATATACATTTCTAAAACACATTGTGAGAAAAACTTTGAAAAGGATGTAAGTCGTTTCCAAAACTTTATTTTAATAGATAAAACATTTTCTTGTTAGCATCTTATTGTATAAACTTGAATTCGTGTTTCAAATCGGCAATATTTCTGAATGTCGATAATTTAGCTTACACCTTCAAATTAAAATATATTTTAGTTGATTTTTTATAGCCATTTAATTTTTTGTAATAGTAGACCTTATGATTATAATTATTATTGACTCACCTACCTTACTTAATACTTATATTTGGTTATAATAACAAAATAATTTATTTTTTTCTCTAACCCATAACTTTTGTATTTTCATCATATATTTACAATTAGTAAAATTCAATTAATTGTTAGTTTCAGTCGTATATGGAAAATACACGATAAGTGACTAGTATAATTTAGTACTACGAGTATACACGTTATTATAAATATGGACATCTTACGTAATATTTAAAATATATTTTTAACTAATAATTTAAGAACATAAAATAATGTTATGTGTCAAAATATATTTTATGTCACCCGTTCTGTCATTAGTGTACTTTATTGAAGATTGTTATATATTCAATCCAAACCAACGGTTCTAGATAAATTAGAAACCATTTAGCGGGTTGGTAATTCGATTATGTTAAACTTAATTTGCTCAATAATTTAATAGAATACGTCACGTTAAATAATATACTCGTATACCATTAACTATTCAGATTTATGACAATCAAATAGTTGATTCAAGAGTTTTCGATGTTCATTTAATTAAGGTTTGTTCAACACAGTAGTAAAGGTAAACAAAATAAACGAAATGTAAAATGATTTAGATGTTTGAAACAATAGCAACATTATTTGGATTTATACCGGAAACACTAAAGAACTACAAATAAATCCTATGGGTCGTTTAAGAACACATTGCCGAAATATCACGTCATGACAGTGTTATCTATTTAGCCTTTTCTGTGTCATTTGTTTAATAATCTGAGTCGTGGGCTGTAGTCGTTTTTCGTACTAAGACTGAACTACTGACCATTGTTTAATAGCTTGTAGTTTTTTACTGTTATCAAGAATATTACTTCGAACGCAATTGCTCAGTATTTATAGTGAAAGGTACTCGGTCTGCTCGAACGTAGAAGTCAAATACCGGCGATTATTAAATGAAGTGTGCCTGCTAATGCGTGTTCCATGTGCAAATATATAGGAGAAGAAATCTGAGAGAGAGAGAGAGAGAGAGAGAGAAAAGTAGTAAATTTTCCGTAGCATCACATGTACTTATTTTGGACATCGTATGTTTCGTTAAAGTAACCCATATACATTTGGTAGACGTCCAACATTTTCTGCGGTGTACTTTATGTGGATATCCAGAAAATAATTCTATTTACCGCGCAATTAACCTTTTGTGGTCCTTTATCAATGCACAAATAAAGTATACCAAAAACTATGGGCTATGTCTAACACATCTCTACAGCTTTCTGTACTCATTAATCGTAATAAATAACCGTTGGTTTTTACAAGCTGTTGTGACATTAGCCAAACAATTAATTTTCAATAGTTAATCGCGAAAAAATTCCAAAATTAAAATATAAAAAAAAAAAAAATAATAAGACAGTTATTTCAGGCATTTAATTTTGATTAAATTATTTTTGTTCACAGTTATACAGCATATGAAATATTTATGTGGTTAGTAAATAGTAAAGATCTTAAGTGATCAACATTATATAATATCTAAAAATATTTTTAATTCAATGTATTTTTTTTTTCTAAATCATTTGATTTTAAAAAATTTATTCGGATTTACAATTTTGATATTAGAAATTATGATATATATTTTGGTAAATTGCAATAGATAATCATATTTTCGTCTTAAATATCTGCATGCCTACTGAAGTTCATTTGGATATTAAAAACATCAAAACAATCACTTAGCAAATACTCGATCGGATCAGAAAGGATTCCCAGATAAAACAAAAACACTAATTTATATAGGAATGGAAACTCGATAAATGTACTGGAATAAGATTTTGTAATTAGTAATTTAACTGTTATATTTTTATTTTATATACTACTAGAATTTTATAGCTAACAGTATAATTACATTTTAAATCAAGAAATCTCTTCAGTGAGAACTCTTTATAACCAAATATAACAATGCGTGTTGTTGCTTGAAAGTAATAAACCAATGGTTTCGAGAAATAATCAAAATACTAATCTGTATTTCGTACGAACTCGTAAAACTTCATAAGCCATTATTTGGTGTAGTTTTTAATAGTATATTTTTCATACTTTTTTTTTATTCCATAACAACCATAGTTATACTATAATAGTATTGAAAAATACCTATATTTTAAGAACAATATTTCACATGATTTTTCACATAAAACCTACATAATATGTTTGACTTTACTGGTTACTGAACAACAAAATTTATAAGTTCTACAAAATTGTATAATATTAACAGTAGTAAATTGAATATTTCATTAATTGTTTAAATACTAATGGGTTTGAACTCTAAAGTATTTATATGTTTCATGCAGTTTAGTCGTAGTTAAAAGCGTCCACCAAATTGTTATACACCATACTCAATACATTCACATACATATATATCACATATACTAATAACATAAAATTTACTACAGTTATTCTTACAAACCACTTCAATATTTAATCAATTTTGCCACTTGCATGCATTCTGCACTTGTATAAACGACAATATAAATTGGTATAATGTATTAAAATTAATTTAATAATTGTTTCTTAATAGATATTGAATTTTGAATTCACTTTTTCTTATTCTTTTCTTCTTGTATTTCTTCGAATATAACCACTCGATATTTCAACGTAATTTTTGCGTTTGCTTACTTACACTCATCTTAATTTAAGTGATTAAAGCGATGCAACAACAATGGGTTTAAATGACTTTCACCAGCGGGTAGTTTGATTGAATGTCATACGTCCATTCATACTAAAATACAATGCACCACATTTAGCATATTATAAATGTATCGAGGGAAACGGTTAACCGTGATTGCTACTCTATTCAACACTAACTCTCCTATAAGATCTATGAAAAATCTATCTCGTGTCTTATACCGCTCGAATGGTTCCACATAATTGCATTTGGTCGTACGTTTACAAACCTTAGTACAACGTGAACATAATTTAGCTGGAACTGTTCACTTTATTCACATAGATTTTAAATTAATTATCTTACTTAATTCGCGTTAAAAGTATAATTTTTCATATTTCTGAAATTAATTATTGAAAAGAAAAAAGCCCAAAACAAATGTTGGATGATTATAATTTTAAAGCTAATCAATATAGATTCACTGTAGTATTGAATATAATATTATTATACGTCCTAAGTATAACAATTAATATCATACAAAAACGAAGTGATTTAGTCACCTTCCCTTTGTATTAATAATGGGTATTCGTCCTTAATTCTTATCAACGTTCGATAGAATTTTTAAGTAAATAATTAACGAAAAAGGATATGAAAGGGTCGGTGCATACTACTTGCGTCCGAGATTATTATCAGTAGCTTATATGCGTCCAAGAGTACTTTTTGAAACAGCCAAGATACGTTCCAACACAAATAAATCATAAACACAGCATAAAATAAGTATTACAAGTTATTAATTACATTTAAAGTTTTTCAAAGCGTTCAGTTTTATAAATACGGTTCGGAAATTGTTTGGCGACAACCGAACATTGACATGGTACGTAATTAATTTTTTTTCACATTGAAACTCTACAACAGCTGATAATATCAATTTATGGATAGTCGCAGATATTATACCATATGCACAATTCATACAATTCGAAAATTAAGTCAATATACCCAAAAGTAAAGGAGACTTTGAAAAGAAACGATACCTTTGTTGTGTTTTTTGAATAAATTGTTGTTTGGTAATGTTTAACTACGAATACTCAAATTGTTTAATGCGACAAATGTATACTATTATAAACGATGTTTTTGTAAAAATGTTTATTCAAAGAAATATATTTTATACGCACTACAGTTGATAAGTAAGTTGACTGAATGTCCCGTGAGGGTTTATCGTTAAAAACGATTGACTTTTGTAATGTCTGCGATTTGCATCACTCTCGTCCATAGTTAATGCATCTGTCGCACTCGATATAAAACGCATTCGTGCAGTGGCACTACGTATTTCTAACAATCAATCACTGAAGCATAATACTATGTTTTATTACCGTTCGTGTAACACATCTGATATTATAATTTTGTGATGACGCGTTTGTCTACTGCGCATAAGACATATAACATTATCACACATCTATCTGATAATTCGTTCGTCGACAAAAACCTGTGCGGGTAATTGTACAGGAGTTGTCGGGAAATACAAGTAATTTAATATGAATGTAGAAAAAAATACATTTTTTTATAGATCTTAATAGCATGCGCTGTAATATTTAATTATGAGTGGTCGTTAACATTGAGGTAATATTATATCTCAGCGCCAGATTTATCCATTGGGAAACACCATGTTCAACAATACTCACTATTTCTCAAATATTCGCCTTTGATGTTTATATTACTTACGCTACTGAGTTGTAATAACTACGTTGATCGTATGTGAATGACTTCTAAGAATACCGTTGAGCTATAATATGGACAACTTGAATTTAGTTTATTACTACTTTCATATTTCGGTAATGCGGTTTATAATAAATAGAAGTGGAAGTTTTCAAGCAAAAGTTTTGTAAATAAAATCAATTTCCGATACGTTAATGTATTCGTGAGATAATAAATTGGTATTTGTCGTATTTTAGAAGCTCTACAACTTAAATAACTGAAGTTTGAAGTTTCATTATATTCCACCAAAGAAATGTATTGTCAGAGTGTTCCTGTTTAATCTGTAAATACTAGGAAAAACGTTGTTTACTTTAAAAATATTTAAAACTAATTATTTAACGTTTTTAATGAACATAATTTCGATCAGGGATTCAGTAAGAAAAATAATACATGTATTAAACTGTAAATGTTAAGAATATGTATTATGTGAATATAGTTTGGTATAGATTATGAGTAACTAGGTGCATAATTTTTATGGAATTTCTTAATTGTATGATAAGATTATACATTTTTTTCAAAAAATAAATAAATATTACGGAAATTTTTTTTACGAAACATGATCTCTGCTTCCTTTTATTTTGTACTTTTCTTACAAAAACTAATTATTATTTGTGCACAAAAAATATTAGTTCTTCCTAATTATTATATTACATAAAATATATTGTGTTTATGACTTTTATGATAATTAAAAAAAAAAAAAATGGTTTTACCGAAGTGTTATTCTTTAATTTATTATCCTAATTATTACACTCCCAAGGTCCCAAAGTTCTTTAATACGATACAATTGGAACTATCTACCTCATATGGTATGATCATTGTCATTAATCAGTGGGAATATTCGTAATAAATAATATATTTACTATAACCATATAATCAACAAGTTTATCATCTTCGAGCCAAGGTATATTTTAATAAGATCAAAAAACATTTAAGATATAGTACATACCAACTTTACCTATACTAACTATAGTCATCTAACAAAGTCTGATCATAATCAGATACGATACTTTTCTACCATAAAAAGTGTTATTTCATAAGAAAAAAACACCACCAATATGAAATCAGTATATATTCTGGTTTAAAAAATAGAATATAAAAATCGTAACATTAAATTTAAATTTTTTTTAAATACTATTTTTCTTATAATAATTCCTTACAGTTTTCACCACACTGAGAACTTGTAGTAGTTGTTATTGCTTATTGGCTCGTTTCACAAAATCAGATTTAATGATAAACTATAATATACATAATTTAAATGCATAATTTGTAAGTATATAGAAAAATGTATATATTTAGTAGGAATATGGTTAAGTTATAATTTAAAAATATTACTAAGTATTATAATAAATTTTATTATACCAGCCCGTAGTAATATCGTCATTCTCAGTTTGATAATAATTTCACGAGAAAAATAATTTATTTTTTTTATTAATACCGTACAAAAAATAGAACACATAATATACTTTTGATCTAACCGAAGATAATAATAAACTGTAAAAATTCAAATCGATTAAATTTGAAATACACTGTTTTAAGTGTTTTACTCAAATTAAATACGTATCATTTCATCAGAAAATCTTTAACTTTTTTTTTAAAAATATTTCGAATATTTACCTTCCGTTTTTAGCCGCCCTTTCTCATTTTTTTGCTGTATTTTTTTTTTTTAACTAATAATCGCATCAAAATCTGATTTTTATTTATATTTTACAAGCAATTTATGGATTATTTTATCATCTACCACAAAAGTAGGTACCTATAATTATAGTTATTGATTCTGTTCAGATATTATGAAGTAATTTTGAAGTACTATTTTAATTTAATCTTGAATGTCATTCTAAAAAGCTATTTATAGTTATTCAATATTTCTGTAAAAAGCAAGTGATACATATTTAAAATGTAATGAAGCAATTTTCAAGCACCCAAAATACAAAGTAATGATTATCGAAAATTTGTAAACGGGATATGATTTTAATACTCGATTTTTTTTATTTATTTTTTTTATTTGAATTATTATTTTAAAGTTCACATATTCTTCGACGTCGAACGCTATACCCATCTGTTGTAGAGACGCAATATTTACAATTACAGTAGAGGTTTTTTTTTTTAATTCAGTTGCACGTTTGCACAAGCGATGACTATAATAAAAAATATTGATACGTTAACAACGACCGCGAGGGTTATAGTTAATGTTCTGTGTTTGCAACGCGCTAGGGATGAACGAAAAACAAATAAAGATATATACACCCTTTCGTCACGTCTAAGTGAATTCGATACGACATAGTATATTGTACCGATATTCTCGTGCGACATCCGCATCGATTCGGTATCGTTATAATATAAATAGTACATTGTACTCTATACGAGGTTTAAGCGTACTTATAACGATCGGTTTGTCAATTTGTCGAAGTACAAATTGATCAACGAATCGACTATCTACTATTCACCATACACGAAACTGTTTTGTCAACTTGTTTATCAACTTCTATAGTTTAGGACGAATGCCAAGTTTGGTATTTGATAATATTCAGTTCGTCGTAGATTGCACATGTGGTATATGTTTTTATTTTTTTTTGCCGTTGATTTATTTATTTTTAAAGTATAGCTAATCGTTAAGTTATAGGTAAATAAAATACGTCGACCATAGAAAAAAGAAAAAAAAATTAAATCTTTGATAAAGATGACACCGTCTGACCAAACTGACTACATTTTAATTCTAGAATATCGGGATTATCGCGTTGGTTTAATTAAACCAACAAATTTTGCCTAACTATGCGTCGACCTGTTTATCAATCGACCGATCGACACTTCTAAAGCATCGATTTGTCAATCGTCGATTGGTTGCCAAACATTACCATGTACACCTATCAACAGGTCTTATTCTAACGGGCAATACAACCCAAATTGGGTAGTAGGAAAAACCAAAAGGGCAGTTGACTTTATGAATATGGGCACTTTACAAATTTATAATTTTTGTTATTATAGAATGATTGAATTTCTACTGAATATTTGAAATTTATGTAATTCATCAACCCATCCTAGTACTTAATAAGTAACAATAATGTAAGTTTGCAATTTTTGCTACTCCAATGATTGATTAATCTATGAAATTTAATTAGTGGTATACGTATAACGGAAAAGATCCGTATTTTATTAAATATTTTACCACGAGGTAGTTGAAATTTTAAAATATCAATGTACAATTTATTTGAGGAGGAAGTAAGTATATAATCCAAATAAATTTCACAAAACAAACTCTTCGGTGTGTTCGGGCAGTAGGTGAAAATCTTTAGAATAAGCTCTGCTTATCGATGTATCCGTCGATATTATATTCGTCAGCTAATCGACAAACCGATCTTTGCTTGTATGCTTTATCATCGTCGTCGGATCACCCTTGCACGGGTCGCACATTGTGGCACGGCCAATACAGAATTACGAACCCGTAACGAGAATTTACGTCGAAAAAAAATACGGGGCAGAGGGAGGGAATGCCGAAGTTTGTGCGGTTGTACGTTCGCGTACGTTCCGCGTAACGTAATGAAATTCAACAGCAACAGCAATATTCAAATTAGATCGTTCTTCAAGGATGCGGACCGTATGTGTTTACTATGCAAATCGATATCATGTACGATACGAGAGAGCTAGAACGCAGTACATGTGTACAGTGCATTATGTGCATATTTTACCATCTTTTCATCACCTTCTATTTTTTTTTTTCATGTTTTCCCTTTCCTCCGAATCCGGTCGTGGTACAATGTTATTTATAAACAACGTTGACGGACTTCAGGCAAATTGTAAATACCTTAAGTTCGTTATCGTCGGTACGGCGTAAAATCTTGCACGACGTAAATATAAAAAAAAATAAATAAAAAAAAATAAACGATTTCCGTCGAATAATCACCCCGGCACGACGCGAGTGTCTAACTCCTGTCGGCATAATATCCGCTGTTACTCCGCTCGAATTTCATGCTAAAAATCTCTATAGGCGCAAGTTAGTGAGCGGGCACTTTGGAGTACTCAGCATCTCTACATTTCAAATCAATACTCTCCGTAAAGTCCCGGATCAATTTATTATGAAAATATGTATAAATAATAAGTGTGAGAGTGAAAAATGGTTCAAAGATATTATAGTTGAATTATTATTACTCTACACTTTAATTCAATATTGTATACATATAATGAACTAAAGTTAAATTTTTAAGAATCTACGTATTTGTAGGTATCTATCTAATACCTATAAATTGAACGTAAAACGATACTTTTACTTCCCTTAATCATTTACTTCTAAGGCATACCACTTTAGAAATTTACGATTCCCCCATCCCCGGGATAGGTCTGAAATAAACACTGGATGCAGGGGCGTATATAAACTTACTTCTAGGGGAGGAGGCGAATCAAATTTTTTCTTTATTTCAGGCTCAAAATTGAAGTAAAATGTTTGGTAATATTTAAATTAGGTGAATCCTTAACATTTGTGGTTTTTTTTTTTTTTTTAATCTAATACCGGATCCACTTAGAATCGACTTTTGTGTAGTTCTTGTTTAACACATGTGTTTAGCAAGTTACGCTTTTGTTTTATTTGACTTTTCACTAAGTATGGACCCGACAAAAAGCCCAATTCAGCATTCATAGCCACGCGTAATTTGATTTCGTTATAAAATGATCCACATTAAAAAAAAACTGAAATGTGTATCTCACATATAATCAATTCTTTAAATTCGAATTCAGGGAGGGTGATCGTTCCTTCGTCCCCCCCTAAAATACGCCTATGAATTGATGACTAATAGATTTTATATACACTTTATGTGTTATTTTCGTGACGTTTATATTTTTCATTCTATTATTCTAATAATTTCAAAACTGGACACTATTTTTTTTTGTCCTGGGGGGGATTATTCCGAACCCCTCCCTCATTTGTACTTACGTAAAAATATGCATTAAAAATATATATTGTATACATTATTATTTTTTTAATATATATTTTATTTTAATAATTACAAGTACTTATACATACCTAATAAGTACAATACAATATAGGTTGATTACAAAAGTATCATAATATATACTTACGAATAATCTAATAGACCTCCAAGAAATAAAGTTGTACTTGTGATTAATCGAACTACGCTGCAGAGAAACAGCCAGTCTTCAGTAAGTATACAAAACTACAAAAAGCGAGAACGACCAAAGTGTTCAGATGTTCACAGCAAAATAAATTGAAAAATAATATGATGGGTATTTATGTGTTTACTCAAATAATCCATTTATGGTCATAATAATAAACCCAAATAATGTCATTACGATTACGACCGTCTGTCAATTAGTATATACGTATATTGTATAATGTGGGTTGAAAATAATCATATATTTATTTTCGTCGAACGGTCGAACATTCAAACATTTTCGCCGATAAATTGATTAATATTTACTCGCGAACTCGCCAACAATATTATCGTCAGTTTATATTAAATCAATATTTAATATTCTCAGTCGTACTATTAGTGAGAAAAACTCGACGATTTTTTCTTATTCTTATAACTAATGTTTCCTATATATATATATATTTTTTTTTTTGTAGGCAAACTACGTACTATTATAAATAAGTCATTCATATTATGAACTTAATCAGGTTTAGGCAATATGTTTAGTGTTTCTTCTAATGGAAGAGGTAAATGGAAAACAGTACCAACAGCTTTTTGTAATATGGAAATGTTGGGCTGTTGTCAGCCAGATATAGTGTCCATTTTGACTACAATTTGAAAAGCCTTTGCCTGCTGTATGAATTTTCTTTCATATTCATTTAACATAGATATAATTTCAGGTGGTTCAGGAATGAATAAATTGTTTAAAATACAAGTAGAGACGGTCAAGTTGGAACGAAATTTATTCAAACAAAATTTACAAATGAAATCCCTAGGAACATTATTAATCTCAATTAACCTAATAATGTCGTCCTATTTTTCATTATTTTTTATAGGCTTAGTCAAATTCGTTATTTCATAAACATCTCTCATATAACATAGTTTATGACAAGACAGACATACATATATTTAGACATGACTGACATTCATTTAAAGCAGTATCAACAACTCGATTATTGTGTTCACAAAACGATTGAAAGTGAGTTAAAATAAAAGCATTCACATTTTAATGAATTAAAGTCCCCAAATTGTAAACTGCTCCAGACGTTTCAAACGTATCTCTTATATTTAATAGTTTTGTCATATTCGCTGAATATATTGCATTGTCGGTTTAATTTATTAACCGAAGTGATCTCTGCAATTTGTATATAATGTGAGTTATGTTCCTAACACTTGGAAAGTGAGTACCCAAACTTCTAAGGAATAACATATTTGAGTTACATGCTGAGTTATTAGTATGACAAGCAAAATTATGTCCAAATTTTAACATACTACTCGCAATGTTATTGCACACATCAATTTTAATAATTTCATTTTTCACATTTTTTATTGACGATTTAAGACATTTTGTAATTATTAAAATACGTCGAATGATTTAAGAGTAGTTCAAATTACAAACATATACTTTGCATAACCAAGACAACGCGACAACGCGCAGCTATCGCCATGCAGCGTAAATCGAAACAGACCATATCAATATCTTTTTTTGGTAAAAATTCTAAACATTAATGCTCATAACTTCCGTTCTGTTGAACCAATTTTGCATGAAATTAAGAAAAGGCACATCTCAGTAGTATTTTCAATGTTTTGACACAAACTAGAAGTTAATTGATTCAGTAGTTTTATAGTTATGCGAGTGCAAAAAAAATATGAGCCATTTTACATGTGTTTAAATGGGAACGTTGTTCGATATAATATACACTGTTGTTCGCTACTTTTCTTTTTTTTTTTTTACTTAGCGCGTGCAACGAACGTTGCACTGGATATAAACACATTCTGGAAGTGTTCTATAATATTATGATATATTTATAAAATAGTATTAATGAAGCAATTATTTATCATTTAAGATTAACATTGATCAGTGCATCCGAATTGGGTCTAGAGTACTAGGGGCTAATCGCAGGTAGTGTACTAGTTGGGTCCCAATTTTTTATAGTTAACTATAAAACTATGTAAACTATAAATGTTTATATCTCTTTATGTAAACTATAAAAAAACATTTTTAACCATACCTGGAAATATTCAGGAATTAGTGTGGTACCTAAATAATTCGGGGCCCAACTAGTGTAGTAATTTTAAATTCAGGATCTAATTCGGATGCAGCCACATTAATGGAATACAATAGTAATCCACGTGACCAATGACGCTATAGATAACCACGTGACCAATAAAGTTATAAATAACAACTCGACTAACGAAAGGTTAATGTTGAGAAAGTCTTGAAAATGTTCGTCGTTTACATGGGCCACAGGAGACATAAATCGGCGTGATGGCCGCGTCGTCGCAAAATCGGCAGTCGTGGACTGCGTGGCATGAACGGTATACGAAGATTGCTTCCGACTAGATTCTGCGGTCCTGTCATCCGTGTGCCCGTCTTTGGTTTCCGCCGATCCTGTAGGCACATACACGGAAAACGTTAAGACATTTCGAGACGGTTTTCGTTTGTTTGGTGATTATATGGTTTTGGTTTAAAAAAAAGATAAAAAAAAATAGTTGAAAAAGTTAAATTTTTAACGTAAAACATTTCAAACCATCACCATTCGATGTTCCCAGCCATTCTTGCTTTGTATCAATTTGAATCCGTGACATAGCTCTTGGACGTACGGTCATTAGCGTAGCTTTACCGCGTCCGACGACCGATGCTAAGTATTCCGACGGAGTCCTATAACTGTTCGGGATCATAATCTGGATGCCAGCGTTCGTCAAAGTCCATCGGCACGCTACGAATATCAAAACCAAAAACTCAACGAATCCGATCATTTTACAGATTTCTTTAGACTTCTAATCTACGAAGAATGTGTGTCACTTGAGCGTATGGTTTTCTCCAGAAAGTACAAAGAACAAAGTTCACGAAAAATTGTTAATAAAGATTTATCAAACATTAGCGTGCGCGTTTACGATCAATTAACTATTAACTGATCTTGTTGGTCGCTAATGAAACTAGATTTTTTTTATGTAGCCAACAGCTTAATTATTTAATTATATCGAAGTAAATGGTCATTTTTATAAATTCAACAACTCGAACTAATATAATAAATAAGATAATATTTTATTAATACCTCGCAATTTTATATATTTTAATACACTAAACATAAATAAATAGTAAAGATAAACATTAAAAAGCACAACATTTAAACAAAGGTAATTTAAACTCAACAATTTAGTTTTATCGTCCTATAAAATACTAACAAAAGTCCAGTATAAACAAAATATTTATAAGAAAGGTTTTTTAAGTTCCTATATGTGTCTAAAGCTTTGATTACATTGGGTGAACTTACTCGCTGCACATCAGTGATTAAAGTCGCACGCAATCGAGTGACTTGTCCGGTTATACTCCGGCTAATAAACTCGCTCGCTCGTACATGTGACGTATCACAACCACACGTTGCGTCAATGGCGCCGAACCCTATACTGAGGTCGGGCTTTGGCCAGATATCTTCTGAAAATTTAAGATGAGGCCGCTTCATGATGGACCAAATTTTGGCTACCAAATCGTATGAAAACTTCATTACAGGAAAATTAACGATAACTTAAAGTTATTAAAAAAATTGACGTTCGAAATCAGACTACCGTTGAGATGCCCGATTGCGTCCAAGCACACGTTGGCTTACAAAATAGCGTGTAATAAATAAAATTAATTTCTATAAACATATATTATTATGTGTTGTGCATTTCATAAAAAATACTACGATTTGAATTTTCAACTGTGTATGTCAATGAGCTGATAACATATCTGTTTTCCGAAATTAATAGAAACTATGATTGAGACATTGATATCGATAATAAATAAATAATAACCGTTAATAATTTTACATTATGATGGTTACGTTACTTATGATAGTATATATGGTATGTATTACATAAGCGAGCGGCAAATTTTTTCACTTCTGTATAACAAACAAGATGCACAGCTCTAGTATTTCCTGTGGAGCAATTCTACCTAAACAAGTCTATGCCCCGTGTATATTTGTAGAATAAATTTGTGTAAAAAATATTACATGTAAAGTAAGCGATACAAACAAATGAACGAGCTCTATTTGGTCTATTTAACTGGGCGAATCGATGAAAACTATATTAGCTGCAGAGTTTTAGCTACATGTATAATGCACACCAGTGTTTACTTAAATTGATCTAGTTAAAGTATAGAACGACAATTGATAGAGTACTCTAGTTATTGTATAGACTAATTGTAAAGAGTATTTAGAGTAACTCAACGAAAAAAAGTCTACACAGTATACAAGCAGTGGTTAAAGTGGGGATCGGAGGGAGACGGAGTCCCCCTTCTTATTTAAGGTAAGATTATGCGTCCTCTTTAATTTAAGTCGCCAAAAGTCCGGGTGAACGCTTAATGGCATTGGTCATTAAAATACAATATTGAATATACAATACTTATTATAATATTACAATATTAAATGAAATTTATTTTTTTGATTAATTTGAACAAGTGGAAAAAAGAAATAATACGTAGTTATAATATAAAAAGTATTTATATTTATTTGTATTTATATTTTACAGTAATAATGTATTTAAATTTATTTTTACTGAGCAGGCATATGTATAGAATTATTTTTCTTTGAGGGAAATTTGTTTTTACACCCTATGAAAATAAATTTTTTATGAACATATAGGTGTAACAAAAGAGGCTTAGACCTCATGGGTTTCTTAAAAAAGTTTGGTAAGATTTAGATTTAGGTAGGGGAACGTTCCTCAATTTTTGATGCATACAGTCCCCCCACAACATTTTTCCCACTTTAACCACTGTATACAGGTACCTTATATACCTTATAGCTTACGTACCTCATATTATGATTTATCATCGACGATCAATGAGACCATACGGACAATAATTTACAATTATCGTCCATATACGAGATGATTGTGATATGATATTTTAAACGTTTTTATTTTTATTTCTATCTTCATCTTTACTGTGATCTATTGTTCATTATCAATTATTTATAACTCAATAACCGTTAATCATACAGCATACGAATAAATCTAAATATAATGTGTACGATTTCATTGACGTTGGTTTCTATTTCAGGAATACCGCTGATCATCATATCGACTTGGTGTGTCACGAAACTTTTAGTGCCCACCAAAAGCGACGTAAGTGTTAAACACATAGTTAGTTATACGCTAATAAAAGTTTAAGTCTAAGTAACAAGTAATACTTAATTGATGTGTCCAGTTAGATCTGTATAATCAAATAACGTACGAGAGATACTGTCCATTGATGGCTTCCTACGTGGACGATTGGATATATCAGTCGCCGATCGTCATCGTTCTGTTGATCAATTCTATGTTCCTTGTAAAAATAATGTTGGTAAGTATTTTTGCCGAGTGATTTCGTTTTGCAATCATTTTTTTCGTATATATATATTATTCGCGTTTTTCGAGTTAACTACTTGCTATTGGTATTATTTTCAAACGAAGTTATATATTTCACCATAATCACTCTAAATATGTATGATTTTTTTAAAATTATAATTTTGTATACATTTTCAAATGTACATTTTAAAACAAATAATATTATTCAGAAAATTTAAATTTATATTCAAATCGAATTTCAAACCAGTAATTATAATTATTTTAAAGAATTTTTAAATTCAGATTAGACTGCATTTTACGAATCAACCCGTTCGGCAAATCTTTGATGCTCAATTAGAAATATTAAAGAAAAAGAAATATTTTGCTACACATGTCGATGTTATTCGATATTATATAATATAATATATTTATTATTTATTATATTTATACATCGAAAATTTCCCCTGTCTTTTATCAATTATATTAAGTATTTTTTTCAAAAATGACTGAAAAAATTAAATATTATAGCTGGTGTTATCTAGTCGATTGATTTTACATTATGCTGATTTATTCTCAAGGTCCTCATAACAAAAATACGTTCCAATAATACGGCAGAAACGCATAACTATAAAAAAGCTACCAAAGCGCTTTTAGTTTTGATTCCACTGTTGGGCATAACTTTTTGTTTGGACATGATCAATCCTAGTTCTACCGGACTCCTAGTTAATATTTACAAGTTTAGCAAAGTTGTGATTATCAGCACGCAAGTAAGAACAATAAACCGTTCAAATTTAATAGGTTAACATGTTTTCTTCTTTGATCTAGATGATTAGTTAATTAATATGTATTCACTACAGGGTTTCACTGTTTCTTTGTTATACTGTTTTTTTAACAACGAAGTTCAAAATACGTTGAAGTATCACATCAGCAGATGGCACACTAAGCGAAAATTTATTGCTTCGAGGAAAAAGTATGGTCGGACTTGGTCGTCGGTCAAAAAAAACAATATTTTACGGTATATTCAACAACTCTACGTAAATCTCATATATATAAATAATTATATCATATATAAAATTAAATAAATAATTAGTCTGGAGTAACATTATACTTGTAAAATACAAACGATATTAGAGTCATAAATTTATTGACTTTGTATATACCTGATGACGAATTTTTAATACGTAATCTGTCGTATATTACAAATATAATAATACTCCAGGTTAAGCATTTATTTATTTATTTATATATTTATTTACGATTATTAAAATTTTACAAATTTTTGTTTTATTCTATTATTTTATTATATTATATTTTATTTGTAGCCTATGCTAGAAGTCATCATATGTCTCGAATAATTTTTTTATAGGCTTTTAGCATTTTCTTGTTTTCATTTCTAAGTAACAACTCGACAAATCATATAAAATTGCAATATGTAGTAAGCAAAAAAAAAAAACATTTACATTTATATTATTATTTTTTATCCGTTTTAATCACTGTTAAAAACCAAAACATTGATTACAATATATGAAATTGTGTATTTCAACATAATGCAAGTAAATTTGAAACTAAATTTTAAATTAATCGAGAAGGAAAAAATAAAGTTACTGGGTATCCAATGAGTGCAAAGATTTTTTTTTAAAAATTTACTACTGAATATTTTTAATTTATATTCTATATAATGCGTTAAATTGCCATCAGAAATGACAGATTATATTTTAATAATCCACATGAATTCAAGGATTATTTTATTTTTATGTAGATGCAATATTTCATTGGTTTTAAATACATCTGTAACAAGTATTATCATAGAATAAAACATAGTATTTTAATGATATTAAAAAAAAAGGTTTAAGCCTCAATGGTTCAATTAGTTTCTAAAACACGTCAGGTATTTTGAACACACCACAATCAAAGAATAAATCATACATTTATAAAATATTCTAACCACAAACTAATCACAGTAATTAATTTATAAACTGCACTCGAGAATATTCTTGGTATAATAACTGTAATAGCTCCAACGATAGACCAATAACGTAAATTTAAAACCTTCAATAAGGATCTAACTACATTAGATCAATTGAATTATTCAATATTAAGTGCTTCGTAGAAAATATTAAATATGCTACTACGTAATAATATCTTTATAATTAAATTCTAGACATTCTATTCGCTCACATTATTAATAATGTATGTAGTAAACTCTTGATAACTTGGAAGTCAAAAGACAAATAAAAAAGTATGTTTATAAAGTAATTTATATGTTATGTATTATAAGTTTTTTTAAAGTATCTATATCAGAGTTTTGTACGAGTTGACGAGTATTAATTTAAAATTTTTAAAATCACATATTTATTTTTTATTGTGATACATTTTTTTGTTTTTTGTCTTTTTCAATAACTTTAAGCAAATTTATTTTTAAACGGGTGATAATGTTATTCATTTTATTAACCAGTGAACCACTACGTTAACGCTGTCATACTCACACGATACATGATTAAACAAACAGACGGCAAAGAGCTAAAACTGAAATCTATTGTATGGAGTTAACAATTGTTGATTGCTAATAGTTCACTAGGCACAATAGTCGAGTCTTACAAAAAGTTAAAAGCGAAAAATAATTGCGGTGATCACATATTTTTAATACTAAATTCGGATGAGAAAATTCGAGATATCAAAGACTTGTCCGATTAATTTTCGAGTTAACAATGTTATTTAAATGGTGAGTGCTATTGTTACTTGAAGATTAATTTTATTTATTCGAGATTTCAAGAATTCCCTGCTATCAATATTCGAGTCATCGAGAATAGACCGCATACATATGTGGATCCCCCCTTCTCATTGAGCTTATTCTTTTTTCTACAATCAATTTTTTCCGTAAACGCACGTTTAATATTCTTAAAAATACGATAGAATTAAATAGTTTATAAGTTTACGGTTTATTCATCGCGATTGAACTGCGGTGTTATAGTTTTAAACATTTATATGCTGTTGTTGGAGTAATTATAGTTGGTATATATGTTTCCCCCCAGGAAAAATCTTAAATACGTCTTTGCACCGTAATGTTGTTCCGAATACAAGAAACAAAAAATAATAATAATAAAACAACGTAATAAAACACTAATTAAACGTTTCAAACCGCAGTGATAAACTGGACCCGAAGGAACTGATGCCTTGGATACCGGTAAACAACGGCAGGTCGGCGTCTTGCGTCAGTAACGGCACGACTACTTCAGCGTTGTCGAACACTAGAGTTCCTCCTGACGCGGCCGTTATCAACTTACTACCGCCGCAGTCGGACCAATGTCGGGATAGCTGTTTCGAACTGGATTTAAATCGAATGCAACCGATACTTTGAACAAACATCTACTTAAACGTTGTTGTTGTTCATATTATTAATATTATTATTATTAAATATATTATTATAATTATTATTCTTAATATTATTAATTTAATTTTTATAATTATCAGAGAGAAAAATATAAGACATATTTTTTTGCTACCGATATTATCGTTTTTTATTCTTTTTGGTTTGTTTTAACCGTATTGAACAAACTGTCATAATATTCTAGTCAAGTGAATGATATTTTTATTCCATTTTATGTACATCTTCGAATAAAATGGTACCAAAATTGTTTATAACAAAAACATTTTTTTTTTATTATTATTATCATGGAGTAGATTTGTTTTTCTTGCCTAATTTATTTGTATTATTGTCAAATCATAGAAGAATTTGAAAAACGCTTTTTCAATTCGATATGATGATGGTTACAATAACTATTTTCGTAAGAACTTCATCGCTATTATTTTGTATTAAAAAAAAAAAAAAAATATGTAATATACAAAATATAGTACATAAGACACAAGAATTAAGGCAATTTGTCATTTTTACATTCATACTATAATAATAGAATCATTCTCCTATAGTGTTGAAAGGATTTTCATTTTAATGCACTTGATGATTAATTTTTAAATTAAAAAAAAACTAAACATTAAACATAAGAAGATAGTTAGTAATAGAAAAAAAAAACTATATATATTACACTATTTTTCTTCTATCTATGGAAATTGCTCCGGGCCACAGAACCACCTGGAAAGTACTGGATGGAAATTTAGTTTATGTAAAAAACATTAGATAAAATTATTATTGGACGATAACATAATGGCATACTGAAAACAAATATATTTTAAAAATAATAAACATAAAGCAGATGAATATCAGGCCCTTCCCCGTCAAAAATAATAAACGTTAAAATGAATTAATACATTTTTAACCGGAAAACTTTTAATCTGTTAAGTTCTATAATGCTCTAATACAATTTCGATAAAATATTAAAATATCTTGAAAGTCTGATGATTAAATGAATAATACTTCTTAAAATATTCCTCTACGAAATGATGAGTATAACTTAAATGGTTATGTATTGAAATATTTGTTAGAAATTTTGATTTCTTAAAATAATTATTATAAAATCTGTTGAAAGTTGAAATTGAGAAAAAGATGTACAAGTGTAGAAACATTTTAATGGAAATAAATTTCACTTCGCTGGGTATCTAAAAAATAAAAATGTTGATATAACTATAGAAATAGTTTTTCCATTTAAATTTTTTATATAACTTTTATCTTCACAAATCAGTTCTGTAATACCTCTGTAAATTTATATTGAAATTTTAAATAAAAATATAAAAAATTTTCTATATGGTATGACATTTGAATTTCAAAAATATTAAAATAACTCGTATTGTTAAATTTTAACTAAATTCACATTGTTCGTGTATAATTATTTAACACTGTGAAAAAACAGGAGAAGTTTGTCTTACCATTTTGACCACTCATTCTACATTTTCACCACTTCCAAAATATAATATATTGGTTATAACTAGGGCTCGGGACTTCTAGGAACTTGCAGGTTTTTAAATAATTATCAAATACATAGCTAAGTAATATATAAATTTGTTTCATAGCAATACAAGTTTATATTTAAAATTTATAGTTGCATATTTTGCATATTTGACCATTTTTCATTTATAAGTGCACATTTGACTATTTTTCATTTTATAAATACATATTTGACAATTATTCATATAAAGGAATAAATTCTTAAATTTTATAAAAAAAAATTATGATTTATTTCTTCAAATATCACGTGACTTGGAACTCAAGGTGTCTTATTGGTGCACTAATTGAATGCATTAAAATAATTAAAACTACAAAAAACGTATACATTCTGCAAAACTTGAAGAATCCGCACAAGCTAAGACTAACTACAAAAAATATCGAACATTTTAAATGGAAAAATGAATCTATGGATGGATTGCCTGCAGATATTAGTAGTAGTGACCTACGATTTTTTAAGTTTGCGCCAATAAGTTCCGTAGACGTGTAACGTTCCTTTTCTAAATATAAAATTATTTTGGCTGATAACAGGCAGTCATTTAAATTTTCCAACTTAAGAAAATATCTTATAGTCCAATGTAATGCTTAAGGTTAGAAGAATTATATTATATTAATTATATAATTATTAATTATAAATATAATTATATTTAAAATAAAAAAAAATTTTTTCAATTTAATTTATTTTTAAAACTATTTTAAGTATTTTTTTTTAGATAAAAACTCAATATAAGATGGAAAAAAATTTGAAAAAAAGAAAAAATTATCTCAGATCATCATACCTATCATATATAAAAATATTATTATAATTTATTACTAGTTAAATTTTTTTATTTTATTAATTATTACAAATATAATTTTTTTAAATACATACTTTAATAGCATATTTATTGATTCTTTAGGGTATATATGCATACATATTTTAAGGTTTTTAAGAGCATGAAGTCCCTAGCCCTAGTTATAACCAACATTTTTTCCATTGTACTACAGCATTTAATTCAAGTTTTATACTTAGAATGAAGTGATAGTTATATATTGGTTACACAAATATATAATTTTTTTTCTTACCATTTAACATTAGGGTCATAAATCAAAATTAAACAAATATTTACATCAGAAATTTGACATAAGACAACACAATAAAATTGTTTTTTTACACCAGTTTTTAATGTTTAAAAGAAATATTTAAAATTTTTTCTTCGATAAAATTTTGATTCTTGGATCTTACGAATTAAAAATTATGTTTAAGATTAATCCTGAATTATATTTTAATCTAGTATTATAACAAATCGGATGATTCGGACAAAGTATTTTTTTTTATAAAAATTTCGTCAAATAATAATCATATTGTTTTCACAGATATATTGATGATTATTAATAATACATATCATTATATTATGACATTGTTAATCCACATCATTGATCATAAATTCATGAATATTGTATTATCGTGTCATAAAAAGTAAATAGGTTAACACGAATTCGCACGCGTACGCATATATTACACACAACTGTAGAAAACGATAATTCATACATGCCTAATTCATTAATAAATAACATTTTATGATAAATATTATTAATTCGGTGATTCTGAATTGAACAATATGATACTTATACAGGCCGTAATGTTCTACAGAATATTTCGAATATAACTAAAAATCTCATAATATGAATCAGAGACCGAATTTTCAGTATCGTATTATGAATACAGAGGATTATTTTTTAAACAACACAATATTTGTTTAAAAACTTACTTTCTTATTTACTCTAATGTAACTTCATTAATTTTGTTCACTAGAGTGAGTATGAAAAATTGTAGGTAGGTACTTCTTATTGGCTATATGACATAAACATCAAAGGTGCAAAAAAGACATATCATCTATTCCTAAACTAATAATTTATAATATATAATTTAAATACTTATATAGAATATATTATATTTTATATAAGTATTTAAAGACATTTAAAATTATCAATAATCGATGAAATATAACATACATAAAAATAAATGAAAATAAATATAATTGTAATACATTGGATGATTGGATTAATCCAATTTTTTTTCACATATTCTAAACGATTTATTTCGCCATACTGGTACTTCGCTCATTTTACAATTATATATTCGTGAGATATCATTAATTTTTTTTTAGGAGCAGATTTTATACATTGTAATAGTACATTTATTACAATATGAACGGAACTAATAATAATAATAAGATAAAATAATAATAGATAAATAATAAGATTGATCTTTTTAATGTCAATGGTATGACTCAGCCGCATTTATAATTTGTATAATCTCTTTACCCGGAATTTCAATCCAAAATTTAGAAGGTTATATATATTAGAATCAATGTATGTTTCTAAAATGTAATTAGTAAATTTGTTAATTGTTTGATCTTCAAATGCGATAGACAAAAAAAAATTGCAAAATCATCAGATACTTCGGTCCACGATGAAAGAAAAGCCAAACAAAAAAAAGGATTTTAGCACTTTAGTACAATACGATAATTGTTTTACTTATCTCATATTGGCGCTTATGTCTTTCACCATTTTCATTGCACAAGCAAACATTTTTAAATAATTCTACAATTCGAATTTTTCAATTACGTTTATGAAAACCTTGCATGCTATGACCGGTAATAAGTACAAATCTTCAGGTCCATAAATTGTTTCGACGAACCGTGCAAATTACCATGTAAAACCGAAAACACTGTTTTGAGATGGCATATAATATTGATGATAACGTCTATTTAAAAATTAATCCGTATTTAACACGATTCACTTGTTTCACACATATTATCCAATACTATTATCAAATAAAATATAATATCATAAAATGACACATTACCATCACTAGGAATAATATTTCGATTATTTCTGCTTCGGGTATCTCACACATATTATTATAAACAGTTAAAGCATGAACGTTTTAAATTGGAACTTTAAACGTTGTATTTTATACTGTACCGATATAGTTGAAACCTTTTATGATTTAATTATTTCATCTCATTACGTTTCACACGCAGTACGAGGACAACGCGACATCATAGTACATCATAGTACGCTTAATTAAAACGCTAACCTGTCCGCTAACGTTTAAAAGATATTAATAAAGTGTTGTAACTCGATCAGAACCTGATTAAAAACTTTACTCGGTTTTTTTTTTTCTATCAGATTTCGATAAAGGAATAACCACAGAGGTTGAAGTAATAATAATATTATATACTTATCCGTCCATCGTCTATAAAATGCACGTGCATTTTTGCATTTGGCCAAACGCTAAAAACTTTATTAAGACATCGAATAATCGTTTGAGCTCTCATCATGAAAGAAAGTCGACACGTGCACATACGATAAATGCGAAAAATGTCACGAGCTGTTATAAATATATTTTGTGGCGGGGGGAGGGGAGTAAAACTTTTCCGATAAACTTCCGATGTATACGGTATTATAATAATATAACGTGTCGTCGACGATAGATATAAAACCACCTCTGTTTATTGTTTACTGCGTGATAATAACACCGCAGAGCTTTTGTTGTTCATCGAACTATAAAATTCGTGGCGACGGTCGCGAACGGATTAAAATGATATTACAATATAATTATTATTGTTATTATTATTATTATTATTATTATTATTATTATTATTATTATTATTGTTATTATTATAATATGATTTGCGCCTTGTATTTCACATCATACGCTTCATTACGTGCATGAATGCAGTGCGTATGTACACTCGTTAGTACTGCAGTTCGTTGGAAAAACACGGTTGCATCAATAATAATCAGGGCTGGCTCAAGGCATAGGCGAGCTAGGCCCCTTAGCAGGGGTGGCATTTTCAAAATTGACTCGTACATTTTTTTTTAATGCTATCGGTGTTTCATAAAAAAAAAAAAAAAAAACATTTAAATTAATTAATTCGTGAAAACCATTTGACTATATAATAAAATAATATTGTATAAAGATATCATATTACTTTACATCAATGCCTATGCTAGGCGTTTTCAATTGTTCAAAAAATATAAATAATCACACGATCACTTCCGCGATTTCCGACAGTCGCGATAGTGATGGGTTTCGAGCAATAACTATAGAAATCTAAGAAGAAAAGTCTTTTTACATAAAATAAAAAATTTAATTTTTTTTACGTAAATATATCACATAAAAAATAGGGGTATGAGTTAAGTTAAAATAAGAGCTACATTTTTTTTAGAGGTGGCAAAATTTGATTTTGCCTAGTGCACTATTTTTCCTTGGGCCGGCCCTGATTATTATAATAATAATAACAGTAGTATTTTGTTAACGACTTACCCGCTGCATCACCATCCCCTTTTAACTGACAGACGCCGCCGCAACCAATATAGTAGTCGGTGACAGATAGTCTGCGGTCCCGCAATCAAATGTTTCACGTCAAAAATAATATGACGAGTGCGGTGTTCGTAGTCATTTTAATTGTGTGCAATCAGCGAAAACGGTAAGGCGGTAAAAAAAAATCTGAAAAGATCACGAGAATCAACAAAACTACTAAAAAAGTAGATATTTATTTGTATTTAAATTCACTATTATTGTAGATATCATTATAAATTACAACTAACTTTGTAAGAACATTTAGTACTTCTGAACAGTTACGAATAGTTCTACATTTAAATATATTTTATTATGTATACAATATGGTAGTAGTAAAATTTTAATTTTCTGATGGATTGTTAATGATGTTATTGATGTTATTGCTAGAACCATGAATTTAATTCAGTAAAAAACCTTAAAAATGCCTATAAAACTTTAAAAAATGCAGTACAGATGCACTTAAAATGTCAAAAAATGCAATAAAAAAAAATGTAATTTAAATACCAAAAAAGAACAAAATTTATAGTATAAAATTCACTTGGAAAGTTTTTAAATGTTCTGAAAATTTGTATTTTATATTCATATTAATATTTATATAACAAACACAAAAATTATTTTATTTATTTAATAAAAGAAGTTTGATAAAAAAAAATATGCAAATGGTGATTTAATTTGAATTAGGAAGTTAGTTGATTCTCTCATCTGTTAAAATACTTGCCTGAAACATTTTTTTTCAAATAAAACCCACTTAATTCGTTAAGTTAATAATCTGTTAACCTACTTAATCTGGAAATTCGTGACTGATATGCCATAAATAACTATTTCACTAATTGCCTTTTCAAATCCTGACAAATCAAACGTTGTAATTACATCTATATACAGCTTGTGTAAAGTATAAATTTTTCGTATATACACTATGTGTAAAATAAAAATTATGCGTGTAAACATGTTAACTGACGAAATTTGATAAAGATACCGGAAAATGCACTAAAAAAATAAAATATGACCTAAAACGACAAACAAATGCAAAATAAAAGATTCATAAATTACTTTGTTGTCACGTGATAAAAATGTTGTGCTTAGAAAGCTATGTTTCACAATGAGCTAAAAAAAGTGCATTTTCCTACAAATGCATAGCCCTAGTTGTTACTATAAATTACAATGTTCAGTATGTTCAACGATTGATCCAAATACATTAACCCAGATGTTATCGTACGTATGAATAGAAGTGATGATTAAAATAGATTAATGTTTTATTATATGAATATTCATTATTTCAACTCGTAATAAATATTAAATTAATTAGAATGTCTGATTATATCATCTTGTAGGATAAGAACAGGAAAAACTTAGATCATAATTAGTGATGTGAGTGCATTCACACATGTGTGACTTATATTTGAATAACTGATTGTACCTAATGTTCAAATAATTTACATCGACTTAGTTAAGTATCTCCCATACAATCCAAAATTGATTGCAAAAAAATCAATACATTTAAATATCACTGTTTGTATTGTATAAATTAATACCGTTGTGCGTGAAAAAGTCTATGAGAAGTGAAAATAATGTGTCATTATGAATTTCTATGAAACCGATTGTTTCTTTTGATTCATTTTTCTCCGGTCGATTATTTGTTCGGTCATTACTCATTTTCAATAATCATGTGCGCGTGTGGGCGCGTGCCAGTAATGGGCAACGGATAGCGGAGTGATGTATGACCGTCGTTTAAGCTAATATACACAGTCAAGATGTGCCGACGCACTTACCGAATTACACTTTTGACATCAAAACATCATTCGTTAAGAAACAGCATAAAATAATTAAATAACGCTAATCTTAAGGATATTTAATAAAACATGATTTACAAAATTACAAAAAAAAACATACCTATTAAATAAAAATGATGTTATAGATAATTAATTTGATTTTTATCCTTAGAAAATATTATTTCCTTTGGGCACGTGAACGATTTTCAAAATCTCGATTACAAAAATTTGGCACTTGACCCAAAAATAGTTTTCCAACCCTGTTTTGTACTAACACCGTCGTCCCACCCACCCCGATAGGCAACCGGTGCAATTGCATTGATTAATAAACCATGTGGGCGTATATTTATGTTTTTTTTGTATGTATATATTTGGAATGTCATTGATTTAATTTAATTCACTCACCGTGAAACGAAGTTTTTTTTTCTTTCATGTACCATGGATCAAATTTTTATATATTTTAATACATGCATAAATCCAGTATAAACTAAATAGTAATCCATTCAGCAATAATTATATATTCACTGTATATCGACCGGTAAAAGGTAAATGAATCTAAGCGTCATAGTGTACACTACGGGACAACCGACAGTTAAATCATTCGGTTTCATAAGCTCTTCTGGCTATCTAATAATGATATATTTAATTTATAAATTCTGTACATTTCTGCATATTTCTTTGCGAACATACATTTTTTAAAAGTAAGGCATAATGAAACTGCACTAATCAATATTGTGTTCTCCAAGGGACAAACACATAGCCCTTGATCTCTATTTCTATCGTTTATTACATTTTACAATTTGAAATCTGTCTTATTTTTTTAATTCGTTTTTCGTGGTGATTGGTTAACCTTATGATATATTAACTAATAATTAAAATAATAATATGTATATATTATACTGATCGAGTTATATTGTATAATATTTGTTATTATTAATTATATTAATTTATTGTTAATATTAAGCCTGAAATAATTGCAATTTTTTTACTTATGTTAATATTAAATTAATTTTCGATTTATTATGACGAAATTATGTTTATGTTAGTTACTTAGGTATAAAACATAATTCATTTTATTAGCAAATTTTTAAATTAATTAAACTTAAATTAAACTAAGATTGACATTAATGCAACTAACGAACTGTTAATAATTTGTTTAGAAGATTCTTAAACTAACAATTTGTTACAATATTACAGCAAAAGAAAATAGACATTGTCTTTCACTAATTTTATGCAAATTAAAATAATTATTTTTATTTGATGCTTAGAATTTTAAATGTTGTCCTCAAAGGTTTTAATGATATTAATAACTGACTAATAACAATAACAATTTTACTATCATACGTAGTATAATTAAATTAGTTAAAAGTAATAATATTAGTATAGTAAATATATTTAAAGTTGGGTACAAATGCCTTTCACCAGTCGATATGATTGATTAATGTATAAACTGTTAAGTTTCGAAAAGGATTTAACGATAATTAAACTACATTTCAGAAGAGCAAAAACCAAATTTTCTTATATTTAGCGTCAGCGCTTTGGTTTTTATTAAATGTTTATGATTAATGTTTTTATATACTTTTTTTTATTCCGTTGTATATCACTTTTATAACCGGACATAAGTTATATTTAAATTATTAATCATGTTAATTATGATAAACTTAATGTTTTTAGCACTTGACTTCGTTATTTTTTTTTTGTATCTGGAGTAAAATGCACTTGTAACGTAATGAAAATTTTAACTATACTAATACTTTTATTTTAAATTAATTCTATTCTAAATTGCCGTTTTAACACTTTAAATTTTCAAAATATCAAATAAACCTTTATTATGAAACATTTTAAATTGCCAATAAAAATGATTAATTCATATTATTTGTATTTAATTAGGATAAACAGAATATCTGGTTTTTTTTTATTATAACAAATAATTATTTTTAAAAATCTTAATAAACTATAAGCACTTATTCAGTTACACTAATGACAGTATATATTTAAGCTTGATTCATTTTAAATTGTTGTAAAAAAATATGTATTATATTTGATATCTAATTAGTTTACAAAAATATAATTTTATATGTTTATTATACATCAACTATCGTTTTAAATGGTCTATGTATGTCTACCCGTAAATTTTTCTATTACCGAAATCGATAAACTAGATATATATTTAATAAATGATCAGAGAAACATTAGCCCTTATGGTGATCGAAATCTTAATTCATTAACTATCCATTGCCTTTAGCATCACTTTCACCAGTAAATACATAATTGGGTAATCATTCGAAAAATTATATATAATAAATATATTATATTAATTATTGACTACACCACCAATGTGATCATAAGTGGAAATTTGGTGAAATAAGTAGGGGGGGCTGAGCATCATTTGCTTATTACACTTATAGATATCCCTGAACGCAATTATTTATTTCAACAAGGCAATTGACAAAGTTTGACAATTTGACATACTCAACAATTTAACCAAAAAAACAATTAGGTGCCTTATCTTAAACATTTTTGGAGTAGTTATTCTGAACAGAAATTATTAATTAATTAAATTAAACAACCAATGCAGTTATTTTTACATATTATTAATATTACATTAATTACGATTGTTCCAAGTCATAGCAATAAGTTTGTAAAATCTTACGAATTTGATTTAATTTTTATCACAGAATATTTTTTTTTAATTCAGTTATTAAAAATGCTTTTTACAATTATAATAATTATTGTATTTTTAGTCACTTAACAATTTTTAGGGCTAGGGGGGGGGGGGCTAAGACCTGTACTTCACATTACTTAGTCTCCTCAAGCCCTCCCCCCCGATTTCCGCCTATGAATGTGATTAATAATGTTACTATCCATGCATTTCGCTTATTTTTACATCGGATGTAAAGTATACTTGTTTCGGAATAATAAATAAAGTGCTAACCTTTCGGACCCAAGATCATGAAACTATGGGTGTTCTAAAACTAACTAGGAGCCTCTACGACAGGTTCATGGACATAATTTATATCATCGTGAAGAAAAATAATGAATTTTATCAATTATAGAAAATAAGATCCCATCGTGCTTTTTAATTTACCAATATCACAGTATTTAAATTTTTGAATAGTTGACGTTTAAGTAGATTTACAAAAATAATTAAAAGATTCGACAAATGGATGCTAATATTTTTATAGGTCAAGGATTAGTACGAGTATTTAACACGCATGAAAATTTAATGGACATTTTGTTGACTAGACTTAGGTTAATACTATATGTGCATTTATATTCTTATATTTATAACAATAGAACAGATTATTGCTAACTAAATAAATTCATTTCAGCTAACCAATTACTTACGAATAGCAGTACAATATATAAGTTATAATTAATTATAAAAATTTTAATTATTGACAATATTTTATTACAGAAACAGTAAATTTATAAAATACTATAAAAATAAATAATTTAGAATGCCAACCAGTGGAATTTACATTAATTCAATTGTACATAGATTTTTATCTATGAATGCATTATTATTAGTAATAATTATAAATTGTATAGTTATTGTAATTTATTACTTTATACATTTGGTGTATATGAATATGTACGGACATTGAAGATATATTAAAAGGAATAACATATCAAAAAATATTCATTTCATGAGAAGTCATCTCAAACGTGAGAAACAGACAACATTTCCGTGGTTACATTTACTATGGAAAATCATTATTTATAGGTAATGTTTAAATTTAAATTTAGTACGAAATTAATATCTATTTCACTACACCGTTGTGTTCTGAAATTATTAGTGCGATTATATCCAATTGCAAATATTTAAGCTAACTAATTTAATTTAACTAACATTTTTTTGCTTTATAAAATCTCAAGTGTAGGTAAGTATACTTTTATTTGTGTACTAATAATTTTAACAAATTTAGTATAATAAAGTTGTAATTTATTTAATTGATTGATTTCATTTACTACAAACGCCTTACTAAAAAAAAGTTTAAGAATTTTTAATAAATGTCTTAAATAAAATATCATATTTTAAAATACTAAAATTTACGTCATATGTTTTTAAAACGTTTTTCCTATGTTTCCCTAAGTAATTGTATAGTTGTACTCAATAACCAAAAACACAATAACTTTCAAAAAAAGATTTAAAAAAAAATCAAACATTTAATTATATTAAATAATTTAAGAAACACAACAATAATAATCTATTAACAAAAAAATTTCGTTTATTTCAGTTCTATACTAAAGAAAATATATAATAAAGAAATTATGAAGACATATTTTTAGTTTGATATAAATTAAGTTAAAATGTATTTCAAAATAATTTAATTCAGATTATTTGACCTTATATAAAACAATTTAATATTCATTAAAAATTGAACAGATGACTTTCGTCTGCTATAATAATAAGCTCTAAAAGTTGAATCACGTGAATGTATAACTTTGTTATACATTATACTTTGTTATAATGCGTGGGTAGGAATAAGAGTAATATATCCAAGTTAATGAAACAAGCAAATAAATAATTTACGTTTGATCATGTTAAAAAAATCAACCATTAAAAATGTATACCATTATTTAATCATATTTAAATGATTTTTTTTTTAAAATGCCATGAAATATTATCTTATTAACATAGGATTTAATATTGTAAGTATAGATCATTGTTTACACAAAATTTGAGGTAGAAACAATTAAAAATGTAATGCAATCAACGTTGAAACAATACTGGCTTTCTAAATAAATTAAAAATATTCAACTGAGTACCTTGAATTCATGTTTCGATCAGGGCTTTCCACCCGCATTAACCCGAACCCGTAACACCCCTAAAAACCCTAAAAAAATCAAACACCCAAAACCCATATAACCCGAATGATTTTTTTTTTTTTTAAACATCCGAATTAACCAAAACCCGAATAAAATATTGGTTTTAACCTGAAACCCGAATAATTTTTTATTTTACAATCTTTATGTGACATCATTTTGTATGTATTTTTTGTGGTTATTTCAATTTTGTCATTAGTTGTTTAATAGTAAAATTATTATTCGATATTATTATACACTTAACAATTTTTAGAGCTAGGGGGCTAAGACTTGTACTTTATATTTCTGGGGGGGCTTAGTCCCCATAAGCCACTCCCCGATTTCCGCCTATGCCACACACATAAACGCAGAATACAAAATAGTTTGTTTTTTGTCACATACGATTATTATTATAATTTTTTGCGTGCAAAGCCTTGGTTTCGATGTTATTTGAATACTGAAATAAAAAGAAAACCAACATTTTAAATTGAGTATTATTTTAATAGTCTTAAATTATGATTCCTTTCGATGAAATACTAAATAAAAATATAGATTTTACATCCGAATGTATGGTCTAAGCATTTAAATATTTTGTAATGAATTTTTAGGAAATATAATCTGAAAATCATAATTTCTTCATTATACCATTCTGCATTCACAGATCTTGAAAAATAAACTATATAAGCCATAAATACTAATTATTCCTGCTTTTTTTTTTATAAATATATTTTTTTAATTACACGGGCTGATTTTTTTCTCACAATAAGTGTAAGTGATGATCATTCATAATTAAATAACTCAAAATATAGATTGATAAAAATTAAGTAAAAAAAAAACTAATTATTTATAATTCAAGTTGAGGCTGCAAGCTGAAAAAAGTAGCCAAATCAATAATGAGACTTCATGACATAAAGTTACTTGCATTTAAATTGAGCAGTATTATACAGCCCAAGTCAAGTTCATGATGTGTGATTTATTATTTATCTTGATTCCAAATTTGCAACTTCAATATTCCAACCCGAAAGTGTATACAAAATGTAAACTAGGTTGTGTTATATAATTATTTCGTGAATGTTGTAAGTAAATTTGCAAATATACAAATTATATAAGAAGCACTACGATTTGCAGAGAGGATGAAAACAATAAAAATAAATGTAAGTGTAAAAAAATATCATAGTACGAAATAAAATCTAGCAAAAACAGAAATAAAGAGTTTAAGATTTATGGATATATTTGCGGTTGAGTAGCCGAGGTAGCTAGTCGTTACAACACGTTAGTTTATTTATTTATTTTTTATTATTATTTGAGGTTAAGTAAATTACTTTAGTCGTAAGTATAATATTGGAAGCATTTTTCTCTTTATTATTCTCAATCATGATTTAACAGTTGAAATAGTACAATAAGGTCACGATGATGTTTCACCGCAGGTACTATATACCAACTAAACAATTTATTTCAAAATAATTACAACACAATGTCATTAAATTTAAGAAAGAATATTAAATTTGTAGAACGCATAAAAAGTAGTGAAAATTAAAACAATGTCATTTGTTCATTTGTTTAAACATATTTCACTCTAGCAATGACATCAAATTGAAGATCATTATTTTATTCTACGATTTTAAAAATCATCACTTACTTACATTTCTGAAATATAAACAGTGTTTTTTATTTCAATTAAATTATATTAAACAAAAATATATATATATATATATATATATATATATATATATATAAACCTGAAAATATATTAATTATGTTATATATAGCTTGCAATTGTAAAATAAAAACTTCTATCATCGATAAAGCTAACCTAACCATAGGTCCAAGAAGAAACTATGTTGGTACCTGAATGATTTTAAATATTCAATCTGCCGCTATAAGTTTTCGCTTTATATGTGTTAGTGTAAGAAAATTATTAAGTATAAGTGGTAGAAGACACAAAGCCAGGAAAATATTACCTTATACTTTATCTTTTAATAATTAACCGGATCGGAAAATAATATCTATAAAAAAAGATCATTAGATGTATTTTTAAGTGTAATGTTCTCTACTTTTATAAAATTATAATAATCATAAAATAAAATTGATAATTGATCATATCTATGAAACTGTTTATTGGTTTCCCTTTTCAATAAAATAAACCTTTCCACAATTCTATCGGTTCTTTGTGTAATTAACTTACTTATTATATATTAGTATTAATATTTATTTTTATCATTTAAATTGAAATATTTGTATGAACTTCACATTGAACTTTTAATATAAATATTAAAAGTTTGTTGTTATGATGAAAAATATTTTATAAAGTTATATCTTTAAAGAAAAGTAATTATTATTTTCAAGTATAAAAATAAATAGTTATATTATTGAACAAAGGTCAAATATAGGGTCGTATTTACCAATAAGCAGAATGGATAATTTTATGAACCTTTTTTTTTTTTTTTTTTTAGAATAACACTTTTATCGTATAAAATAAATATAAACAAAGTAAAACATTTTCAAAAAAAAAAAAATCAGAGCAAATACTACATTTGTAATTTACCTAAAGACCTCTAAAGTCTAAATCAGGCCTAGATAGATAAATAAAACGGTAAGTCAATTTTTTATCGACTCGATGTACCTACGAGTTATAAATAGGATACCTACTATAACTTAAATAAAAAAAATAAACTTAACATCATCATAATATGTTCTGTTTAAGTATAAATTTACCATAATAATAGCTATTACATCACTTTTAGACTGCGCTGATATATAAATAATGAGTAAATCTAAACTGATCTTCTTTTTACCATATTACATTCGTAATGTAATAATGTGAATAATTTACAGTTTTTCTTTCAATCACCAAAATTGTAATCCTACAAAATAAACTATTTTTCTATTTAATTAATACAACGATACTGAATAAAACGACTTGAAATCAAATCTAACCTCATGTTAATACACGTTATAGGTACAAAAATATACACATAATGGTTCCTACTAATTGGTTTCGCCCTTCGTAAATGTGACTCGTTGTTAATTTTAAATTAAATTTAATTTAATTTTAATTTTAATTTCATAAGTATCACGTGCGGTAGATTCTTGGTAATTCGAAATTCAAGGAACCGAGCTAAAAAAATTCCATTTATAGACATTATCGATTTAGCGAGATTTCAAAAAAAAAAAAAATAACTCGAATTAAGGAGAGTTGAATACTGATTTCCACATGGTATTTATTATTTTATTTAATTTACATTCATTATACATTAAAAATACATAATGCATAAATCTATTTAGTTAAATATGATAAAAAAATCAAAATTATACTATTATAATATTTAAGGAACACACAACTACGATAGTATACCATTGGTAATGTTATTTTTCGACAATAAAATTACCTATGTTTTCTTATTGAATACGAATACGTGGTTTAAACCATGTTTTTAATCCAATTAGCGGAAGCTTATGGACAATTCAAATTTTAATTACTGCTCATATAAAGAACAATAAGCGAATGCTCATGGCATAATGTTTGTGAAGTACAATATCATACTATAATAATTGATAGCGTATAACAATATTACATCAGGTAAATGAGTTGTGCGATCCGGCAATTATGGGCACGATTAAGAGTTAAATCTCAAACAGTGATTACAACCAGCTCGTTGATCAAAGGAAACGCAGATGTGTTCACGGATGTACCCGTGTAACACGACAGAATTGAATAAAAATAATGTTTTTGGCACGAACTTGGTGGGCGATATGATTGAGCACAAAAACGAAACGGAAAAGTCATTCGCGCGCGTACGTAATAATATTTAAAACCATTCGACGACGACAAATTATGATTAACGATTAACATCGCTGCGGAGAGTTTACGGATAAGTGCGATGCACGTTCCGAAAACGGAATTCGACCCGTTAACAACTGCAAACAATATTGCTGCCGCGACGATATTGAAATCGAAGGACTGCGAAAGTTCGTTGAGAAGGGAGTGACGGGATGCATCGTCGTCCATCGGCATCCGTGTAATAAAAGGGCGCCCGGCAATCAGCATCGTTTCAGACCGTTTCGCTTGTTGCGATTATTTTAATACAACGCTACTTGCGTAATACCATATATTTTCCGTATGAAAGTAGGCGTGTAGCCCTTTCGTCTCCGAACACTCCGATGACAGAATTATGTCCGGTATAATTGTTATTATTTCGCGGTTGCAAGTATTCGTAGGACGACTATGTACATGACGTAAATACGTTTCCATCGCGCGTGTACCGTTTTCAGTCGGAACGAAATAAAAAATAAATACTCGTTCACCGCGTCGCGTATCAGTGCGATCAGTACGATGATTATCGTAATAGTTATAAGTCGTCAAGCGCCGTCAATAGTTACGCAGCCGGAATGATTAAGATTTGTAAACATTGTATCGAAGAGTAGAGTTATTTTGTATGTTCTGAGTCCATTTTTGACAGGGACATTTCAAAAATGTTTCCAGGTCAGACTAAGCAAAATTACCAACGGTTATCATACTCATAATTTTCATGTAAATATTTTCGATAAAATAAAAAATTGAATATACCAACAGAACTTTTTTTGTAAATAAGTATTTAGGAACTGGACTTTTGGAATTCTTGGAATTTTGGACTCGGTACATACATGTAGATTTTTTAAAAAATTATAAGTGCGGTAATCGTTGGTCATTTAACCTCGTATAACTTGGACAAATATTTGAAATTTCCCCGTAAAAAATTAACTCAGAACATATAAAATAACTCTACTCCAAAGTCTCTTTAGATGATTGTTGAACAACGTAAAATACTCTCTGGGACGAAATCTCTAAGACATTAGTTTCCAAGTGCAATACGTTAAAGTTAATTAAGATAAGTTTATGATATATCATTTGTGTAGATAAAGTTCTTAGGTAGGTACTGTTACTTTCTTCAAAAACATAAAATATTATGCATAGTTTTTAAAAAATAAAAACTCAATAATTTCAATTAATTACTATAACAAAACAATTTCAGATTTAGTTCAATTACACACATATGATGTAATATATACGTATTAAATATTTTGCATTTACGTGATCTCTATCCTTCGGTCGAATATGCCGTTATTTCCGACGATATGTTTTAATGCATAAATGAGTTTTATAAAATATTATACATACATCGCAAAATCTGTTAGTCAAATGATTTTAATCGTTTTGTGTAATGTAATTTATATTAGAATGAGGTTGATCAAAATATTTACGTTGCCGTGTTTAATATGAATGGAAATCAATGTTTCTTTAGCCATGTCAAAACTATAAGATCACTATTATTTCTCGAGACAATGATGGAGCGATATTAAATGACTTCACATAGAATAATTTTTAGAATGCAATAACAATTGCTTTCTATTTCAAATGTAAATACCTACACCTATGCATTCGAATGTCTAATTGAACGAGTGAAATATTTTACTAATTTCATTATTATGATAAACGTTATAGCATAAGAATATTTTGACAATTTTGTAAGAAAAGGCATTTTTGCGGCACATATTCATAAAAACATAATGATTCCACAAGATGGTAAAGATGTGAAACTTTGAGTTCTAGAATAAATTAATTTTCATCAAACAATAAAATGCATAATACCATTATTTGAAATTACAATTAAAAAACCAAATAACTTGTGTAAAAAGATAAATTCATGAAAGCTCTTGACACGTGTCTGAATCATTCAAGTAGCACAGTTATTTCTGTAAAATAGATACTCTAATAATTTGGATAAATTTAATTGAAAAATAAAATTATAGTTATAAACTAAAAATCGTTTTAAATCTATGAAATTGGAAAACAATATACATATTAAGTTTAAAAGGCTTTAGCGAAGCGTATTTTTGGTTTTTTTGCATCACTATTAATAAATATAATTGATAATTTTTACAATAGAAAAAAAAATCGGAAAAATTGAATTATATTTTTACTCATAGGATACATTATTAGAATATGAATATCTGTATCTAAACTCTGTATATGTATTTTATCATTGTGATTGAGTGTATAAATTAAAATTTTCAACAAAAATTAAAATTAAAATAAATGGATAATTGAATATGCAACAATCTAGATTACAAATGTTACGATAAAATAATTAATTCTATAAGATACGTCTGATCCATTCAGTAACTTTCATTTCATTACTATAATATGTATTCTATTAGATACATTACCTTTTCTCACAACCATCATATTTTATATACAAAGTATCGTTGCAACAAGAAATTTCATAATTTTATTTTTAAGAGTATAAACTATATGTATAAGGCTTTAACTAGATTGTTGTTGTTATCTATATACTCTATACTATGTTGTATATACATTTTAGGACCAAAAAGAATATTCCTATAATTTTTTTTTTTTTACGCATTTCAAAAAATTGCCTATAAAAATAAAATGTATAGTTGATACATTTAGGTTAAAATTTTTTTTATAGTTTTAAATTTCTAATCGTCTAAATTATAAATATTTATAGTATATATCACATAACCACACTGTTGTTAAATTACATTTGTACACACAATTGGTAAAAAATTGATCTATAATATCACAATATGCAAAGTTCTTGTAAATTTAAACAAATTTAATAAAAAAAATACCTTAAGGTTTGATTAAAACAAATGAAACGTATTCTATAGTAATTTAAAATACTTTGCAAAAAATGAGCAAATTTACTTCATATATAATAGCAGGATATTGAGAAATCTTTTATATTTATCTATTATTTTATTATTGTTATTATAATTACTACTATAAGACATGTGTGATATCCATCACTTAAGTAGATACCAAATGCAGTCAATATAATATAATATTATTAACCTTTATAAAAACGACAGTAATGTAGTATTATATTCGAGTAGAATTGTTAATTTTTTATATAAATATTTGTTTTTTTTTAACTTGACAAAATCTAAGTGTAATATTATACCAACTCATGGTTTAATTGGTCGTTAGTTTTTGCTCCTTTAAGTAAGTTTAAATTCAATGTTAATAAAACATAAAAAAAGATTAAAAAAATGTCTACTTTTGTTAAATATTTTATTGTATAACCTGCATGAATATACACAGAACATTGATAAAGGTATGATAACTATTGAGTTTTCGTATTTATTAGAAATATACCTGAAAAAATGAAAGTGTTGCCATAACGTCTTTAACCACTCCACCAAACGCACATATTTCAAGAGATGGCGATATAAAACAAACGTCTGAGAATTGCATCCGACCAATTGTGAATGTGAATGTGAAGAAGAACATTGTTTTTCAACTGTATAGTTTGTTTTTAATACTTAAATTTATTAAGCATTTAATTAAATAGTGTTTATAATACTTGAAAATACAGCAGTTTCGAGAAATTTCCAAAAGGTAAGTAAACATTTTTAAGATGAAAATTCAAAATTACTTAGAAACTGCGTATTAGAATAACAGATACCGTGATACCGTGATATAAGAGATCTAGAACTCGTTCATCTACATATTTTAAACTTTGGTTTGAAAAAAATATTTGAATATTTAAAATAATTGGAAAAAAAAACCCAAAATTAATACGATCAAAAATAAATAGTTTTATTTAAATTATTTTATTTATGAAATGTAGATAACCGTAAAAAATATTTTGTATCAACCACAAGAAATTTTTTTTTTAAATATTACATACGAGGTTGATATATTTCACAATTATAATTCAATAAAATATTTAGCATCGTAATAAATATACACAACATCTCATCAAACTTAATATTATAATATATATTGTACTTTGTAATTTTTATATTTAAATAACATAAAATGTAAAGCAAAGAGTACCAAAGAATTATAAACATCAGTCCGGTATATATATTTACCATATATTTATCATTAATATATAAATTCGTATTCAAAATAACTGATGTTTAATATTATTTGTTCATATAAAAAATATCAAATACCTAATTTGTTATAATTATAATTATATTGATGAAATGTATGTTTTGTTCAAAAAATCACAATATGCGTTGATTTGAAATTGTTGGTTTTGAGATTTTTTTTTGTAACTGGTTTGGTGCTTTTCTGTTACATATTTTATTAATTTAAAATAAAAATATTGTTTTTAATCGCAATAATAATAATAGGTATAATCATAATATAGCTTAATTGGATTAATCACTGCGTTTAATAATTTAAAAAAAAAAACATGTTTAAATATATTTTAAATGATTTTATTTTTCGTTTCAACTTTACCTCATTCGTTTTTTCTCAGTTTTATATTGAAATTGTATTATTTCTTTATAACTTTTCCTTGACCATAATATTCAAAATATATCTATCAAAATTTTAAACCACTTTGTTAACCTGTTTAATAAATAACACATTTAACATTGAAAATAATTTCTATCAAAAAAATATTTTCTTACATGTGTATTTAATTGATGAAATCATCATACTTAAACTTTTACGGTTTTATTTTTAAATGACACGAATTAAGTGAACACGCTCGTATCATTTTTTAATTTCCATTTAAAGTTCTAAAAAGTTACAACTGTTTAATAATTAATTTACTTTTGGTTATTAATAAAAATTGATATGATTACTTTTATTTTATCACATCTAAGAAAGTATATTTTTAAAAATGAATAAACAAAAAATATATTAAATTTAAATTAAAAACCAGCATTTCATTAAACTTAAATATACATAATAAAGTAATAAGGTCATACACTAACTATTCACATAGTAGTGTGTAAATATTTTGTCAATCAAATACAGTTGTAGTGATATTCTATTTAACCTATGTACACATTGTTTCACAAAGTTCGTGTATCTATATAAGACCTTGGGACATCACAATCAAGTGATTTAAATAATTAAATTAAGCCAAATTTCATAAATAATTTATTAAATGTATTATTAAAACTCATATGAATAGGTTAAATGATGGTACTGTAATTGTTTACAGAATAATTACGAACAAATGTTTAATTATTCAGTTTCCAATTTAAGATTTAACGACACGTATAGCTTCTTAAATAAACAATACATATATATTTAAACTCAAAATAATAAAAATTATAATGATTAAAATATTTTCTGTTCCTTTTAAGGAAAATATGTTTAATTTTACTTTGAGTCTAATGTTCTGTATACTTTTCTATTAAGTGTTCATGATTTTTTCCGTTATCCGCTGGAACTGTTTCTAATCAGCTGTTGGGTCTGAATGTTATTAAATGTAATCAAAATTCAACAAAATTATTTAGTATTATAAGATATTTTGTAAAATCAAAAATTTTAGAAAGACATCATGATGGTCATCTATGGATTAGAAAACAATAATTATAAATTATTGGAACGGAAAAATGATTTACGACAAACCTTAAGAGTATTATTGTGTAAGCGATTTTTTTTTTTATTCCAATAAAAAACCAGGATGGCCAAAAATTCCATTTAATTTTCGTAATTTCCGATAACCTCAAAATGGTTGGTTATTTAAATTAATTAAAATTATCAAATTCTATTGGAAAATTGGAAAATTTTACCTCTCTCGGATATTGCAGTTCGATGAGATTTTAAATTCAAAAAAACTCTTTAACCACCGTTCCATACTAAAAACAACAAGGTACATACATGTTAAATAAAAAAACACGCAATTGTAAATCCCATTTATTATATACGCTTCACTGGACATCCGTAGTACAATTCTACACAACAAGTTTCAATTTAATAATACTAACCTCTATAAAATATCTATAAAATTTTATCGTGTAATTCGTTTGTACATTTTATTTGTTTGTTCGTGTATTTATTATTTTAATATTATGCACGAAATAATTTTTACCATTTTTTTACGACACATTTATATCATTTAGCTTTCGTGACATACTCTACCATGTATATTACTATGGAATATTCGGATTTAATTTTCATTAAATATCATCAAAACAAAATATTATAATTTGCTCGTATATCGTATCCAGAAATCGTAATTGCTATTTTAAAATTATTAACAACTTTAAATTTTAAAATATTGTTCTCTTTTTTTTTATTTTATTTTGTCTTGTAAAGTTTAATGGTATTATTTTTTGTCTCGTTTATCATTTTTTTTTTTTCAAACATAGTTAATGATTCATACAAACGCAGAATTTTATCGACCAAATTAAAGAAATAACTAAACATTTAATAATAAAGTGTTTTTGAATGACAAAAAAAAAATTTAACTTTATTTTTCTAAGTAAACCAGACATTATTTTTTATGACGACCTTGATTATTCTTCTTAACATAATAAAATTCTTAAATAGTTTACACAAACAAAATTTGTAAATAAATGAAGAATATAATTTTAAGTACAATAATTTATGGATTTGTTTTGAACGTATTAATGTATTAAATATGTGATAATATAAATAATTAAACCAAGGAATTTTTAATTTAGAAACCAATTTCAAAAAATGTTTACATATTAAGTTAATGAAAAATATTAACCTAGCTATAACTGAAAAATAGTAAATGTTTACTTTTCATTATATTTGAAAAATACTAAAAATGTATTATATCTGCGTGAAAAATATAAATGAAAATATACTACGATGAGCTCTTAAGAATACTTATTTGTTTTCATCGGCCATTGTTTTTTTCACATTATATTTGTGCTGCGTGAAAAGGTTTATCTAATAGTTCATTGTGGGTAGAAATTGATTTTAAGAGTTTGTATTATACCTTTTTCCAAAGGATCGTTCTAGTCTGGTCTTAGTTAGGTTCATAAATTCATAAACAACGTCTACGGTACAAATCTTATCGGAAACGGGCCAATTATTGGCTTAGTGTAATTCAATTTGAGGTAGTATATTTCTATTGATTCGAAAAACTTCTGCACTACCAAAGACAACAAAACCGATTTAGATATGTTAACAATTGTTTTTATTACAAACGCATTTCGCATATTTTACGTAAGTAAAACAATTACTATAATAGATATCGTGGTGGCGACTTTTACTATTTTTTGGACGGCATATCTACGGACTTGAGTTTTTAATAACTATCATCTCACGAACAAGACCAAATGCACATGATTATACCGCGTAATGAAGTTTTAGCTAGAACAACGGGAGATGATTGTCACTACGATAAATGTCAGTTATTATTGTTTGAAATCAGTGCTGCAATTACACACTATGGGGTTGATATGCAAATCTGAATTTGGGGCCTAAATATTTTTTTTCAAAAAAGTATTTACCTACTATAAATAAAATATGTTAACCGGTGTTTATATTATGGAAGGTAGTGGATCTTTAATTTTAAATGACTTGCATTATTTTCTGCTATTTCTGTTCTAAGAATTAGTATTACCATAGGGTTATAAATGCTTTAGCAATATAATAGTATTTATAATCAATGGTATTGCATTTGGTCCAGTGACGTAACTGGAGGGGGGAACAGGGGCATTTGCCCCCTCCCCCGATAAGTTTTTTGATGCCATATTGCAAATGAATTGTTCAGCTTAAATAATGTAAATTATAAATATTTTTAATTTTCACTGATTATAATCGTGTTTGATATCAAAAGTTTTTGATATCACTTATCAATAAAATATAAAATATCAATATTCGACCAAATTGGGATTATTGGGATTAGAAGTGATGGTCTCATATAGTCACTATTTTATAATGTGGTTATCATTGATATTAACGGATTAACATGAGTTTAAGTATTTAGTAATAATTTATAATAAAGTTTCAGATTATATTATAAGCATAAAAAATTGTGCAATTAATTTATGCCCCCCCCCCCAAAAAAAAATGTTTTACATGCCACTGATTTGGTCATTGGCAACGAGTTAGTAGTTGGGTTTATTATTTGATTATAAATATTTAATAATATGATAAATCTGTTTTTTATATTTATCAATTTACTTCAGTTGAAATGTCTACAACCAAATCCATAATAATACATCGTGTGGGGCCTATAACGGTTTGGGGGCCGATGTGCAATACACATCTTGTACACTCGGTAGTTGCGGCACTGCCCCACACGATGTATTATTATGGATTTGTTTGTAGACATTTTAACTGAAGTAAATTGATAAATATAAAAAACAGATTTATCATATTATTAAATATTTACAATCAAATAACATACCCAACTACTAACTCGTTGCCAATGGCCAAATGCAATACCATTGATTATAAATACTATAATATTGCTTAAGTATTTATAACACTATGGTAATACTAATTCTTAGAACAGAAATAGCAGAAAATAATGCAGGTCATTTAAAATTAAAGATCCACTACCTTCCATAATATAAACACCGGTTAACATATTTTATTAATAGTAGGTAAATACTTTTTTGAAAAAATATTTAGGCCCAAAATTCAGATTTGCATACCAGCCCCATAGTGTATAGTTGCGGCACTGGTGTGAGGCTTATAACGGTTTGGAGGCCGATGTGCAATGCACACCTTGCACACCCGGTAGTTGCGGCACTTTTCGAAACGTGTAAGCCGCGACGACAAGGAGTCGTCCGGAAGTTGTAGCCAACTTCCGGCATAAATGAACGTGTGTCGGAAAACGAGAAGAACCGTTTGCGCCCGTTCACTTGACGTCGGTTTGCGTGTGCAATACTATGCCATAAACTTTCCCGCGGTGCGAGACAGAGAGAGAGAGAGAGAGAGAGAGAAAGAGGTCGATGTAAAAGTTTAACGAGTATCCGAAAGACGTGGATACGGTCGGCAAAAGTTCTGACCGAGTGGTTCCCATCGCGTCCTGCGCGCGCGCGATTACGACGCGAAGGCGTAACAATAATACACGACGGTCGCGACTGGTGTTCAGTGGACGGTTTCCCAGAGTGTGTCGTCAGACGGACGACCCGCAGAATGTAGGATGAGACCGATTGCGATAACTGTATAACGTTTCGCGTTTCGTCCCGTCGGTCCTGGAGTGGGCGAATGGCATTCGACATCGCCGTACACGTGTGTTTACCGGCGGCAAACATTGTCGGCGAATTGCCGAAAAAATAAAACCTTCGCGCGTTCGTATGCAAATAACCCGACGACGAAAATGGCCGGATCACGACGCGGGCGATGACAAATCGAAAAATAAGAAGAAACATCGTGCGCGCGCGACCGTAATGCTGTTGCACTCGAGTCCACGCGACCGGTCGGAAATCAAAAAAAAAAAAAAAACGTTACGAAGTTATTATTACACCGTACGCGCATAGCCGCAGCGGTAATTGGCCCCGGCCGGATCGTGATGACGGTCTGAAGACGCTTTCACGGAACGAAACGGGTGGTGACCTTTGCTGCCGTCGGGGGGTCAAGTGACTTATGCATTTTCACTTTTTCCCTCGCCCGATACGCAAATACGCGAGGCCATAAAACGCGCGCGCATCCAACACGATTTAATATTACCCGGATAAAATATTGTTCTCGTGCACGGTTAACGTGTTAAACGGTACGGAATGAAAAAAACTATTGAAACGAACAGAAACCGAACGCGCGCGTATTGTCGTCCCGATAACGTGCGTACACGCAAAAGGGCATTCTTAAACGGAATCGGAAGGTTTTCCAGAGAGAGAGAGAGAGAGAGTGAGAGAGAGAAATAATATATCAACAGTCGTGCGCACAACGTTCTCCGCACAGATACCTACCGTAAATTTGACGAGAAAAATGTTATGAAACAAACGAGTGCTTACCACGGTTACAGGTACTCCGATATCGAAATATTGTTAGCCGTTTACACGTGCGTGTAAACGACGGTCGCGTCGAAATAGCGGATTACATGCCGCGTTTTCGTACAAACATGATGTGCGATTACGCGCACAGATATATTATAATGTCTATCATCTATTATAATGTCTTCTATAACGAATGAAAAACAATTATCTACGAAACTTACGCGAACAACGTGTAATTTACCCGACACGCGTCCTGTGGTCGGTACACCCGACGTGTTCCGAGCTCGCGCGAAATAATTGTCGTAAAAGTTTTTTTTTTTTTACTATGGAAATATCCTATTTTGAAAGTAATTTATGCGGCTTTACCGTTTATCAGACTCGATGTTCGGCGAGTACGTATACATAGATATATTATTAACTCGTCGCGGTGTTATTAAATATGTTCTTGCTGTTATGTGCGCGCGCCATCTTTTTCCGAAATATTTCATTCGTTTACGTAACATCCAATGTTTGTTCAGGATAAGCTCGTCTCGTAATTCGCTGATTTAAATATACCGATTTAATAAGTGTATTCTTAGATGCAATGCCGGTATAATTCTCATAGTCGAACAATAAAAAGAAATTATTATGAAATGTGTTACATTTTATTATGACCTACAAAAACAAAAAACGAATAAAAAAAAACGTAATTCTGCGAGGTTTCGGTAAACATTGATGATGCACGAGGAGACAAATGGTTCTAAAAACGTATTCGTTTAAAATTACAAGTTCATATATCATTGCAAATGTATAAATGTCTAATCTATGCTTTTTAAATTATGTAAATAAATAACACTATAATATTATGTACCTAATTTAATTTTGTACGCAATGAAATTAAATCGAATTACGTTAAAATGTATTAGATGTAATTATTGGTCTTTCTGAGAATATTGTTTGAACTATCGATTTTTCATCATTATAAAATTTGATCTTCAATAATTTGAAGATACAAGTTTATTTTTACGATTCGGTATCTATATTAGTTTACAATTAAAAACTTTTATAATATTCTCAACAATCGATTAAACATTGAACACAGGTGGTGGTACGTCAAAGAAATCATTTTCATGTAATTTGTTAGAAAATAACAAAACCTTGTAAAATCACTAAAAGACCCCGGTAAACTTTTATAAACGTCCTCCGTCTTATAATCGGCTTGATTTTGATCATATTGTTAAAATCAGAAACAGATTATACTTTATACATGCTATAATAAGATCAAAAAAAAAAATGTTTTGGACTACATAATTGAAAACGAATAGTAATACTTAATATCCAGTTAGTCGTAGAAAAAAAAATCAAACTCGGCTTATTTTCCTAACCCAATAAGAGAAAAAAATATTTTAACAATTTAATATCCAAGTACTGAAAATTATGAAATTATGTCGATAAACTATAACAAATAAACCAAATCACTGGAAGGTGAATGATGATACACCTTCTTTTCTATATAACTTCTGTTGTAATTATAATTATATTGGTGTAAAAAAAATTTTTGCTCTTAACTTTAAATGTCATGATTAGGTATTAAATATAAATAAAAAATTATTAGTTTGCTCCACCAATATTACTTAACAGGGAAAATAACATTGAGTTTTAATAAACACTGAGTCCCAGCGTAACCAATTTTTCGGTAGCAATTATTGATTTTAAACTTAAACGTATTTGCTCCATTTTGATATCTTACACATATTCTGTATCAACATTTTGTATTATTTTTTAAAGTTCTTACGACCTGTCAAAGATTTTAAGCGTAGTATAATATTAATGCATTTATGTAAATTACAATTTTGATATTTCAATTTGAAATTGATTTTCATTCTTAGAAAACTTTTAGACTTACAATTTGTTTGATTAAAACAAAAGCATTTAATTTTCAAAAAAGATAATTACATTCAAATAAGATTAAAAGATCAGGTTAAAAGCGAATTGAAATTGAAATGTTTTCGTGTGATTTATTAGAATAAAAAATAGAGAATTGATCGAGAATGTCGCTAAGCATTCTTTTGAATGCTGTTCGTTTCTATAATAACAAATGTACCGACAAAACCACAGTAACATATTTTGTATTTTGAGTAAGCCCCTGTTACTTATGAAGACGCTAGTGTCAATAAATCTTGACGTTTACGTAATGCGTACAGTTTATGAAATATGCATATAATACATATGTCTACTACAAGGATGCACATAATGACTTTTCCTAATTTTCAAAACCGTCATTTACATGACGTTGATAAACCTTATCATTTACAAACCATAATTTTAGATGATGATAATAATGTTGTACCCATCGGTATTAAGTGTAATTATTTCGATCTTCTGGAACTTTGATATTGCGAACAGTTTTTCAATAAACGATTTGTATACGTTGTGAATAAAACACGCTCGGCAATAAATTTTGATTTTTTGTATATTGTCGTACGGGAAAAATTCGTCGATCACCTACACCTATGAATGCTAATTTATTTGGTCGGATTAGCCCCAATCTATTTGGTCTACAAATACAACGTCTGGACTTGTTAACGGTCGTTTGCATTTCGTCACATCGTATTCATATATATCTGTGGCCACTGTGCAACAGAAATCGTTGTGGTGCATGTGTGTGTATTTGCATTGAGTAAAACAATAGGATAAGCAGTTAAATAACGCGTTACACGTCTGATTACTATTGTTCTATAAAAATACATCACTCAAGATGAAAAATGTAAGACGAAAATACGAGTAGAAAAAAAAAATACGAAAAAAATTTGAAACAACAATTAACCCAAGTATCATGTAATTAAACGGCTTTGCCTTGTATTCAAAATACGTCCCACGGTTTTTCACCCTTCTCTTTCCCAATATAGTATTCGTACGTTAGGCGCTCACGGTTACGTGGTCGAATTAGCCCAACATCGGTGTCTTGTTAATTATTATATAGTTATCCGATGAAAATTCAAGTGATATAACAAGGAAATTATATATTATTGTTCCTACGCGTACATAAATTATCCGTATTGTAATACGCGTATTATACCGCTACTAACTGCTCTGTAACAATATAAATATACACGTGTGAACGGTATAAAAACAACAATATTAATGATAATAATACATGCACGACGTCAAATGGTTGACGTTACACTTGCACGTCTGACGTGACGTCACACCTGCAAAGAACTTTTATGTATAAATGCAGACGAATGTGTTACGTTTCTACGACGTGAGACGCGATTTAAATAATAATCAAGGGGCACGTATTCGCGGGTAGCGCTGAAAATTATAAATATGAAAACTTTTTACCATAATTATGTATTATATTTACGACACTTTATATTATTTTTTTATAAATGGTTAGATGCCATCATCGACATGTACTAGATAGATCAGGAGCGTACTCAGGAATTTTTTATGGGAGGGGGTCCAAAATTTTTATTTTATCTGATAATGGGAAATTAAAATACACTATATATTATTATTATACTATCTACTATTAAACCGTTGAGTATGTAGAAATTTCAATGGGGGGTCTGGACTCGATAACCCCTCCCCACCCCTTGGGTATGCCTTTGAGATAGATTCCACAAGACTAAGACTCTGTGACATTTGCCGATTTAAATTTAACGTTTTATTTTATTCCAATGGAATTTTTTTGTTTTTTTTTTCACGCCGTTAGTATTTGATTGAATAGCTATTGCATCATACTAGAACAAGCGTGGAAATAAACAAATTATTTCAATAACAATGAATTAGATGAATAATACATTTCGTTAAAACAATTTAATTTAATTTTTTGTCGTACTACTTTAGATTTATAATTTTAAAAATTATCGTTTGTGAATAATAAATTAAAATATATATAAAATAGATGAGATATATGATATAATACTATGTTTAAGTAAACAATGAAGTACTTATTCGTATGATAATAATATTGTTGACTTATTTTACCAAAAAAGTTAACTTCTTTGAATGTAACTTAATTTAAATATATCACGTTATGTCTAATATTTTTTATTAATTGCAAAAATAAAAAGATTTTTGTAGATCGTATCTTGTATAGAAAAAAAGTCTTTTGGTATACCTATATTAAATAATTAATATTATATTTAATACTGTTAACTATAATTTCAAATGTATAAGCAAAAATAACATTCCTAACTAACCTAACTTGTATTAAACATTGTATTTATTATAACAGATAAAATGCGAGTAGACACACCTATCGTGGTAAAGTGGCGTACCTGTGGGGGGGTAACAGGGGAATTCCTCCCTCCCCGAGAAGTTTTTTGATGTCATAATGCAAATTAATTGTTCAGCTTAAATAATGTAAATTATAAATATTTTTAATTTTCACTGATTATAATCGTGTTTGATATCACTTATCAATGTAATATAAAATATCAGTATTCGACCAAATTGGGATTGGGAGTGATGGTCACATAAAATCACTATTTTATAATGTGGTTATATGCTTTAGCATCATGCATGTTTATATTTTATTTTAATTTGTACTGCTTTGTATTTTTAAACTTAAATTAAAAACTTGGTTAAGGTCAAATATGAGCGAAGAACGCTTGGTTGGGTTAGCTTTACTTAATATTCATAGACATAGAACAGTTGAAGTTGACGAAGTTTGATTTATTTGCTGGCAGTAAAAAATAAATTTAGATTTTGTTATATGATTTATTTTTTAATGATTTAGTAATAATTTATAATAAAGTTTCAGATTATATTATAATTATAAACAATTGTGCAATTAATTTATGCCCCCCCCAAAAAAAAAAAAAAAAAAATGTTTCATAGGTACGCCACTGCCGTGGTAGATTTTACATTTGCAATTAGAATTTAAAAAAAGAATAAAATAAACTATTAAATGTTGATATAGATTTTAAAAAACTATTACCAATGTTTACAATGAAGTGTTCATTACTCGAAAAAAAAATTAAGACTGATACGGTAGCTTTTATATCATATCGTTTAAATTTCAATAGTATGTAGAAAAGAAAATTTATAGTATCAGATATTACACTTTTGGGATATAATTATTTCGAAACCGAATGAAATAATAACATAATGACATTTAAAAAACGATTACGAATAAAATATATTTGATTCTTTGATCGATAAATGTTGTATGATGTTGAATAAATAAAATTTAAGAAGTTATGTTCACTAAAAGTATATTTATTTTCGTATGTGGGTTGTTTATCGCATGATCATTCGTGTAAGAATACATTTCGATGTACACAATGATCAAAGAAAAATTAAATTTACTTAACAGTTTAATAATGGAATTGTTGAAATAGCAAGAAAAATTCGAAAATGAATATAATGAATTGATGAAAAAATAAATATTATTTTATTGTGCATAATGTAATGTACATAAGTTTTCAAGAACCATGCGCACATCGGCTTGATGTTGAATAAACATATTTAGTAGCGAATTGTTACGAATGAAATGTAAACAACATAAAATTATTACAAAGTGGAATATTATAAAATTGTTTTAAAATCTATGCTTCGAAATGTATTTAAAATATGTGAAACGGAGTACGTCTTCAAAAATGAGAATCACTCACGTTAATCAAATTAATAAAAACCGTGAGAAGAGTAAGCTTTTATTGTGTTCCGGGACTAGAGGCCAGAGGTCAAAAACAAGTTTTATCGACATAACCGCTGTGGTATAATTTGTATGGGTCTTCCCCAGGGGAAATACTAAGGTATACAATATGTAATATAAGCTAAGTAGTGTAATAAAACCAAGTTGAAATGCTAATGAATGACCACACGATGGAGAAAGAACAACTCTATAATGACGGCCGTTATCACGTTGTCCGTATCACAGAGATTTTCTCAATACCACAGAATAGAATATTATACTCCTCATCTTTTAATAAAAAAGATAAAAACAATGTACTTAATGCGACTCCTTCTGGTAATGATCCACAATCACGCTCAGGACTGATTTTTTTCTTTTTTACTTTCCCTTCTACACCATTTAATTTTTGAACAGATACCATTACACACGCAAGGGGAAGTATATCTCAAAAAAAAAAAAAAAAAAAAAAAAAAACAATAAAAATAATGATAATTATCGTTTCCTGATGTTAAATTTCTAAACTCGAAGGTCTTCGTGGTAGAATTAAATATGTATTTAATTGGCATAAACAAATTACATCAATTTATTTACCAAAATTCCTTTTTTCATCCTTTCAATTACTAAATATCTGAAATACAAACAAAATAATAATGTTTTTATTTTCAACATTTAAAATCTGATGTTTAAATATATTTAATTGATTTTGATTTACATAATAATACAATTAAAATTATTTGAGTTTTAGGTTTGGATTTAATAACGATAATACATTATTGTGAACTACTAAATTAATAGAAAAATAGAAATCAATATTCTATTAATTAATTAGCAAAATTTAGAGATTCGAAAACACCTTAATATTAATTAATTAAATTGCTTTTTATTCGAAAATGTTTAATACTTGTATAAAAATGAACTTTAATAAGAAGATAAAAAGAAGATTTGTTTATTAATTGTAAACTTTTTTTTAAACATTTGAGCAAATAAAAAACCGTAACTAGAATTAACTGTTCTAAAAACGTAATAAATATTTAACACACGTATAAATGTATCATATTAGGCTTGAATATAACTCGTAAATTACCAACTTAAATACAGTAGTTGCATAATACCCAATAAAAAAATAACTACCTATCCGAAATCTGAGAATCATTTTTATAGAAAAAAGTTATACAGAAAATAAAATATTTTACATAGAACAAAATAAGTTTTATGTAATATTATTATTTTTGATTGCCTTATATATATAAACTGTCGATATAAATAGTATATATGTGTGTGTATGTTTTTTGTGTTAAAACATTATTATAATACTTTCTTTATTCAATGTGAGAAAAATCAAAAACCTAATTTAGAAATTTCCGTATAATTAAGAATAATACCTATAAGATCTCGCATCGTGGTATTTATGGTAAATACTCACGAAATTATTATTCCTCAGGTGTCTACAATAAATATATCTCCCACGAATCGTTATCCCATTCTCTTTCCTCCGAATTCCAATTTGTTTTCTAATAATAGTCTAGTTACTACCTAATGGTAATCTATTACAAAATGATACTTTTGGCGTTGGTCTTGTTATAAAAAAAAAAAGTATAAAACCACTACGTCATTTTATTGGGCTATTAATCTTTGCGAATGTAGAAAAACGAATTACTTAAAAAATAAAAACATTTGAAGAGAGTAATACATAATCCATCAAATTCAAATAAAAACGTTGATAGTAATATGAATTCCTACTCCCTCCGTCTAATATTTTGATCTGCACTGCAAGTTTCATTAATTTATATTATGTTTCCTTGTAGATCGATCTCTCACAATGACCCGTCATTGGATGACGAGCTTATTAATCATCGCACAAATATACAATGCAGTAAGAGTAACCGAATGACAACACTTAAATATATTAAAAAAAATGAATATTAACCGTAACGTAACAATTGTCTTACAGGTATTGGGTGTGGATTTGTACGATCGAGCGCTATTCGTCAAATCCGATGACATACGAAAAGCAAGAGGTAAGCGAAATGGAAAGTATTTATTATTATAAAAGACAGCCTCTGGAGGTGACTGGACTCTATTGTTTAAAAATCATTTGATTTACTTGTGCATATTTCAGAGATACACACGAAAGTATCACAAATAGCTCCCAATTCCATGGACCAGACAGTCGACCACATACTCACGTGGTTACAATCGAGATACCAGAACACACAAAATCAACGTTTAGGTGAGTGTTCAATAGTTTCAAGTATTAAAGCGATGTGTCCACGTTTTCGCGGTGTTCGATACTGCATTCAAATAATCGGAAAAACTCGAACGTCGAATAAATCTATTTCGATTGAACGAAGGAAAATAAAGTTAATCGAGAGACTTAAAAATTCGTTTTCTTTTGTAATGAAAGCATAAAACACGTAACATACAATTAAGTGATTATTTCCGGTTCACGATTGACTCGCGATCGTCTGATTTTCAGCTCGCCAAGACAACGCACAGCAGCGTCCCCGTCCTTTTGAGGCCACACAACCTCAAGAATTCCGGGGCTATCTTCCTCCTCAACCACCTCCACAGCCGGAGTTCTCTGTACCGACCAGTTCTCAGTTCCCTCAGGCCCCCGAAGCAGCTCCTCCAGCAGTCGACAATATCTTTCAGACCACCACGTCGGACCAAACTCCGCAGTCGCAACAGCCTCCGCAACAGTCGCAACAACCCTTGCAACAGTCACAACAGCTCTCTCAACAACCGCAACAGCCCTTGCAACAGTCTCAACTACCCTCGCAACAACCGCAACAGCCACAACAACCGTCGTTATCACCCACAATAGCTCCGGAAAACTTTCAGGCTTCAGTAACGGGTTCGGAAAACCAACCGACCGATTTCTCGTCCCAGATGCTGCAGACAACAGTTGGCTTCACGGACGAGTCGACTGGTTTCTTGGTTACGAACCCGCCGTTCGAACCCAACTCAGAAAACTTGCAATCCAACCTGGACACCGTTTCCCATCCACCACACATACATAACATCAATGTGCAGTGCTCGAAGGAAATGATGACCATAAACGTAGAGTTCAACAAACCGTATGATGGCGTGATATACTCAAAGGTTCGTAAACAGAACACATTCCAGGCATTTATCATCACGGAGACAAAACGATAACAAAGATAAAAATAAAGTTAAAATATAAAAAATAATCTATTGATCGGATCAATATTTTACTATTGCCCCCCTAACCCACCCTGCCAAACCCTCCATCATTTAAGGTTCTGCTGACATTTTATTCAAATGATTCAAACTGTACAGTTTGCTTATAAACTTTTAATGATTTTAATGTACTTCATCGAATAATATACAATTGTTGGTTCTTCTGGTATCTCCGTATTCCGTAGTACCCAAAAGTATCTCGGTATAATATCTAGTTAGTGAGCTATTAATAATTCGATCAGCAAATGCCTTACATGATCAATCCACAGCTAGTGATTGCAGGTTAATTATTATACTTTCAGTCACGATACGCTAAAATGGGGGTGGAAAAAATTTCAACTCGCATAGAATATCCTGGTTGCCTCTCGAAAACCGAAACAACACGGGTGAACGGATAACCTTAATGTTTCCGTGGTAATCAAAAAGGTTTTTATCTCTCCTCGTGTTTTCCGTGGTTCACAGGGATTCTACAACAGCCAGGAGTGCAGATACGTGAACCCGAATTCCGGCCAGACCAAGTATTCGTTCAAAGTGATGTTGAACTCTTGCGGGACACATTTTGTCGATGAGTTTTCCACAGGCAAACAGGCTTACTTGGAGAACGTGTTGGTTGTGCAAAATGAACCAGGAATACAAGAGGTAAGTCTGTATAGTTTACCTGGTAACGAACGTATCCCGTGTAGTGCGATGTGAGCGACAACCCGTGATATTTTTACGTAAACAATAATGTCTTCTCCCTCCCTCTTTTCACAAACGCACACACACACACATATTGCCGACAAAAATTATTATTATCACTGTGTTCAAACGTTTATGCGAATTATGATATAGGCTTGGGATGTTATTCGTACCGTCAGATGTCTGTGGGAAGGAAATTTGAACAAAGCTCTGTCCATTGCGCTGAACATCGGCATGTTGAATCAGGAAGTGGTGACGTTCAGTGGCGATACGGCAACTGCCAGACTCGATATTCAAGTAATATAGTATTTCAATGATTGTTCGTATGATTAAAATATATAGTAGTACTAGTTTTTTATAATTCAATTTGCGGTAAAAGTTTTGACGTAAAATACGCTTTCCCGTTATTCCTCAGCCACGATTCGAATATTTCGTTTCGCTTTGCTACAGTGTAAAATACATATTTAAATAAAATAGTGAGACAGCTATATTTTTGTAATTGCATACGCAGATACATTTGTTTTTCATACACTACAAAATTAATATCAAATTGTTTTAATATTTTTAGTATATAATAGTGAAAAACTAATCTCCTGTAAAGATGGGATATAAAATGTTCCTGGTAAATAAAAATTATTAGTAATTTTTTTTTTAAATATGAAAACGAATTTTATTTTTATTTATCTCGAATAAATAATTATTTTCATTAAATCTTTAGTGCAGTATAAAATCATCCAATATAAACAACTCTATAATTACAAATGGCTTATTATATTATATCATGAAATAAACAAAACGTATTCCAAATTAAAAGGAATTGTAAAATGAAATAAACATATTACATAAGGGATAAAATATACGGAATATTAATAATTTAGAATGTAAATATAACCTATCCATATTGGGAAATAATCATTATTTTAGTTATACTTTATGCACTACTTATTTTTTTTTTATCTAATTCAAATCCAAGTCCAATCCTATGTATAAAAAAGTATTCATCATTAAGCTTTAAAAGTATTATACGAAAATCATAAAAAACGAATTGGAACAATTTTATAAGATGCACTTTAAATTATCATATGACTTGAGTCGATAAAAAATGTGTTTACATACTTGGATGAATATTCAATTTCCTGGTAGAAGTCAAAAGATAATAAAATATAGGTAATTACTTCCTACTTGAAAACTTTTGGTTTGTTCTAATTAAATTTAATTCGGTAAATCGGTAATATATTATAATTAATTATTGCGATCAAAAACGTTAGAGCGCAAAATTAATTTTCTAGTCAAAATAATAGAGTATCGATCTACGCATATGTCAATTCTTCGTTTGTATAGAAAAAAATTTTTAATTTTATTTTTTAATAATAATTAATTTCGACTTTATTTTATCACATTGTTTTATTATTTCAAAGTAATAAATAATTTTTTTTCTCTCTCGACAGAACGCAAACTTCTAACAGATTTTTATTTTTTCCATTCAATGGTAATTAATGATATTTGTATTGAGTTATGAAACTATGCGATGGGCACAAAAGTCCATATTAGTTAATTAAAAATCGTGCATTGATCCGCCCCGACGACAGTGATATTTCCGAACAGCGAAAACAACTGCCGAACACGTATTCCAAAAATATTTATGAACCACACTTGTGTCTTACCCGTTTCACCGCTCTACAAGCGATATCTTAGAGCTTGTTCACACGATTCCGAATCGGCGGTTTTGCCGTATCGTTAATTTTACCGTACAAGTCAATGTCAATGTAATTTAAAAGCATATATTCAGACGATATGGCATTATACTGTATTCGGTAAAATTGCCGTTTAGGTCGATTTTGCCATTCGGTATTGTCTCTGCAAATCGTTTTCGGTCGTACGGTAAAAAAACCGATTCGGCTTATCGTGGCAATGTATTTATAGACATTGCGTTCAGACGATTCGATATTTTGACCGATAGTGCGCCATTTTTTTATCTGTGCTACTGTCGAATAATTAATTATCGACATTCGAAAATAATTAAAAAATGTTGTTTCATCCTGTCGTAATTAACACATTAGCGTATTAAAAGAGTCCAAAATATTTCTTTGTCTCACAATAGGATGTACCCAGAATCTTCGATTTAAAATCCGTTGCGGTTGACGATATTTACGATACCAGTATATTAATATAAATGTATTCAAGTTCATCTTCACGCGTCTTAATGCGAATACGATATAAATGCAACTGAAACTCGAGTACGGTGTAGGGTTGAGTACGGTGTACGGTTAAATTACCGTACCGTCTGAACTACATAATTAACACTAACATAATTATTATTATTATTATTATTATTATTATTATTATCATTGTTGTTATTCGTTGTTATAATATTGTCGACGACAACGTTGCGTGGCGTTTCAGAGCGGCAAAGGACCGTTTGCTCCGCCCGCCAACGGTCTGGTGAAGATCGGAGAGACCATGACCCTGGTGGTGACGGTGGACGGCGACCCGGGTTTCAACGTGCTGGTCAGGGAGTGTGTGGCCCGCGACAGCAACCCCGAGTCGGGCAACCAGCTGCAACTGACCGACAGCCAGGGCTGCGTGGCGAAACCGAAGCTGTTCGGTAGTTTCCAGACCACGACGAACCCGGCAACCGGATCACTGATAGCCTACGCGTACTTCCAGGTGCGTAACATTTACCGTTTCGACGTCGGTTTTTTTATCGCGTCGTTCATTTTGTGTCCCCGTAGGCTTTCAAGTTCCCGGACGTCATGGACCTGTTGATCGAGTGCAACGTCGAACTGTGCAAAGCCAACTGTCAGCCGTGCGCGGAACCGAATCAGGTGAGTTTGTCCAATTACCAATCGGTGGACCCTTGAGGAAAAAAATAGTTATTTTTTCGTAAAAGTAACTTATTTTTTCTTGCACCGCTTTCGAGTTTACGTTTGGGAATTTCGATATATGAACCGACTGTTGTTGAACGAAACGCAACGGATAGATATAAACAAAAGAAGAGAAAAAAAGGAGCACGAAAGCGCGACAAAAATTATAACGAAACACACGGTTTCAACTTTGATTTTAGCGACCCCTCAGAGCTTGAAGCCCCGGTGCATCCCCCGCTAAGTGTAGGCACTAGACGCACGCGCACACGACCGCGCGACGAACCGTTAAGCCGCACTGACGTGGTCTTGCGTCGACGTCCGTCAAGGTGCGGAAAAAATAGCCGAGAATGAATGCGCGTACGAGATCGCGTTACGGCTTTGTTCGACGATGAAAACATCGCTGTTTGCCGCACCGTTCGCGTGCGCTTTGTTATATCTCCGAGGACCAAGAATCGTCAGACAGCCGAGCAGATATTGTAATGTTACGTTATTGTTTGTGCTCGGCGCAGTAATGATTGGCGTTTCAGACGTTCGTTCCTGCGCGCGATGTGTGACGTACGGCCAAGTGTCTCTGAACCGTAAACGTCATGCTAACGAGCGTCTCGTTTCGGGGCGAAAAGTTAGTCGTAGGCGTGCGCGCGGACCCGGATGATTTGAACCTACGTGAGTTTAACTTAAAGAAAAAATAAAAATATGCACCGGCCAGTTTATTGACGCGCTAGTAATGGCGATCCGTGTGCGGCATACTTATTGTACGAGGACTTTTTCTGGATTACAAGAACGTTTATAGTAACCCTTACACCGCTTTAAGAACTTAAAGAAATGTTAAAAAGGCTGTTTTACAGGTTGTTAAAAATGTTAAGGTTGTGGTAAAATGTTAAGTAAATTATGACTAAATTTCTTAAACAGTCATAGTAATTATAATCGTATATATGTCTAATGCACAATTGCTGGATTTTAATAGAAATCGTATTGTTCAATAAAAAGAAAATAACAAATGTTTACCCAATTGAAGTTAATTGTATTCATATTCAACTTATAACTCCTATACGTTAGTAAGAACTTTTAACTTAATATTGACTTACATTTATTTAAATTAACAGAATTAACCAGCCTTGGAAATGTACTTTTTGTAAACCGATGGCTATAATAATTACCAAATTTGTGTACTAAATGTATCACAATAGACCCCCCCCTCATTAAGGATCTTTTTATATACATTTTTACTAAGAATATACCTAGTCTTTCATTCAATAAATTTAAACTGACTTGAAAATGCATATGTAGTTATTTGTTTTTATTTCAACAGTGCCGATTTTCTTGATGTGATGCATTTTTTTCTTTTTAATTTTCTCGCCTTTTCCACTTACTGTTGATTATCGTTGTAAATGCAGTTATTGATACAACAAATTTTCACTGACTAGTCAGCTATCAAAACTGTTCAGATATTAGTCGACATTTATCGATTTTTCGATCCTAATATTTTTTTTTTTATTGACATCATAATCTAACATAACATGTATAATTTTAAACTCCCCGCCTCCCTTTGAAGATTTTTGAGAATGGACTTGTATCATAATATTAAATTAAGATTCATATCTAAACAATAATCATTGGTATCGGAAATGTCTCAATAAATTTACTTACTACGAACTCCAACCACGGAAATTAAATCAATCGCAATAGTAATGTATTATTGCGTGCACCTGCGCTCTATTATAATAATAACAAATGCATCGTAACATCTCGATGGAGCTACGCGCAGTCGACGGAAGTTTCGCTTCATTTTTGCCCGCGGATATGGCGAATCCGTATTTCATATTCCGGGTCGAGGAGCTGGCGCACGTTAAATTAAATGTTGATTATTTTATTTCTATTTTCTCTCTTTCTCTTTCTCATACACACACACACACACACACACACACACACACACACACACACACACATTTCGCACCTGATCCGGGACCGTTCGTTGTTCGACGTGATATCGGTTAAACAATAACATTTTCCCGTCGAAACAAATAATGTAAGAATAAATAAATAAGTAAAAAAAAAAAAAAGTTTAAAATAAAAACATCTACCGCCGACTGCAGCAGACGCACGACTGGCTTTCTCTCGAATGTCACAGGTCACGATCACGAGTGTGTGTAATTGTTCACAGAAAATCGATCCTGGCCGTAGAAGGCGAGACGTGCCACCGACCACCGGCAACAATACGATTAATGCGTTCGACGACAGTGCGGATTCCATGATGTTAGTCGGTCGCGTTCACGTTTATTCGCCCGACGACTTGATGGCCGACAATTTCAATCGGACCCTATCCTACGGCGCCACCAACGACGTATTGGATCCGCTGCAAGCGTTCGCCGCAGGTAAATATAATAATAATGCATATATAACGGTATTAGAGAATAATAACTATAAAGACGTCAGACATATGATGCATAGTAAGTGAATATTTCCTATGTAATTACCATACGACTTGAAATACAGTACACTGATCCCCGGGGATCCGGAAAAAAAATTTACGTCAGAACATCGACGTATGGTTGTTTTTTTCGTAGAAAACAATGTTACACACGAGTATTTTTTAATACGTTATACAGTTTAAAATGAATACAAAATCAAAATAAAACTATAATTTTAATTCCATCGTCTATATGGTTACAGTCCAGAATATTCTGCTTAACATTTTACTCATCGTCCGAAAATACTGACCCCGCATTGATAGCGAAACACGTATAAACATTCAACAGTTCTGTTACTGAAGACATATACAATTTGGACACGACTTTAATGGGTGCAACTGACGTGAAAATTTACGTCAAAGGCGTGTACAGTTGTTACAGATGTATAAATGTCTGTACCCAAAGCGTCGAATGTACCTACGCTCGAAAGGTCTATGCTTGTTAAACTTTCAACGTATTGCGTGCACAAGACATTGTACATCACTTACGTCGGCCGCCTCCTGACTGCCTAATTGAAACGCGTTAAAAATAAGACCTAAACAAGTAACAATTGTTCAACCGATCATAATAATATTATAATATCCGGAAACGCGCGTAATAGTAGTACCGCACGTACGCTGCTCGTCGTACCGTAACGTGGGCGTATAAAATACACAATATCCATATTCTGTTTATGGACAACGATATTTACTTTCACTGGAAATACTGTCGGAACACAAAATATGCACTGCGCGAATCTGTGAAGCAGATAGCACGCGGTTATAGTACGTGTAGTACATTATCGTTTACGACTTGTAAGGAACATAATTCGTGAAAAATAAACAATCGTCCGATATTTATTCTCGTTAAAACAAATCAATGATTCACGCGACGTTTCGTACAGGCTCCGGATAAGACGTAAAAACGCGAGTGCACTACGGCGAGTTCATATTTTTATAACAAGATGTGTCGCACCTGATGGAAATCAAAAATATATATTGATACGTTCGTGCATGCGCCAGAAAAGAATATGACTTTTGCACACGTCGAGGTGTTTTTGTAAAGGAAAACATTTTCGGAATCCGAATGAACAACTGTCAATTTTAATAGCGACAAATTGCTCCGACGTATCGTAGTCGAAGAAAAATGAAAATAAAACAAAAAGTATATTTATTAACTTTGACAGAATGTCGCGGTGATACGGCGGGAGGATATGCGGTGTCACGCGTGAACTCGTACACCGTGCTGTAATACTGTCGTGTGGATTTAATTACCGTTGTTAGTAACGCAATAATAATCAATGTAAATTCTTCGGATAAACAGTAACACGTTATAGCAATAAAAACACGTCCATCCTTTTACACGCTTTAACGTTATGGCAATTGTACAGGGTATAAAAATGTTACGACGGTGTACAGCCGTTTTTATTATTCGGTGCACTATCAAACTTGATGTTTTAACAGTTTTATCTGGAGAACCCTTTGAGATAAGTCCGCTGTGAATTATATCACATGGATAATTATAAATACAATAATGTGCATAACTTAAAATGTTGTACGCTTGTCGTATACAGTTTTCGACAAGAAGCGCGAGACACGTATTCACTGTACTATTCAGGTACCTAATATGCATATACGTGAATATCGTGTAAAACAACGGTTCTCAACCCTTGTACGACGGTTACCCCCGAGATATTTACCCGATTCTGCGAATGACCTTTTTGAAAATAATGTTCAATGTACACAACGTGAGGTTATACTAACTCAAAGCCTCCGGTGCTCACTTGATTTCTTTCAATTACCTCGGCTAAAAGAAACTATCACTCTTCGTTTATTTCGTAAGTGATATGTTCCTATTACTAATAAATTATTAGTAATGATATTAATGAGAATTCATGATATTACATATATTTTATTCATTAATAAGCTATTTATTTTTACCGTTATTAATAATATGAGAAATAATTTTTTTCCAATCAATATGATATGATAAAGCAATAAAATTTGCAAGTTTGTAAGTTTTTTTTTTGTAGGAAGTGATCTCTGGAACTACAGACTCTAATTGAAAATTCTTTAACCGGTTAAAAACTATATTATTCCTGAGTAACATAGTCTATGTTTTATTGTAATTAATAATATTTTTTAATGTGAAATAACAACGTTTGTCAATAAATACCGAGAAAAACGTTATAACATAGTATTAAGCTTATACGTTGATTTATCAGCGTGAACGGACTATAGGTGCACATTAAAAAATATTTTTCTTTATCCGTTTTATGCAAATGTCCGTGGCACTAAATATTTATTTCAAGAAAAAGAAAAACCTCCAATGTATATTAATTATAAAATATAGACAGTGTAAGCTTGCAGTGATACACGTATTTTATATTTTTTAACTTGAAGAAGGAAAAATTACCTTTTCTAACAGTAGCACTAACAGTAGTGTCGCTGAAATTGAAATTGACAATAATCTATAGATTAGAACAGTTTGGTCCAACCATTTGTAGTTGGTGGGCCAATTTGCACTTTCATAAAACACTACAGATCAGTTAACATTGTGTGTAATATTCAGGATACAGTGCACTAACCTCAAGAATTTTTAAATTCTATTAGCCCTTCTGACCTATCTCTTGGTATGACTTTATGTTAAAAATCGGCATTCCTATCGTGCTATTAAAAAACAAGAGTCCTTCCAACATGTGTAATGCCACAAGGCTACTGAGTTACGGGACAATATAATCGTGGCGATCATTCTCCCGAGGCCAACATAGGAACAACTTGCTTATATTCCGCGGATAACTGTGGTTTCAATAGACTTTTCAATATCGTTCAAAAGGCTGCAGTTTCCAGATAAAGTTTCATTTGCCCTCACGATAAATAAGTCTCAGTGTCAAACATTCTCTCTGGAGGACATGAACTTGAGAAAGGAATATTTTTCCCTTGGGCAGCTGTACGTTAGTTTATCTCAAGTTGGAATTCGAGGAAACCAATACATTTTGCTATCTGACAATGGAACAGCATCAAACATAATACACCGAGAAGTCTTAAACAATTAACATACTCACTCAGTAATATACTAGCTGAAAACAGGGATAAAGTAAACATAAAATAAATCCTAAACACTCAGTACCTACTAAGAACCACACTAGATATTTTTATCTCAAATAAAAATGTTTAACGTACGGTGAAGTGGACGCGGTTCGGATTTTTATTAATAATATGATTTCTAAATGGAATAAAAATGAAAATTAAAACGATTCTCTTAGTTTTGCTTCATTAGAGAATTATTATTTTTTTTTTAATTTTTTTTTGTTTTTACTATTACAAAGGTAGTCCGAAATGTAAGTATGGACTACTATATATATATATATTTATTAAAAGTTATTCGCGATACATGTAGAAACACTAATGTATACTCGAATAATAAATTCAATGTATATCTGTTTGCAGGCGATAGAATGTTGTGCATCTCATCTAAAAAGTTTTACATGACGTACTCATTCATGGTCGCGGTGACTCTAATATCGAGTGCAATGAGTATGATCTTGTGGATCAGACTGCAACGAAAGAGCTACAAAGTATAAATGGTACAAGAACGAGATCGTCAATAAACAGTGGCACGGTCTGACATCTGAAACTTATTCGTAACCATCATGATTTTTATACACCACGTCCAGAGGTTTTTTTTTTTAAAAAAAATATTGTACATATACAAAACGAATATCTGCTATTATTTTTTTACCATTTTTACATTTTTTACATTTTTTACCAAAAAGTTAATTAATAAAATTTAGAATTTAGATAATTTGATATTTTAGAATATATATTCACATTATATACTTGTTTGATTGGCGCTAAGTTTTAACTTTTTTTCCCTAGAAAATAGTAAATTAAAACCATTAAGTGTAATGTAATATGTAAATATAATATATACTATAGCGTTTAAGAATTTTCGGAAGTGTGTGTGCGCGTATTATCGAGCAAAATATAAAATTATATGCATATCTTTGGTTGTTATGCAATATTGAAAATGTCCTATTTAACGTGTTCATTTTGTTGAATGATTATTTGTCGGCAGCTGCACGTGCGCACGGACCAAATTCGAGCTGTGTGTGCGTCTCGAAAAGGTTCTTTTCCTTACACAATCATATTACAATAATAATTATTGCATACGTACACGAACAAGCGTCTACGTATAGACTCCGAATGAAATGTTATCGTATGTATACGTCCAATTATTGTATTTTACAGACTGTAAATTGTCAAATAACTGCGTTTGACGTACGCGCGAAACGCGTATTTTATAATATTGCTTGTTGCGTACGTAGTGTGAAATATGAAATATCTCAAAAGCAAAACAATTTAACGTAAATGTATATTTTAATATAAAAACGGTCAATGCCGTAATCAATCAAAACGCACGGTATCCACGACTTTTCGGCCTTTAATAATATTAATAATAATGATCACTAACGGCATTGAAAAGCAACACTGACCGGCTTGCTTGTGGCCCCAGGGTACATCGAAATACCGGTATTTTTTTTTTTTATACTGGTGTTGATAGATAAATGAAAATATTTAGTTTTGAAACTCACTACTCTTCAATCACTCCACGTTTGCAACGGACTAACTGAATAGAATTTAAAACACGTCACTCCGTAGAGCGTCTGCTTCGCAGTCGACTTATCATCGTTGTAACGTTATAACACCGAGGTAGGTGTATACTTATTATATTTAATACTAACCCAACACAGCGTAGCCATACATGATTTCTCTTAGGAACGGTAAAAAGTTGTGATTACCAAAATTGCAGATTTTTAATGATTAAGTTAAGGAACAATAACACTTCCAGAGGGGTAAAATTGTATAGGTATGTGACTGTGTTGACGTCAATAAAATTTTGAAACGCTACATAATGTTTAATTTATTGGTCGTAAGATAATATTTTGATGTACATATGTATATAGTATTTTATTTCATATCATTTTTACAATGCGCTTGCGTACTCCCATGACTGGTGAGCTGCTACATCGCACCCGAAATAAAACTTTTACGGGCACGTACTATAGCCATGTCAACTTTTTAAGATAACAATCGTGATTGATGGCATCAACACTTCAAGCAATGTTCAAAAATTTGTCAAAATCATCCTTACGGTGTTACACTTAATTCGCTTGGACCTATACTACATTAAAAATGGTAAATAATAATGGTTGAATAAGATTCGGTTACAATCCAGAGTATCAAAATATTTCAGATAAATGATTTTTAACCTACCTAACCTTACAAGTATTTTTGGATTACTCAATTTTTTATACTGAAGATTGATGTGCATCCAGTTTATCATAACTTTATGTTCTACTTTTTTTTTTCGGTCACTCATCTACTTGCTCAAAATACTTTTGAATCCGATTTTATTTTGACTAGTTTATTTACTATTATTATACATTTAAACGTTTTAGAATGCATGAAAAAATGTATGAACTTTAACCATTATAATCTCAACCAAATTATATTAATTTGTTATACAATTTATATATATTTTAATAACGTCTCACATTATGTAATATTTGATTTAGTTGAAAACTACAAAACCTTCATATTTATGTATACGTTCCAAATAACAATTTATTTGACTTTGTAAGGTTATAACTAACAGAATACTAAATATAAATATGACCAGACGCAATGGAACTGGTTGTAACTTACATGGCGTTTCATAAGGATATATAAAAAAATAGGGTCGCCAACCTATTGGGCGAGACCATGAGGTCGGACAACAATAAGATTTTTTTAGAAAAATACCGCGTTAATCAATGAAGTCAACTTGGTATTTTTTGAAATAATTAAAATTAAGTATACGTAAATAATTGTAGAGTCGTTGTGTTGCTTCAATACCTCGTGACATTTAATCACATATCACGTGGGATAGGTCGTTGAGGAAACCGTTGCCTGTACCTTATTAAACTAAAGATTTTTGTATAGAATATAATTAAAAATGTCGTGATTCCGTAGAAGACGGGGCACACAAGAAAAAGACAATTTGTTAAAGTTTAATATATGAGATTTTATTTAAAAGAGTATTTTAAGTTAATATAAGGTAAAAAATCGAATGATAAAAAAACCTCATCTAAAATTAAAAGGAAAAGAAAAAAAATATTAATCAAAAAAAATGACACCTACGTTTTTCTAATAATGCGATGAACGCCTTTGGGTATACGTCCCAGATTTTTTCTGTAAGGTTACAATTACCATTACATAACCATTATAACAATAATGAAGGGGTGACGGGGTGAGTGCATACACGTCCAAGTTCACGACGTAGCGACACAAATGAAGACTCGCATGCTCATATATAACCATAGCCGGAATACATATATCGATCAAATAAATCGCCGATTTATTTAATAATTAGGCCATCCCCGTGTGGTATAATTAGAAACTTTAATGAGTGCTTGATTGGTATAAAATTTTGTCGCGTTACAATTCGTGTGTTGTAATGGCATAATGTTTTAACAAATAATTACAAAACTATCATCGTTTGAGAACCATTTTTTAGTATAAGAGTATGGAATACAATATAAAAATAAAAAAAATTAAACTAATACTAAAAAATGTTTGAATTTATATCGTTAACTATTAATTAGGTGCATGAATAAAGTGAAAACGTTCAATAGAAAATTAAATTTTATCGATTGTCTTCAAAACGTATAAATCGCTTCTCGTTTTTAATCTATAAAATGCATTCGAAAAAGTAAAAACTATCAAATGTTTACTGCGCTACAAATAGAAAATGATAAAATCCAAACGGACATTGATTTTGAGATTACAAGAGACTTGTTTTTATGAACTACTATAACGAAATACAAAATGTTTCGTATAAAAAGAAATAATAATAGTAATAATAAGCCCAGTTATATGCATAGGGTATCCTTAGTTTACAACGTACAAGTTGTTCATTAATCAATAGTGTCTCTTTAAATTATGAAAAAGCACTCAAGCTCGTAAGCCTCAAATATTTATTATAATAATAACAGCTACAAGAAAATTGAATGACACGAAGTTTTCGCGGTATATGCTGTGGTAACTTTTATGATTATTACATATTAGTTTTTTAAAAAAAAAAAAAAATTAAAGAAAATATAATTTAATAATCTAAAGTAGTTTCTCGGAAGTGAATAGCTACAATTTTATAACACTAGTTATCACACGGTATGTTATCAATTATTATAATATTATTAGATTAATTTGTTTAATAGTTTTACAGCCATGAAATGTGATGCTTTATGGATAAAAAAAATCCGCATGAAACTCAAATGAAATTATAGTAAAGCAATTAAAAAGAAAACAATCCATAATTCAACAATATTCTTATAGATCATTATAATCTACATACATTAAAAATATTTTATAACTGACATTGATAGGGTTTTAAATTTAATATTATAACTTATTAATTAATAATAATCTTCATAAACTAAACACAGCATTACAAGTTTTTATTGTTTCATCAAAAATTCAAAAATGCATACTATTGTCTTATAAGTTGTCCAACTATCACACTGCTTATATATATATATAAATAGAAGTTAAAGAAAATCAAATTATTTCATAATTTCGCTGAAAAATGAATAACAAATAATTGATTAAAGGAAAAAAATGTATTTCTGCCTAAAATTAAATATAAATATAAATATACTCAACTTGTACGATGAACTCGTTATGACTTATGTAGTATTAACATTTGAGCAATAGTTATTATAAAATTAATTTTTTCAAATAATAAAAAAAAAAAAAAATTGAAAACAGTAGGAGAAAAAATGCAATTGTCAGAATCAAAATCAGTTTAAATATATTTTTAATGTTTTTAAATGAAAAGTCGTTTTTTATGAAAATAATTTTCATAATAAAAATATGAATCATTTAAGATTACATTTAAATTTAACTCAATGCAACATTGTAACTGTTTATACATTATTTATAACAATAAGTAACAGTGAAAAATGTACATATTAAATAAAAGTTGTTTTAAAATTCTATCTTCTGTGTTATTTTCTTCAATCTTAAATAAAATATCATATAATTGGGTAAGTTATTCATTTATTATTTTAAAAATGTCTCCCATAATATTATAATATATTTTGAAATCTAAGCCAAAAAATATTTATCTGAATTTTTTTTTTTTAATAATTAACAAATATTTATTGATTATAAAAACTGAGTTATATCTGTTGAACTCGTCCAATTTTTTATTTATAGTTTATTATTGGCACCTAGGCTATCGGTTTATTATACAGTAAAACCTCGATAAAACGGAATCGCTTGGGACCATGACATTTTTCTGTGTTAATGGGGTTTCCGTCTTGACTGGGTTAGTTAATTATATGTAATTTGAAATGGGACCAAAAAAATGTTCCGTAATACCGGGATTTCCGTCTTACCGAGGTTTTACTGTATCAACATTTTAATCGACGTCGAAATCAACAATCAATGGATACCAAGTTCAGCAAAGATAAATGATAACTGTGGCATACAAAATAATAATTTAGTTGATATATTTTATTATATATTCTGTTATTTATAAAAATAGATGTATTTAAATTTATTCGATGCATTATGTTATGCAGTTAACTTGTTGAAAAAAATAATATCATTATTAACATAAAATAGATATTTTAATATTTTTATTAATATACATAATTTTTAATTATGATAATCAAATGATACTTGCATTTTTTTTTTTTTATATGTTCACCAAAGTATATACAACTTTAAAATATTTTAACTTTAAGAAGAAAAATGTTAGGTATAAGAAAATAAATAATTCGACAAATTATACCAGTTAAAATTTTCCAATTACATTATTATAAATCAATAAACAACTTCCTTTATATTTATCCAATATTAAATTACATTTTACTTTGACATATTTTAATTTAATAACTGAAATAAAATGAATTAAATAATGATTATGAAATAAGAATGTATTTAATATAATAAAAATATTTTTTTTTTCTCAACCATTTAATAATAGGAATTAATTTGCAAATAAAATACTATGATAACCAATACGTCTATAATATGTTTATCAAGAATTTTCATAATTAAATACAGTTTAAACTCTTAACGCAAACTCGTTAACATGATTAAATATTGAAAATGTATGTTTCACAATTATAAATTAGTGAATGTAAACGATGAAATTAATTTATTATTTTATTAATAATTATTCATGGCATAAAGTGATCATGTTTTATAAAATACAACTCGATTGCTATCTCATAAGAAAGATTTAAAATGCATAACGATCATTATAGTAGTATATATTAATAACATGTAACCAGTGGCGTATTTACGGGGAGTCCAAGGGTACTGGACCCCCCAGAATCTCTCCAAAAAATAAAAAAATAAAATAGAACATACAAGAACTTAAAACTTTCACACAGCTCTCCCTTAGCCATAACTTTAATGAGATTTTCTTACTCAGACATAAAAAAGAAATGTACAAAATAATTATACAGCCATTCTGTAGTAGCAATATTGATCATTGCAGACCACAAAACTCAATTAAATTAAAATTTCAATACTCCCTTAGTTCTGATATGACAGATAGTTTTAGAAGATGAAAAACAATTATAAATCACCTTGGAATAGGTCACACCTCAATTATCCATTGTCAAATAATTCCAAGAGAGGAACCAAGCAAATGTACCACCTGTGGCGTTCAATTGACTGTTAATCTTCATTGAATGCTGTAATCGTTAAAGAGATCGGGTAGAAATCTGCTCCACATATGTATACGAAAAGCTCAGTCCGGATTCAAATGCAATTCATGAGCTTATTCATTTATTAAATCATACGGAGATGTATATTATTTAAATGAAAGTAAAATTTTTGTATTATATTCATTGCAGTTAAGCAATAATAATACTTACATTTTTTCCTTGGTGAAAAATATAGTTTATTATATTAATTTGAAATCGTACCATTTACATAGGAAGTATACACGAGTATACTGTTAATTTATGAGGAAATGTAATTTTTGATTGTAAGTTTTGATTATCATCAACAGCATAATATATTATTATGAATATAGATTGGGTTCTTGACAACGTAAACGGGCGCATGCACCACATCCTTCGCTGTACCATGTATACATAATACAGTTTCAAAACAAACCTAATTAAGAGGTTAGTGCGCATCAATGCGCACCACAGGTTAAGATAATATATGGATCAGATTTGATATAAAATCTGGAAATCGGGCTGGATCAATCTCTTGTTGCCTTTGAAATCACGGAGTCTGTGAACGCCCGTGGCCCTAAGGTAAGGACGGCCAATCTAAAGCATACATGTTATTATACATTTTATAATTGCAAACACGTCAAACAATTTTCAAAAAAATTGACTAACATGTTTGTCAAACAAAAATTTGACAAATAATTTGAAAGTGTAAAGATGCCCCATACGTGCCTTATGGTTCGAGGCCTGGGAAGTGTGTGCAATGCACCCTTTGCGCACCCGGTTTTTATGGCACTGGTAGTCGACGAAAGTGATGCTAATGTGACTTTCGGAGAGCACGTGCTGCGCGGTCAAAGTATAGGTGACCCCATTCGAATGAAGTTACCTATAGGTAACTATAGACCTCGTCTCCCCGTGCCCCGTACCTAGTCCAACGACAACCGCACAAAATTGAAACAAAATACGTATTTCACTCAACACCGATGAACGTGCGTGATCACTAGGGCCCGGAACTAATGACCTAAAAATTTTTTAAAAAATGCAGAAAACAAAAATGTTAAAATAATTAATAAACAACAAAAAATGACTTAAAAAATGACTACAAAAATACCAAAAAATAACTTTATAATAATCAACGACTTAACATTTTTAAGAATTTACGTTTTATAAAATTCATATACCATAAATCGTAATTATTAATTATTAAATATTTAATTAATTTTATTATTAAACGACAAAAAAATGTAATTGACAATTTTAATCTTTAATCCTTTCCACTGTTAACAAATATATCAAATATTCGATTATATGAAATTTCAATGTCTGTATAAATAGATAATAATGTGAGTCCGACAAGTCTTGACTCTGAAGTTGAATTCGCGATTCGCGACCGATGCACAATATTATATGCTTAAAATACCTACTATCACAGATAGATGGCTGTAAAGTGTTAATACTAAAAATTTTAAATATTTATTCTTTTTTAGCTATCTATATAGACCATTAATTTAACTTTCTTAACATTTTGGGGGAGGCTGCCACCCCCACAGCCCCCCTACCATTAACTATGCTACTTGAAGACGCTATAATCAATTTTCGAAATTAATATTGACACAATTTTTTCTTTGTTCAAACTATACTTTGGTTTGGAGACCAATGGAAGAACGTCGACAATGGAAACAATGTGTTAAAAAATATATTACAAGTGTATCTTTCAACAAGAAAAATGCAAATAAATGTAAAAAAAATACAAAATGAATAAAATGCACCAAAAATACTGAAAATGACTGTAAAGCATAAAATTATCTAAGTATGCAAAAAAAGTAAAATAAAAAGTGTACCATTAAATTCTAAATTTCATGAATCAAATTTCTGTACAGACGAGCCTCGAATGTAAGCATTAGAAAAAAAGATGCAAATGCATTAAGTTCCGGGCCCTAGTGATCACTGACTGTTGCGAATACGATTTATCACGCTTACGGATATCTCAGGTAAATAAAAAAATAAAATGAAAATCATTTTCATTGTTTTACAAATAAAGATTTGAACATTTTTGATAATGTATGATCGAATTCCGTTCGATGCGTTATTTTCCAATTTATATTGAATCGCCGTCTTCGTTTTCGAATTACGATCGGAATAAATTCAGTGGTGTACGTCAGAATCTAGTGGAATATCATGATCGCATTTGAATTTTCTTCACGTAACTATTACAGCTTGGATTCGATGTGCAAACATTTATAAACATCGAAAACAAACTGCGAACCGCGTATGCGTACGTAGAACAACGATGAATAATACGTTGTTTATATTTAATAGTATGTTATTAATATCTGTTAACGTAGCAACCGCGTTGTTATTGTTTATAAATGCTTTTCCGCAGAATTTTGACGTCTGATAAAACGAGATTTGTGCCAAACGTGGTATTATTTCCATTGTACATTTAATTGCTAAAACCGAAGTTGTGCCGCAGGAAAAAAATAACAAAATAAAAACTGGTGTTAAATGGTACGCGAGATAATTAGTAGTAGAACTTTTTCTGTTTTATTTTAACAACCACGACCAGATGATTAAATTTGTTATTATCTGCAGTACACATAAATGTGTTGCACATCATACACCATGCAGTGTATCGTTAGATTTATGTTATTAAAAGTGGTTGGATGTCATTTTATATTTATCATTTAACACGCATAATAAAATGTATTATTATTATTATTTAATAAAACAATAAAATATTATAATTAACGGCTAAAATAACATATAACTACCGTGACCATAAATTAACATACGGATAATATACAATTATAATACTCCATTTCGTGAAATTACAATTTATAATATTCAACGTTTTGTTTATTTCGATTTGATGATCGTATTACAGACTGTAATAATGTTTAAAGATCTATTACCGGTGTACTGGTATTACATAAACTCTGTACACGTAGGTAAACTGCAACGGGTTCGAGTGTCGCGTGATGAATTGGTTTTTAGGTTTTGGTCTTTAGGTGAATTGCGTCCTCTCCCAATAAATTCTATGCTAGGATAACTGCATTCCAAATGTAATTAGGCGATGGGTATAAATTGCGTAACAGTCATAAAAATGTTTATTATTTTTTGCTTGTTTTATTGTATTTGTTATTTTACAATTCTACATATTATTTGAATATGCGTTATCCTAATATTCCGTGTGTGTGTGTGTATGTTTTCACCAACTAAAACGCCCAGTCTTGCCCGAGAAATATTTTACTTGTTTAGATTATAACGATAGCTATTTTAAAAAGAAATAAAAATGTAGATTGAAACATGCATACGTTCGCGTCGTATATTCAAATGAGTAAATATATTTATTTTTATTTATTTATTCCAAATTAATTTACTTATTTGTATAGGTGATTGTTAAAATCAAAATACATAACCGAATAAAATATTTCCTGTAAAAAAAAAATATAACCTCCATTCAAAATAATGACCCTTTATAGTGACCAAAATAGTGACCCTTGAAAATGCGATTTTCTTTAATATTCGAGGAACCACTACATCAAACTTTAAGTTCATATGTTACCTCGTTTTTGAGATTTAAAAATATAGCGATCATTGAATGATAAGTATTTGAATTTTATATATATATATATATATATATGTATAGAAATTTAATTGGCCGAAAATGAAAGGAAGTATTTTTGATTTATCATATTTATTTATTGTATAACTACTTATTTTTAAACATTATGTTTTTATTCAGCTGATAAAAAATATTAAATATTTTTAAGAAAATAAAGTAGTAAGTAAGAAATATTTTTCATATTATCTATATCAGGGGCGGCCAAACGGTCGATCGCGGACAATTTCAAAGTCGATCATGTTAGAATTTATTTTTTAGGAACACGCGCACGAATTGTTATTGAATTGTCGATAAGTTTTATCTGTTTAATTTTAATCTGGTTTCGTGTATCAAATGTTTATCGGTCACGAATGTTCGTTTCACTGTGTTCTGTTGTTCTGTGTTCTGCTGGTGTCTGTTGTGTTTAAAATTTATAATTATGAGTGCACATAAAAAACAAAAAACTTATCATTTTCATCTAGAATGGAAAATGGATTTTTTTTTTTACAATGTTGAAAAACAAGTGCATATGTTTGATACGTCAAATAACAATATCCACAACAAAAAAAGTAATCTAGAAAGACATTTTAGAACTACACATTCAAAATTTGATATAGATTTCCCTCCTAAAACTGAAGTACGTAAAAAGCAATTAGAAAAATTAAAACTTGAAATTGATAAACAACAATTGATTTTTACTAAACCAGTTTTAAAATCCAAAGCAACAACAATTGCTTCATTTCGAATTAGTCATGTTTTAGCTAAGAATAAAAAATCATTTCAAACCGATGAAATAGTAAAACAAGCTTTTTTTAGAAGGCGCAGATGCTTTATTTGAAAACTTTAAAAATAAATGAGAAATTTTATCAGCTATAAACGATTTGCAGTTATCTCGTAAAACTGTAACTAGAAGAGTAGAATCTATAGGACAAAATTTAGTTGAAATATTAAAACTAGACATCAAAGAATGTGTTTATTTTTCACTTCAATTCGATGAATCAACAGACATAACAGATACCGCTCAGCTATGTATATTTATACGACAAGTTTTTTCAAATTTTAATTCAAAAGAAGAATTATTAACTATAATCCCTATGAAAAGTATGACACGAGGTGTGGATATTTATCAAGCTTTTATTAATTTTGTCAATAAATCAAATTTACCATTGTATGAATTAGTTTGTATTACGACCGATGGAGCTCCAGCTATGATAGGTAAAAATAATGGTTTTATTGCTTTGTGTAAGAATGATAATAATTTTCCAAATTTTATAACGTTCCATTGTGTGATACATCAACAAGCATTGTGTGGAAAAATATTGAATACAAGAACTATAATGGACATTGCTTTTAAAATAGCCAATTCTATACGTTCACGAAGCTTGCAAAGGCGACTTTTTAAATTACAATTAGAAGAAAACGATTCTCAGCTTTGTGATATATTACTGCATACGGATGTTAGATGGTTGAGCCTTGGTAAATTTCTAGAAAGGTTTCAATGTTTACTTCCTGAAGTAATAAAGTTTTTAAAATCCAGAGGCGATAATTATGATTGTTTAACAAACAATAGATGACTTCAGAACTTAGCTTTTTTAACAAATATAACGGCTCATTTAAACACTTTAAATGTTGAACTTCAAGGAAAAGATGAGACAATAATTGAGTTATTGAGTTTTATAAATGGGTTTAAATCAAAATTGATATTACTCAAGTCACAATTAAATGAATCTAATTTGAATAATTTTCCAAACTTAAAAGATTTTTTTGAAAAGCAAAAATGTACAGTGGCAGTGGAAATATATTGCTCTGAGGTTGAAAAAATGTACAATAAATTTGAAAGACGATTTAAAGATATTCAAAAATTAGAGCCGATTATTACATCTATGTCTTTTTCTTTCTCCGAAACAAACAGTATTGAAAATATTTCTACACAATTTGTTTGATATGGAGTCTACAAAATTTGAATCTGAAATTATAAAAATCAAATCAACTTTATTCCTCAAAGCTCGAGGTTATGAAACAAATTTTTGGAATTTACTGAGTGAAGAAAAATATCCGGGTTTGAGGAATGTAGCTTTGCAGTTACATACTTATTTTGGATCTACATATTTGTGCGAAACAGCATTTTCTCACATGAAAATGATAAAAATAGAATTTCGATCTACGCTCTCTGATGACCATTTGGAGCAGTGTCTTCGATTAGCAGTTCGCAACTATTCGCCAGATTACGACCAATTGGTCAACGACATGCAATGTCACACTTCAACAATAGCCAGATCAACAAAATAATATGTTAATTAAACTTATCTAATTAGATTTTAGAAATTATTATTTATTATTATATTATTTTCAGTAATTAGTAATTAGTTAATAATACTTATTGTATGTTTATATGCACTTATTCAATAATAAAAAATTTTTCTATAAAAGTCGATCCTCAAAGGTGAAGTATATTTTTAGTAGATCGTGACCAAAAAAAATTTGGCCACCCCTGATCTATATGCAATAGTCCGTTTTCCCAATGAGTCATTTATTCCCAAATAGAATTTTCTTTTCAATCGTTTTTCGATTTTTTCTTCACTCATTACTTCAAATTTGTACATATGTTTTGAATTGATTATTCTTTGATATATTGATACAATAGTAAGTATTTGAAAGACTAGGGAAATAAATTATTTATTTTTGATCGAAATTAAATTATGTTTCATTCTAACATATTTTGTGTTGGTTTATGAGAAGACTGGTGAAGTTTATAGTTTCTTGAATTAAAAAAATAAATAAATAAATAATGGTTGGACTTACTTTTTTAAATCTCAACATAGAAGAATGCTTTAGAAAGAATATATTATCAATTCTACTCATTGTAGATGAATAAATAAATAAATGTATGGAATACATTCTAAAAACTTAAATTGATACAGTGTCTCTTTTCCTCCAAATTTATGGGCTGAATTCATGCCAAACACAAACCCTACGAAAAAAAAACAGTTGCAAGACAATTCATTCGAAATAAAATAATTTATTTTACATTTGCCATTCAAATACTTACCATTTCATTGATGTGTTACAAAATAATCGATCTGATATAGGTATATATACAAAAAATAAGAAGTAATAGAGAGAAAACAATCAAAAAATTACTAAAAAAGTAAATTCTATTGCAGAACAAATGACTCGATGTAAAAAACAGACTGTTGATTATAGAATATAATGTATGAGAATATAACTTTTAAATTTTAACAACTGAATAAAACGTAATTTATAAAAATAATTAGTAATATAAATAAATAAAAATGTATTATCATTAGTATTATTAATTGTTTTGTTCAGTTACAACAAACAACGCCTCCATGAAAATATTTAAAATATTTCCGCATGCACAAACATAAAATCACATTGACGCAGAGTCGTCCTAAGAATTCATTGGTCCTAAGCCTACTTCTATGTGACCCGGGCTTTCAAAAAAAAAAAAAAAATTAAAAATCATTGATAGACCCAAGACTGAAGCGACTGTTTGCATCACATGCAATACATGGTATAATAATAATACTTATATCCTACTTTAATCTTTTCGGTGTCCGGCGATCACGGGTATTCCTTTAAATTAATCATCTGCGCGAGTCTGATCGACCATCTGATATGAATTATTAATTTTACGTTTCGTGTTATGTATTATGAAATTATATATTAACATTAGGTATAATTTGTTATTTATGTCTTTTACACTATTTAATTTTCTCTCAACAATTTAACAGCACCGTACTAGAAAATTTAAAAATGATTTAAAACGAATATTATTACGAGAACAAAATAAAACATATTAAAACAGTACAGTTGCAACGATATTTGATTTCAATACCGTTTAACTATTAATTTCCATGTATAAAAAATGTTTTCATCTGAAAATCATGCCTAACCCTAAAAAAATAAAGAAGCTTCAAAGATTTAGTGTTTCCGGTACCCGCGCCAAGCTGAGTACGGCCCTGTGCGTAGGCGGTTATAGTACTCGAAGAACTACTATTGAGGCAGAGGTCTACAACAAACTTTACCTACATAGGTCATATTTTGGTTTAGCTTTTCTTTGATTCCTACTCGATTCAAATTAATGTGATTGAAAATTATAACTAATACGAGTACCAATTTGTAATACTTGTACGTTGATATTTATACGTACATTTATTCATATCAGAAATCATAGTATGATGAGTTCCATTGCGCGGTTGTTCTTATCGACTGATTTCGAATTAAATATTGTGTTAACACAAAGACAGAAGTGTAAAACTGTTAAGACAATGAATCGAGTGAGATCAATTTGTACAATGTATTACAAACAAACGTGTTTTAACCACTGTTCTAACACATGAAACGCATACGTTTTTATTATTAATACGATGTGTGCAATGCGAAATTAGAACTTTAAACACCATCTGCGAATAATACTTAGTGGGCGGCGGAAAAAAGTTTTGAGGGCCACGGGTTTTTGGCACCTGCTCCAAAGTGTATCATTCCGTGTCGCATGAGGGCGGCTAAATGAATTCGAAATTCGTTGTTGCGCATATTTAAACCGTACCGTTCCTTTTCCCCGTCCATAACCATTTTCCTCCCAACGTGTAGGAGAGTCGGTGAAAAATTGCAAATGTTAACGAAGGGACGAGAAAAAATTATCGTCGCTGAACTCTGCCGCGCCCGCGGTATGTGCCGAATGATCCTTTGTGAAGACCACGGAAAGGGCACGTTGTAGAGCCGTAGGGGTGACACACTTCACGTGCACGAAACGGCGGAAAATACTCGGTCGCGAACGGGCGAAAAAGCCAACTTTCGTACTCGAACAGCTGACGACGAACCGAAAGTGCAAAACCTGCAAAACATCAATGTTTCGCGTACCGTTCTCATTATTTGTTTAAATTATATTTACATCCACAAGCGACGACGTTTGCTGACGAATCATTATGCCAACGGGTTACGAATAAATGTAAATGATGTCCAGTACTATAGCACGAAAAAAATAACATGAAACACTAATATAATTATAAAACGAACCACGATTGGAAACATTAGGTTGTATGCCTACACGTAATCAAAGCATACAGTTGACGTGATAACAATGACTTGTTGCCTATACTGTAGACTTAATGTTAATCTACGTCTACACGAAATCAACGACTGTTTTTTAGCTAAAGATCACAAGGAAAACTAATCGGGAGATTTTTAAGAACATTAATGATGTATATTATTATATGTATAATAAAAAAAAAAAAATAGCAATAATACATTGTGTTCATTTGTATGATTAAAAAAATATACCATAAAATAAAATTCGTAATAAATAAATCAAATGCTTCGAGCACTTTATTTTTTTTTTAAAAAAAAAAAAACGTTGTCAACATCAAATTAAATTTCTTGTATAAAACCTATTGGTATATTTTACTTGCAATGCTGATTTTTATAATGTGCGTGAAGTTGGCCACCCCCAAATCAAGCTAGCGACTTCAAACCTTCACAGACATTTTGCAATTAATTTGCTATAATTTTCTATGTAGTTTTCAGAATTTGTATAACTATGATTTTTGTGGAAATTAAAATAATCGTTTAATACGAGAGTTTTACTACTTCAACAAATTTTTCATCAAAAACAGTGTTACAAATGTAAAATTAATTGATTCAAGGTGCAATGTTTCATTTATTATAATTAATTTATTGAAAACTGCACCTTCTGCCATCGAAAGTATTGAATGCCCAAGAACAGAATGCAAGAAGGAAAATTTGCAGTCCAACAATTATATTGAAAATGAAGCATTATTTTTCCAATTTTCAAAATGCTCTGAATCAATATTTATCAGAATTACATTATACATACGTTGAAGATAACTGCGATAGAATAATAACATTTACAAGAGTAATTGAAAATCATTTATTTATTGAAACTGATATGGTAGCTGATGGACATCAATTTTCATTAAATTATTTTACGTGATCATTCTGATAAGTAAGTTTAATATTACATCTTAATTCTTATAATATTTATAAATACATTATTGTTTTATAATTACAGCTACCAATTAAGAACTTATAAAATAAATTAAATTATTAAAACATCAATGTTCAGCTTATTCACATATAATTACATTAAACGTTTAATTTGTTCATTGTAGGTATATTCTCCGAGGAATAGTTGGATATGAGTCCATTACATCGCGTATGTAAGATCAGATAGATGTTGGGAAATACATAATGATTTAATTCAAAAAATTCAAAAAAATTCAAATCCTGAAAGAATTCATATAAATCCACATTTAATTATATATGTGAAAATCTAAAATTGTTTTTTTTAATAATTATTTTAAGTTAATTTTAAATAAATATAAGAAATATTTAAAAAACTAAATTGTTTGTGTTATGTTTGTTAATGATTTATGATTAAAAAAAAAAAAAAAGCAATAAGAAAAAGAGTAATAAACAATCTATAATTTAATTTATTGCTTGAACATCCGAATATTTTCAGCATCTTACAACGGGAAATATTCTATGAATCTAAAATATATATATTTTTGTAAATATTAACACTCATATTTAAATATTACATTTTCTTCACATCTCTAAATTTATTACACTAAACCACTAAGGCTTTTTTTTCAATTCTCAACATCTGTTGGAGTTATACAAGCGTGATTAAAGTATACCAAGTCATAAATGTTTTCTTGGAAAAACCGCGAGTATACAAATTCTGAAAACTACATAGCAAATTAATTGAAAAATATCTGTGAAGGTTTGGAGTTGCTAGCTTGATTTAGGGGGACCAACTTTACGCACATATCTTTTACTCTATTTTTTTTTTTTTAGCTCGTTGCCAACAAAAAATTGATGAATTTTCATTCGCTTTAGCGTTTCTTTTTTTAAAAAAGCTTCAATAACTTTCCAAATTGAGATAAAAACTGCATTTGACATAAATTTAAATTTACTCTACCGTTCTTCAAGTGAATTATTTTTTCTGGGTAAATTATTTTTGTTTAAATCGTATTAACTCCACAATTTATTTTAATTACAAATTCGATATTATTACATTTTTTTCATTAAAAATCTATGTCCATATCAATTTTTGAAATTGTTGGTGATACCACGTTTTGCATTTCCACCCTCCAAATTTTATTGAATTTATTTTATACTACGGATACTTTCGTTTAATATTATAAAAAAATTCGTTCTAAACATAAAACATGTGTCTTCAAAATAGTTGACATTTAGTTCATTTTCCACAAGAATATCAGTGTTGGAATAGTTATTGAAATTATGTAGGTACTCAGGAGGAATATAATATGCTAATTCATTTATCATTTTCAAATTGAACACAATACCTTCACACATGTTGACAAAAATGAAAAAATATCCATTAAGTGCAGTGTGGGGAAATTTTTTCGTTGTATTTAGATAATTAAAAATCAAGCGCTTTTGAAGCAGAACATAATTTTGATTCCTATATTGTTTTTACAAAGGATCAATTTTCCCATTTTATTAAGAAAAGGTGCAAAGTTAGACAAAATATTGAGCTTTGTGAATAGTAGACATATAATTGATATAAAATACTAACCGGTGATAAAAATGTTAGAAGTGCATCAATGTTCGCAGTTAATCATCGATTTGAATTTTCTGTTGTTAAGAAATTAAAATGCGTGGCATTCGTGTAAATATATGCTACTGTAGAAATGGTTTACCGTCTAATGTTGTTTTAAACTTATTTAGAATAGTAAGATCAATAAATGACTAGTTATTTTCGACTGATTAGCTAAACAGTATTTTTTCAATTGGTAATAATTGCCAAGTAAAATCGATTAAGTGATCTAAAACAAATTTGATCTTACAAAGTATTTGGAATTTATATAAATATAAATTGAATTCAAAAATTATTTTCTTATATTCGCCTAATCATTCGTCGTTCGAATTTCCGCGCTCAATTTTCCGTACAAACGAGTTTCTACGGAATTCTTCGCATCATTATTAGTAAATAGAGTTTGGTTAGTTAGTCGATGTGTTTTAGGTTGAACGGAATGAACCGCGAACGAGAAGAATCCGAATGATTGAGTACATTATTTTCTGTTTATCCGATGCGTGCTGCGATGCGATATTGTTTCATTAAGCTAACAAATCTTAAGATCTTAGCCGACAACGAACTTTGTATTTGATTACTCGATATTTCCCCCGCGATCCTAACACGATCATATCTACGGAATACGAATGGATTTCGCGACGACGGAATATGTACTCGAAGAACACGTACAGGTGGGCAGGTGTATAGTCCCGAAATTCGAAATCTACAAAAATACTACTTCAACAACACGACTATGGGCGAAAAATAATGACGTTTGTAATGACAATCCGTAGAGTTCCCGAGAAGCAGATACACGTAATACATGTGTATGCGGTTATTACGTAGCAATAAATCGTTTGGAAAAAAAAATCGATAAGTAAGATAATGAAGTAATGAGCTACATATATACACTGTGGCAGTTGAAGCATTCGCTCGTTTTGGATTTGTTCGGATGATGTTGTGTGCCGACGAACGCGCAGACGTTCGAAAGTCTTTCCTCTTCGCCGGTCCAACCGCGAGTATTGTTATACGAGGATCAGCCGCACTTCCGTCCGGTCCGATAATAACCGTACACGTCCCTGTATAATGATTACCTACCGTCCGGATTTGTGCACGCGGCGAATATACAATCATTACTATTACTCTACGTATTATTATTATTAACAATATTATTTCGACCGGTGTAATGCGTAGGGTTTCGTCGTGGTGGATCTCGGCGGAGAAAGACGAAAACGAAAATAATAATAATCGCGAACGGATTAAACATGATCTATACACATATATTATTATTATTGTTGCAATGATCCGAGTTGTCGTAACGAAGAAAAGTTATTTCGTTCGTCGCTCGAACGGAGAAGAATTCTCGGTGGGTAATATCGGTTACCGAGTTGTGCAGGAGAATGGATGTACATGGGAACACGCGCCCAATACATAATATCCGCGATATTATATGTATGTCATAATTGTAGTTATTCTTGTGGGCTACGGATCGATTCTTCCGCGATATCCCGACGGAAATATTTCCGCGTTGATATTGATACGGGGTTGTTTGTAGGTTGTTTTTTATTGCACTCTTATGGAAGGACACATTTACACACTTACGGTCCGTTCGTATTTTCGTCACCTAAACGACTGGAAAAAAACTTTTGACATTTTCATTTCTATACATAATTGCAAAATAGATAAAATAAATTCAAAACAAATTTTTGAAGAAACCTAATAGTCCAATGAATTTCTATCGAACGATATTCGTTTTTCGGTTAAAAAACGCAGTTTCGAATTATTTTTTATTGAAGTTTGAGCTGCGTATAGGCACTTGAAGTTTTCGATATTCCCAAATTTTAGATGGCTTTTTTTTTAGCAAAAGCTAGTATATTAAAAGTTCAACCTCAAGAAATTTGGCTCTACAACTATACCGACCATAGGCGTAACTAGGCCTTTATATCAGGAGGGGCTAGATTTATATAAAATGTTAGAGCAAAATAAGGTATGAGAAAATAATTACCCCCACGGTCCACCTAGTCTTAATTTAAATAAATTACCTAAAAACATAAGATCAATCGATTAAAACATTTCTAAATTTGTATTATATAATATGTAAAATTTAAACTGATTAATAATTAATAATGCATAATAATTTTTTGTTTCAAACATTCACCTGAATTCCATAAAAATAAATAATGTATAGTATGGGTTACCTAAAATAATAATCAATAATACTCAGTAATAAAAATTGTATATATGAGTTAATTTCTTCATTCTTATATTTTTAAACAAACTTAGCATCAAATACATACAAAATGAAATAAAAAATTTAATAATATAATTATGAACATTACAAATCCATACGTCTATTTTTCAAAGCAAATTTATTTAAAATATTTTCTGTTTCAATTTGAAATATCTCTTTCGATATGTAAAATGAACATACCTGTAAATCTGTTCCGGGTCATACTAGATCTGATCCAGGTTCTTATTCTCCGCATGACGGATTATTTTGTTTTTATTTTTGAACAATGATCCAGATGTCTTTGCCAATTTGTTGAGTTTATATTTTGCCAATTTTTACCACAAGCATACAATTCATCGGTGTTAGACTCAGACATATTTGGAGTTTGAACACTAAAACAAATTAAACAATACAAGCGTCGTAAAAAAATTAAAATATAAAAAAAAATGAGATATGTAATTATGTAAGTACCGAGTGTAAAATGCAAATACGTTCGCCGTGTACTAGTACGACTAGCGTGTGTGTGAATTGTTTTTCCAGGATGTCTATACCTTTATAACTACAGTCCATAATATGTACGATACTGTCTTTATATATATTATTATCATTGATTAAATATACAATTGTATGTTTAATCAATATTATTATCATACATTCATGTATATATCATATTCTATTCCAAATTTATTATCAACAGACTTCTGCGAAAACCCACCATCGCCGAAATACCTTCTTAGCTGGAATCACAGATAATATATAGAATAAACACTTAATGGTTGATATAGACTATAGATTATAATAAAATATCTCTCTCCATCAACTCGATAATATATGTTTAAAAATAAATCCAAATGTATAATCAAATAACGTTACAAATCACTAATTGTTACTATTTAACTGCTCATGATCTATTATTCGCTTATTATATTATGACACAATAATTTTTACATTGCCAGAGACTTAAAATTATTATTATTATACACTATAGCGGTTTGTAGATTAATTTTCCTAAAAAATTTTGGAGGAGCTTTAAGGAATTCTAGGGCGGCTTTCAGTCCCTCCAAGCCCCCACCCCTAGTTACGCCTAGGATACCGACTATATTTAGATGTATAAACCGATTCACACGTATTTCAATCACAGTCGTTTTTTTTGAGAGCATTTGATTTCAAGTCTCGAAGGCCAATATATCAATACCATTCAGCTATCGCTATATCACATTCGTTTGGATCTCTTTTGATTTAAAATTATTTATTATTTAATCTTTTCCGAATTAGAAAAATAAGAATAAATAATAGATAATGGAGAAAAAAAAGAAAATAAATAAATAATAGACAAACACGTTTGATTGTAGAAACCTTCTCCCTCTCATTGAAGAACTACAACTTAAATGAATAACTAAATACAAAAATGCTTCACCCTAGTGTGAATATCAGACACGGTATTGATTTCAAATAAATTCTAGTAAGTTAAAAAAACAAAGCACATATTGAAAAAAATAGATAATTAGGTATGCACAATGTTGGTCAAACTTTATGATAACTAGCTTAGGTTGACGGATTATTGGAACGTAATATGTGTTGAACCGCTTTATACAGTTAATTAAACTGCACACTATTTAGAAATTTAATTCCCGAGATTTCGGATTTTGAATAAGAGAAATTACAGATTTAAAACTATTTAAATATATATAAAAAACTTATTTTTTTCTTTAATTATGCGGAACATAAAAAATAAGATTCACCAGAATTTTGATAATTCGTTGATTATTTCTTATTATGTTTTGTAATTACTTTTTTAATTAGGATCGGACAATTCGCATTCATAAAAGTTATACTCGTGAACAATTATCGGTGAGTAATAATTACAACCCAATAAAAATAATTGAAATCCAGTTTTAAATCCTCTGAACAACATCAATAAATTCTCTGAAAGAAATAAAGGTATAATAATAACTTATCTGAATAATAGCTAAAAATTTCTTTTGAAAATGATCCATGCATTGGTTTTATTGAATGAATTGTTCTCATGAGTACTTTATTAATAATTCACAAAAAAACATTTATTGCAAAAATTTGAAAAATTTTACTTGATGCTAAATAAACTATAGGTTTATTAAAAAAACAAATTAATAAATTATTTTCAGATAATATTATAAATTAGTCAACTTCTAATTATTAAGTCATAAAATGTTCTCATATGTATTAAGAATAATAAAATACTCAGATTTATTGTAAATTAAGAAGTTTACGTTCGCCTTCACACAAAGTTCCATTTCAAATCGATATTTAGGTAAACATTTTTTTCTATAACCCATTCAAGAATATAGCAATAACATAATATTTTGCCACCCAGGGATAACAACATTTTGCCACCCCTCTTCCCTAAAGTGCAAAACTGAAAATAAATTTCTCTAACTATTCATTAAAAAGTTAAACTCGCTGAGCTCGCAATTCATTTTCCCCACTTCCCTATTACACAATATTTTTAATTAATATAAAATCCAAAATAATAACTGAGTTATAATTGCCTAAATAAATGTATATAAAAGTGTCTTATAAGACTGATTGGTACCCTTTGAATGTCTGAATGTCCCATCTCCACACAAATCAAGATTAAACCAATACCTATATCTCAATAAAACACCATACCAGTAAAACAAAATACTCTTAAATAGATATAAATTGTATAGGTACGCTACTAAATAATATAAATAGTTTTGTAATATTACATTTATTTTT